>NW_008239284.1:2960481-2974664 GCF_000691975.1 Corvus brachyrhynchos
ATGAGGGGATGCAGGGATGAGGGGATGAGGGGATGCAGGGATGCAGGGATGTGGGGATGAGGGGATGCAGGGATGTGGGGATGAGGGGATGCAGGGAAGTGGGGATGTGGCACAGGGATATGGGGATGCAGCTTGGGAATGTGCAGAGCCGCTCCCCAGGGCTGGGAAAAGGGGAACGGGCTCAGTCTCTGCCAGCACCAGCAGTTTCTTGTGCTTCCCCGAGTTTGCCCGCGCAGCGGTGCTGGGGTTTGTTGACCTCTTCCCCTCTGTGGTCCTCGTGGTTGTTTGTGTGTGTGGCTGGCTGATCCCAGACAAAGCTGTTTGGGGCTATTTCAGCTAAATTGTAGAATCACAGGACAGTTTGGGTAGGAAGGGCCATTGAAGATGATCGAAATCCAACACCCTTGTCATGGGCAGGGACACCTCCCACTAGACCAGGTTGCTGCAGCCTGGTCCTGAGCACTTCCAGAGATGGGGCAGCCACAGCTTCTCTGGGCAACCTGTGCCAGGGCCTCCCCACCCTCATCATAAAGAATTTCTCCCTAAAAGCCAACCAATCTAACCCTGACCTCTGTCTGTTTAAATCCATTCCCCCTTGTCCAATCCCTACATGTCCTGGGAAATGTCTGTATTCAGGAAAAGCATCACTCCTCCCTTGAGCGAGCATCCCACTTCTAAAATATGGAAACCTCCTGAAACAAGGATTGAATTCTCTGACGGTGTCAGCCATCTCACACAGACACACAAACCCCACTTTAACTGTCCGTGTTTCCATCCTGACTGTGCAGGGTTTGCAGCCAGAGGGCCTGGAGTGTCCAAACCATGCTGTGCTTTCATCTTTTTTTTTTTTTCTTATTTATCTGCTGCTTTTAAACACTGTTCAATTTTCAACTTCAGAAAAGCTGTGGGGACATTGCCAGAACCACTGCAGTAGGAATTGCACTAAAACTAAATATAGAAATGAAATTTTGGATGAAATACAGGCTTGGGTGCATTTTGGCAGGAGTCTCAGTGTTTTCCTCACAGTGCTGGCTCTGTGTGGAGTAGAATATTCCCAGGAATAGAAGTGGATGGCACTTGGGGCTGGTGTTTTGAAATGTGGAGGGAAAGTTTGCATCAGCATGAGAGGAGTTAGTAAGTAGAATAGAGCTGAACATGGATTTTATGTCCTGTGAAATTCCCAGGGTTTATTTAATTTCTGAGTAGAATAAAACTTTTTTTGGTCTCTCTGTAGGAACAGCACAACCTGGAGATAAATACTTGTCTTTAGAACAATTAGCATCAGTGTTGAACTCTTTGGGCTTTTGGTAGTTGTTAGCTTCAGTTGATAGCTCATTCTGACACTTCCGTCTTGATTTGTGATAGTGTGGCAAGAGTCCAAAAAAAGCCAAAATAAATGGCAAAGTAGAACTGTATCTAAGCAATAAAATATAAGTGAAATTGTCCTATTCCTGCTAGCCTGTCCCTGCATTCATGGAATAGCATCCACTGCCTGAAAAAAACCTTTGGTGGAGCAACTTTTGACCCAGCTCTGTTTAGATTTTCATTTGCCATGGCAAGAGCAGTGGGTGTATGTAATTTGCAGATCCAGGTGAATTGTAATTTATAATATTGCTTTTAAATGAAGGCATACTCATACATAAATATTTGCATATAAATATGTGTGTATTTATAGATTAATTTCTAATTTATTTTTTTTTCAGCTGCTGAATTATGATTTAACAGGTGTAATGTCTGTGGGTATCCTGCAGTTATTGCATAGGTTCATTGCCTTCAGCTCTTCCCAAGGAGCAGGGCTTTGAAGGAGCTTGGAGGCACAGATGCTGCTGATGAGAGATATGAAGGACCTTGAAAATAAAACAAATGAAGGCCTCTCCCCTCATACCTGCAAGCTTAATTTTATTGAGGAAGTTTCTTGTGCCTGAGCATAAGATAAATAATAATAATATAAAAGATATAATAACAATAAAAATTATTATTATTATATTTATAATATTAATAACATTATAAATATAATAATAAATACCCATTCCCTGCGGAGTGGGAAGGCCCAGGGGAAGGTGGCTGCCTGTGGTGGGGTCCTCTCCTGCTTCCAGCTCTGTCACCCATGGCACTGTGTCCTTCCCATGACACCCCAAAACCAGAGTGGCACACACATCAGGGTGTGCTGCTGGACTGAGATCCACGGACGAGCTCACTGTGAGTGCACTTGTGTGTGGAAAAGAGAATTTATCTCCATGGTGCTGCTTGTGCAGCTCTTTTAGGCTTGGGCTGGGCACATCCCTGTCACCTGCAATGGGAGGACACCGTTCCCTGTGCTGCAGGTTTAATCATACTGGGTTTATTTCTTGATTAACCTGTCTTAAACCCCAGCCCCTGGCCGGGCATGTGGAGCTGTCAGTGAGGGAGCTTCAGCGTGTGTTTGTGACTCCAGGGGGTACCCCCACAAACACCTCACCTGTGTGAGCAGGAGAGCTCCCTTTTTTCACTAAATGCTCTGCTTTTCACCTTACACTGCTGTTGGTTCCCAGGGATGCTGGTCCTGGGGACCTCAGTGCCATCACCTGCAGCAGCCCCACAACAGCACAGGGACTTCCCCGGGACTGAAACTCCCTCCTCTCTCATTCCTCCGCTCTCTCCCACACTTCTCCTGCTCAGAAACACTGACCCAGCTGAACTCACCAGGGCTTTGATACTGAGAAACCTGGAATCCAGCACCTCACGCATTTCCTGAGCTCCCAGCGAGTGGGGAAACTGAACTCAGACTGAGTAAAGCTGCCAAGGACTCATTTTGTGGTGAACTGGAAATGAGGAGGCAGGATGGGGAGGGAGGTTGGGGTTTGCTGAGCTTCCATGGCACGGAGGAGCCTTCCTGTGGTGACTCAGCCTGCTGATAAATTTTGGCTTGCCTGCCTTGGTTTCATAGTGCTGTGCTTTTCCTAAGCTCCTTCACAGCCAACAGGACCTGTGAAATCTGAGGTTTCTGCTGGTTTTAGGCTTCCTGTGAATTAATTGAGCACTCGTGAAATACTTACTGTCTTAAGTGTATTTTCAGCTCCACCAGGATAAGGAACACAGGGCCTGATTAGGAGCAATGGCTGAGAGAGGCTCATTGTTTCTGTTGTGAAGTGCAGGCTTTGGGGTCCAACGCTCGGGGGGACTCTGCCTGATTCGATGACTCTTTACTGGAAAAGGTTTCTCATATTTTGGGTCAAATTTCTGTTAAAGAAGAAAGAGAGTAGGAGTAGAACATCTGAGAAGCTCTGGAGGGAGAAGTTCACCTGGTACACCAGAGAACCTGCTTTGAATCCTTGGTCTTAATTAGAAGAAGAGGGGAAATGAATCTCAATCTTTCCCAACTCAGTCATCCCTCTTTATCACCAGCACATGGATCAGTAGCATGGG
The DNA here is from genome assembly GCF_000691975.1 of Corvus brachyrhynchos. Taxonomy (NCBI): domain Eukaryota; kingdom Metazoa; phylum Chordata; class Aves; order Passeriformes; family Corvidae; genus Corvus; species Corvus brachyrhynchos. The sequence continues at coordinate 2,963,887 of NW_008239284.1, forward strand.
CAACTCTCCCTTAAGTGTTATGAGAAAATTAAAAAGGTCTTATTATATTCACCATGGAAGCAAATAAATAATAATATTATTATTATTAATATCATTACTTCATTCATCTCTCACAAGAGAAACAATTCACTTGCAGCTATAGCCAAGGCTCATTTTGCTGGAGGAGAATTGGGAATCTCAGGGTCATCCCAGCCTCTGCTCGTGGTGCTTTGCTGCTCCCCTGAGCCCCTCGTGGTCTCTGCTCAGTGCCAGGTCCTTGGTCTCAGCCTGTGCAGGAGCTGCTCACACATTCCCTTTGCTTCCCTGGGAGGTGGAAACGGCCCCTAACTGTCCTTGACCTACTCCAGAGAGGGGTTATAAAGCATAATTAATTTCACTTTCAGAAGAGCTTCGAGTTCCCAAGAAGAAAAATGCTTGAAAAGTGCAAATCATGATTAATCATCATTATTATTCCTATAAATTCCCACTTCAGCTTGGTTGGAAAACAGGGTATTTAGGAGGTAGAAAGGATAGAGCAGCCTGACTGTGCCCTTGGCCCATGGGGCTGCAGTCAGCAGAGTTACACCCGATTAACATCAGTGCAGGTGGGAAGAGAATCAGAGCCCACAGTCCCCTCTGTACTAATGGTTAGTGCTAAATTGCTGCCAGTCTCTCCCCAAAGCCTCCAGGAGACAGTTCAGTACTCGCTGTTCCTCTCTTTCTCCCTTGTGGAGGGCTTGGAAGGTTTAATTCAATCAGATTCCTAAATGGAAAATAACAGTGCGATGAAAAAACCCGCCACGGATGTCTGTGAAAAGGATTTTGTCTTCAGTGAGTTTTGATCTGGATCCTGAAAGAGCAAGACAAAACCCTGTGATTGACACCCTTGTTCTGCAAAAGGTGCCTTGGAGGAAGCTTTCAGAGCCAGAGGTTTCCTTTGCTGGAGGGGGTGTGGAGAAAGTCCAAGTTTCACAGCTTTTTGTTGGTTTTTTTTTTTTTCCCTATTTGCTGTGTAAAGATGTGAGACCGTCTAAAGTTCTGTTTTGCTGGAGACAGCAGCTCAGCTCAGCAGAAAAACCAAAGATTTACAAATCACTGCCAGTCTCCCTCCTGACCACTGATTCCTCTGGAATGATGCTCTTACCCCAGTGAGGCCTCTCCCCTGAGAGGTCCCAAAGCCCCCAAACCCCTCTCAGCCCTTCTGAAAAACAACAACAGGAAGGGCCCAAGTGATCCTCCCAAGGTTTGCCAAGAATCCATCCCGCCCTCCTCCTGGGATACTCCTCCACGCATCGTCCTTGTGCAGATACTGGGAGATTTTGATTTTGATTTTTATTCCCCTGCTAGGCTGAAATCAGGGGGTTTTGACTTTTGCTGTAAATCAGAGATGTCTTCTTTCAGTGGCAATGACATTTCCCTGCTGGGCACGTGGCACTGGGCTCGGGCTGGCCGGGTGGTGGGTCAGCAGTGGTGCACTGTGCAAAATACCCTCATTTTTCACCTTTAGATGGGTTTGTTCAGCCCCTTTCTCTGGGAGATCCACAGAAATCCCATGATCTTCCCTCTCCTTTGCCACTAAGCCCTCGCTCCAACGGCAAGAAGGGATCTTTGCCAGAGCTCCCCCTGTCCATCCATCACCAGGAAAGTGCCGCCGACAAGCAGCCAGATTCATCCTGGTGCCAGCCAACCATAAATTGATTTGCTTGTTAATGCAGCTTCTCCCAGTTCATGCTTTCCCTAACGAGGAGCATCAAAATGCCAACCTGTCCTCAGGGGTACATCAGCCTCCCGAGCTGACGGCAGTAACGAGATTAGAGCCCATGCTGCTCACAAGTGCCTCATGTGCTCTCTCAGTCACTTGCACTTATTTTTTTATTATCTGGGCATTTTTTTTCCCCACTGATTTATTTTTTTCCCTTCCTCTCAATTGCCCTCTCCCTCAGTTCTCAATGAATCAAATGTGATCTGACACACACACACACACATGCGGTGTCATGTCCCGTGTCCCTGTTCATCACGTCTCCCCTGGTTCTTCCCCAGGCTGCCCAGCCAGACAGCGCTGGTGGGGGACAGGGATGGCTCCACTCAGGTCATGCTCCCCAAGAAAAGTCTCTGACCTTCCCCTGATGAACCCTTTCTGTATGAATGGGAAATAAGTTGAAGAGCTGCTTGAAATGGAGTAAATATGCAAACGTGGTAGCTGGGAGGGCAGGTTTGTGGCTGGGAGGAGAGGCAGGGAGAGTCACAGAATCACAGCATGGTTTGTGTTGGAGGGGATCTTAAAGATTATTCTGTTCCAGCCCCTGCCATGGGCAGAGACAGCTTCCACTGTCCCTGGGTGCTCCAAGCCCTGTCCAACCTGGCCTTGGACACTGCCAGGGATGGGGCAGCCACAGCTTCTCTGGGCACCCTGTGCCAGGGCGTCCACACCCTCACAGGGAAGGAATTCTTCCCAATATCCAATTTAATCCTGACCTCTGTCCTTTTGAAGCCATTCCTCCTTGTCCTGTCACTCCAAGCCTGTGTAAAAGAAGAGAAGAGGACATCCTACCCAGCTGAATGCAGTCTGTGGGGCTTGAGGATTGTGAGCACTGGAAGGAGAACTTCTGGATGGAGAGATGTGACCATGTTAAAGCAGGGGAACATACCCCGGACTGGAACACCTACAAGACAAGGAGAGGAAGCCTCAGTGCTGGGCAGGTACCTCGTTTGGATGCAAAGAGTTTGGGATCAGTCAGGAGCACAGGGTGCTCAGGGAGCAGTGACAGCCCCGTCCAGTTTGGCAGCAGGGGACAGAGGTCAGATGCTTTGGTGGCCAGAAGGGCACAGCCTCAAGGAATAAACCTCCCTATAGTGCCCCCAAAAAACTGAACCAACAGAACAGCTCAGCTCCTGCCATCCAAGGAGGAGGAAGAGAGTTTGCTTCCCATCACACTTCATTGTTGGGTTTGATTTCCAGCTCCTTTTTATTAACCGGTGGTCACCTGCTGTAGCAGTGAGCTGTGTGTGATTAATGGCCCCAGAACTGTTCTTGGGTTTGAAAGGCTGCTTGTTTTGGGTTTGCACTGAGTGTAGGTAGCTCGGGTTTTTTTGTTTGTGGGTTTTGTTTTTTTTTTTTGCATCTTGGCAGCCACTTCACATCACAATTGCCTCAGTTTGGAAAGGCTGGAGGTGGGGGGGGGGGGCAAGGAGAAGGATTCCTGCCAAAAAAAAAGAAAGAGCTTGCAACTATCTGTACCTCAATCTTTGCAATGTTTACTTTTCCTAAACTTCAAAGCCACCTTGGATATGTGTGTGGGACTGACTCACTGAGAAAATAGCAAACCCAGACCCTTTGGAAGGATTGTCCTTCTGGCAACACACAGACTCCCCTGAGCAGGTGACTCAGAGGGGCAGTAGAAGAAAGTGACTAAAAAGTTATTAAACTTCTCCTGAAGTCGGAACATGAAAACTTTCATTCTCTAAGAATTTATTTTCCTGACTTTTTAATAAAATTTTTGACCTTCCAGGATGAAGTTTCTTTCCTCCCTAGAATTCTAAAAATAACTTGACATTTTTCATGGAAGAAAATGTCTTCCATCCAGATTCATTTGGTCTTATACCTGCAAAGCACACACATACCACTAATTCTTTGCATTTCTGCACATGAAATTCACCCATGAAATGAGGGAATTATGAAATTAACTGTCTTGAGAACTCAGCTTGACTTGGCTCAGTCTAATAAGATGAAGGCACTTGGTAGGCACCTATAGATATATATATTTTAAAACTGTGTGGTGCAGCTGGGCTCAAACTTGGAGAACCCTTATCTTGCATCTCTGACTTCTCTAACTCCTCCTTGAGCAGCAGTTCTGATGAAAGAGGAAATGTATTTCAAAAACTCCCTTTCCCTAACCCCAAATCTCTGGCTTGGAAAAGCAGCAGGAAGCTGCTTCCACCAGCATTCCCCACTGACTGTGCTCTCAAGGTTTTGGTGTCTGGTCCCCAGGCAATACTGGGAGTTACAGCCCCTCACCATGAAATATCCACTGGGAGCTGCAGTTGCTGCTGCACTGGGATTTCTGGGACATTTTTCAGGGTCTGCCAGTGATGCGCATCCTCCTGGAGCAGCCTTCGGAATGTCCTCGAGCCTTTGTTTCTTCTTGCTCCTCCCTGCCTGTGTGAGCTGCAGACTCCCTGGACAGATGTGACTGCTGCCCAACACCTGGTAAAAGGTGGCTTTTAATTCCTAATCTTCTCCCACCAGGACACATTTTTTTCCTCTTTCCTGCACCTCCAAAGAGCCTGACCCCCCTGGCTCCCAGTGGAATGCCCCACCCCATCCTGCCTTCCTTAAACACAGCCTGTGCCTCTGATCCCCCTCACCATCCCCTTCCAATCCCTTCCTAGGTCTGACAACTCTAAGGAAAAGACAGAGGAAGAGACGACATTAACTTGGCACTGGGGGTCTCACAAGTTCATTGGTGGTTTTAGCTCCCACCGTGGCCTCAGGAGCATCATCTGCCTTTCTTCCAGCTCATAACTGGCTATGGAATCATAACGGTCTGCGCTGGGGTTTGGAGGGAGGAGGAAAAAGAAAACAGATGCTACAACTAAGCTGGGATTTCCCTGAGTAAATAAATTATAAAATTACATTAAAGCATCGTTTGAGTTGCATATAAAAGCTAGAAAATGAATGTCTCCTCCATAATTGCTGCAAAGGGCCCCAAACAGCCATTTCTATTTGCAGTTTCATATTTCAATAAACTTTTTTATTTCTGTTTGAGTGAATCTTCCTGTTCATGAATATTCTGAGGGATTCAGAGCACTGTCCTAAACTAATGCCAATTTTCACTGCAGTAAAGCCACATTCCCCTTCAGTCTGTGCTGATATCCCCCCTTTCATGCCCATGGAAAAGCAGTGAGAGGACTGGGATAAACATCTCCAGATATAATTGCTTTAGCTCAGACACGAAATCAACCTTCTGAGAGGTTTTAAGAAAACAAGTGAGCAAGCAAATGAACTCCCTTTTGCCTTTGCAGACACCCCCTTTTCTGCCCTTTCTTTTCTCATCTCGCCACTTCTCTGCTTGTCCTGATTGGATCTGCAGGACTCCCCATGTCCCCTCAGAGCCCCAGGGATGCCACAGACTTATCAAAACCCTTTCCTTAGGATACTACCTGAGTTGTACTTTTCTCCCTCTTTTCTAGTGGAAACCATACCATTTGTGGATGTAGCCTTTCCTTCGGTGTTTAAATTGAACCCAGCTTGTGCAACATCCTTAACTAAATTAGGGAGTGGAGGAAATCACTTGCTCACCTTGTCCTTAAAGCTCAAAGCCAGGAAATGAGAAAGCTATGCTGCTTTTTTTTTTTTTTTTTTTTTTTTTACTCGCAGGGCTGAAATAAGAACTTGTTCCTTCAGATTTTTCAGAGGGAAGGAGTTTGGTCTAGCAAGAAATCAGCTCAGTCGGGGGTATGAAAGAGAAACCAGTTTAGGTTCCTGCTGTGAATTCTGCAATGGATATCACTTGGCTTTCCTTATCCTTTTGGTTTCTGGTCCTTCTGAGTTTTGAGCAGCAATTCCCCTTCGAGAACATTTTCTCTTGAACCTGGCACGTCTGCAGAGAAATTTCAGTTTAATACATCTCTCAATAAATAGAATTAATTACAGGCTGACCTATTTGATGATTGAGGCTGTGCTGTGAAATATTGGACCCAGGAACTTCGTTTTTCCTTCAGACTTGTTACACAAGGACCATCAAATGGATTTCACCTGCAAGAACTTCCCTTCTCCTCATGCAAGGACCTGTCCTCATGCAAGGACCTCTCCCCATGCAAAGATCTCCCTCTCCCCATCCAAGAACTTCCCTTCTCCCCATGCAAGGACCTCCCTCTCCCCATGCAGGGACCTCCTTCTCCCCATGCCTTTGCAGACACCCCCTGTTTGCCCTTTCTTTTCTCACCTCACCACTTCTCTGGTTGTCCTGATTGGATCTACAGCACTCCCCATGTCCCCTCAGAGCCCCAGTGCTGTTGCAGACTTTTAAAAACTATTTTGCCAGATTGCCCTGTCCCATGGGAGGCACTTAAGCACAGAGAGGATAAATATGGGATTCAATTCCCATCAGACATCCTGGTATAGCCTGGTGCTGCTGTGGAACAGCTCTGGTTTGCTCAAACCCCCTTCTCAGGGCTTTGCTTGCCAACTAAGGTGATGCAATGCACTTTGCAGGATGTCCAGTGAGTGACTGGCCATGGAGTCTCCATAACCCGATTGCTTCAGGGAACATTCCCTGCGTTGCTTTCGATGGAGGGTTGGTTTTTCAAGACCGGTGTTTTGGGAATCTGGAGTGCTGCTGGCTCAGGACCACTGGGATGGGAAAGTGCTGTGAGATGGGGCTCCAAGGGGAGCTATCCCTGTATTTTTGATTTTTGAGGGGACAGCACATGCCTGCCTGATGGTCTCTCGTGCTTTGCTCCGAGCTGGCTGTGGGGAGGCTGAGGCTGCCAGGGAGTGCAGGGTGCAGGGGAGCGGGGGCTGCTGGAGCGAGCTGGGTCCATATGTCCGTAGGCATCCCGGAGACTGGTGCAATATGGAGCGGCTCAGGGTTTGATGAATGTTGTCATTAGTGTTCATGGCACTTACGGGCTCCCATTTATCCTGAGCTACAGTGATTTATGTCTGGAGCACATATCCAGGCACAAAGTACTTTAAAAACTGGGGGGGGGGGACCTCTCTAAGAGCTTTAGCCTCTTCCCCTCCTCTCCTTCCGCACAAACTAATCCTGCTTAAAAATATGCCAGGGTGCCACTGTGAGAGGGATCCTTCCCTCCTCCCCATGGTTGTCCTCACTGCCCCACTGCCTGCAGCTCTTACACTGAGAAGACTCCTTATCCCTAAAAAAATTGACTTTTAAAGGTTCCTGACATTTCTCCTTTTCTTCACACAGCCTAGAGCGTGTTCTCAAAGCTGCCTGCTCATGCCAGGGGGTGATACAGGGCAAGGATTGCACCTGGCTGCTGTGGGAATGAGCTTGGAAACCTCACTGACAGTGTGGCAGTGGAAAATGCAGGAGGGGAAAAGAGGTGGAGGACAGGTTTGATTGTTTGGTAAAAAACCTCAGATTTCTGTCCTCCCTAGTCCCAATTAATTTTCAGTTGGGCAAAAGGAAAACTCAAAGCCAAGAGTTGCATTATGACACCAGGAAAGTTGCCTTCCCTACTTTTGTTAGATATGAATAACTTTTTAAAGAGTCAAAATGACAAATGCCAGGCAGTCAAACCCAAAGTTTTTATTGAACCCAAGTGAAGTTTTTTCCCCCTCTTTCTGTTCCATTTTAAGAAAAATAGACCATTTTTGTCCTGATTTGGATGGGGAAGCTGATCTCAATCTTTTACAGAATGGGAACTCGGCTTTCTGATGAGCTCTGCCTGAGTATGGACTCCCCAGTCAGCAGTTTAATGCCATTCTATTCATTTACACCCGTGTAAATCAGGAGTAATTGTCCTGAATCAATGTCACCGTGATTGACCAGATTTTCAGAAGAGCTGAGCTCCCAGCTAAGCCCCTGCCATACGTGGCCAGATGTATTTATTTATTTCATTTAAAGAGCTCCGTGGGTACCTATCCCCTCTGAAATTGGGCACTGAGTGACAATATTGAATGCTGATTGCAGCTTGTCAGAAAATGAGGGAGAGGAGGAAAAGCAATATTTGCAAAATGCTTTGAAAAAGAGTTGGGGTTTTGGTTTGTTTTTTTTTTTACTTTTCCTTTTCAAAGAGCGTTGTGTTTTTCTTGGTTAACTTCCATCCTCCTCCCCCTTCCAAGATTTTGTGTGCACTTCCTGCTTTCTATTCCTGAATATCCTTCCCTGCCTCTGCCTGGGAGATGCATTGCAGCACAAAATGTGCATGAGACACCCCACGGAGTGAGGGGCTGCAGAAGAAGGACTGCCCAAAGGCGATGTGCTCCCCAAACCTCTGCTGGGGTAATGGTTGTCCTCCTTGGGTGTGAGCCTTCCTCTGTAGCCAAAGGCTCAAGCAAGTCTCGGGGCTCATTTTAAAGATCTTGAGTTTGTTTTCCTCAAGAGTAGCCCTGTGCCAGACGTGAGGGTTGGGGATGGACTCTGGAAAGGACAGGGTCCATTTGAGTGACATTTAAACAACCTGCTCTAGTGGAAGGTGTCCCTACCCATGGCAGGGGGTTGGACTGGATGGTCTTGAAGGTCTCTTCCAACCCAAACCATTGTAGCATTCCGTGGTTCTGTGTGCTTTGCCCAGACGTGCCGTGGTTGGGTTCCCCTCTGCAGCTCTGCCATCCTCCCTGAACGTTGCCCTTGAAGCCTTGTCCAGCCAAGTAGGAAGATGAGTGCACTGGGGCAGCCACCAGAAGGAGATTGGGGCACCCTGTGTGGGGCTCCTCTGGCTCTGCCTGAAGCCAGAGCCCACCAATTTGTCCTCCGGCACACACTTTAATCATTGAGGCGGCCTTGCTGCCACCTCCCTTACCCCTGGTGTGGCATTCCGAGTCTGGCTGCATGAATTGGTGCCTTGAGTGCGCAGAAGGGCTGCAGGGCTGAGGGTCTGCCCTGGATGAGGAGTTTATGAATTGCTTCTCCTCTAACCTCCCCGCTGTTTCCCCGCTCTCCCTTTCGCTTTGGCTGCTGAGTGGATCCAGGGTGTCTGGGTGATCCGGAGCCGGCGGGGGGACGGGGCGGAGGGCAGCATCCTGGGGGAAGGAGGAGCTGTGTGTGTGTGTTGAACCTCATGTTCTCATTCGGGTCTGCATGGAATACTAAAGGCAAGCAGAAACCCAATTAGTAACCTCTGAACTAGCCCCGTGTTATCTCTGGGAACACGCTGCCATCTGCCAGCTCCTCCGCCACCCCACGGCCCCCTCCCTCTGCCCAGCTAAATGAAACAGGTGGTGGAGCTGGAGTCTGGGCTGGAGACACCACACAGGGGCCAATATTTAATAAAACAAAGCGTAATCCCCTCCCACCCCCAAAACATCTCCCAGCCCATGGTTGTTTGCAGCTTCCGCGCTTTCCCTCCGCTGTCACCCTTCGCTCCCTCATCCTGCAGATGGACGCAGCTTGGGAAATTCTGGCTTTGCTGCCCCTGCAAGGGTTGATAGCATCTCAGAGCACTGATGAGGAGATCTTTTGACTGCTGATAGCTGGGCTGACAGGGCTCAGCTCACGCCACAGGCTGCTGTCAGTGTTTTGCTGTCTGCTGTGGTCAGAGAAAGCCGCCCCCAGCCAGAAAGAGGGAGATTTCCAGGGAGAATGCAGAAAAAACCCCTTGCAGTTCTGGCATCTGAGCTCGCTGGATCTGGGCATGGCTGCAGTGAAACCCAGAGGTGGGGACAGGCAGGGTTGGTCTCAGAGATGCTGCTGACATGAACTGGCGAGGGAAGGCTGTTCCCTGGTGCTGACCTTGCTCTTGGGCAGACGCTGTCCCTGGGATGTTTGCAGGGATCTGGGCATGGGTGGCCAGGTGCAGGTTTGTCCTCCCTGCCGTGACACGGCAGAAAGGGAAGCAAATGGGAGCAACATGACCTGGGTGCCGTGACCTGGGTGCTGGGAATGGATGGAGCTCCCCACCAGCCCCTGCCTGAGCTCTGAGTTTGCCCCCGTGTTCTGAGAGGTCCAGGGCATGGACAGAGGGATTGGTGGCACCCACAGCTGGTGTGCCACTGGGAGAAGGAAGGAGAAAAAGGAAAGGCATGGCTCCCTCCACCAAGCTGCCTGGTGGGACAGTGAGAGGGACACTCGTCCCCAACTTGTCCCTCTCTACAAATGACCAAGATTTGGCTGTGCCACTTTCCCCCCCAGCAGCCTGGATAATAGTGTGTTTACAGCAAAATTGACAGATGGGAATTTCAGTGTTTCACGGAGGCAGATGGCATCAGAGGAGGGTGGGAAAAGTCTGGCAAGGAAATGCCAAGCGGCTCTCCTCGTGCCAAAGCTGCAGCATATGCCTGCCTTATGCAAAGCAGCCCTGTTTTCCTCCAGAAAAGTTCAGGGAGGTAGAGCTGTGAATCAATAACCTGGGTCTCCTGTCAAATGCTGCACGTGCCCATGGTCTCTGTCTTTCCCAGCTAGAGAGAAGTGTCTGTGAACATGGGAAGGGGGAAGGAATTTAGAAATTGGCCCCTGGCTCCAGCTGTGTGTGGGCCCAGGTGGAGCTGGAACGATGTTGACCCCTCAGTAGGTTTGGGATGGTTAATGACTATCCTTGAACACTTTTTTCCCTCTTCCTCCCTTTTTCTCACAACTCCAGCTATGGAGCAAGGACCTGGATTACCCTGAGGTGTGGGTTTCTCCAGGGCATGACAAGGGGTGAATAGAAAAGAGGAGAAGCTGTGTCTGAACACAGAGAGCTGCAGAGCACCGAGGTTTGAATGCTGAAAGGAGGGACAAAGCAGGTTCACGGTGGAGGTGCTTTGGGGTCACACTCACACCAATACCTGCTGCCCTCACACTCCCACTGCAGGGCTGGGGCTGTGTCAGGAGCCATGAACACATCACATTTGTCACTGTAGCTCTACTCAGTTCATTGACCTATGGATTTTCCCATTTATTCTGCTAGTGACCACTACCCTCCCCTCTCCTTGCCCCTGGAAATCTCTGAGTCCTCTGGGACAGCTGCAGGGATAATTTTCCATTTTATATCATGCCCGAGCTCATGTGTGGGCTATCAGCTGAAGCACCCACCTCTAGGCCATGGTGGGAGCTAAGCATCAGGCAAAGAACAATTTGTGCAAAGCACCCTTTGTATTCAAATTTCTGGGCTCTCCTCACCACCAAATAGGT
>NW_008239284.1:2974737-3037904 GCF_000691975.1 Corvus brachyrhynchos
AGGGAAACTTAGAAACTTTACTGGGGCACAGACATCAGGATCAGCTTCTCAAAAACCACACAGGGAGATTTATTAGCCAGGAATGAACAGGACTGTATTTTAAGTCTCCTCTGAAAGCAGTTTTCTCCACTGAGGCTGCCAGCACAGCGTACAGCTTGTTAGGAGAATCCAGGTTTTCAGGATCTTTCCAGGTTTTCAATGTCTTCTTCAGAGCCCCTAATATTAAGCTGTCAACAAGAAGGCTGGTAAGTGAGGAGGACTCCACATTTGTGAGAGGGAATAGTAGATTTGGGAATTATCAGGCTGCTCAAACACAAGGTAAATCATTGGAGGCGGTGGATATTTCTCTATTAGGGACAAACCACACTCCCCAGCAGTGGTGGCTGTGCACAGGAGGAATGTGGGGGGGAATGCAGTGCCAGGGCTCACAGCCCAATCCTGCATCATGCAGGGGAAGCAGCACAGTGTGCTGGGCCCCCTCAGCTCCCACAAAATTCAAGGCAGGGATGGTGTTTCTGCATCTCACAGAAGTTTTTCAATCCAATCACCAACACTTTAAGCTCACTGCTGAATCCTTCAATGGGGATTTAAAGGAAATCTGTTGCAGAACAAAAATTGAGGTGAATTAAGTGATAGCTGCCAAGGAAGAGGAGCCAGCAGTCAAGGGAATTGAGAAGTTGTCTCCCTGTGGGGCCATTCCCTTTGCTGGGCTGAAGGCCTGGGGTTTATTACCTTGCTTGCAGGGTGCAGCTGAGTTCCTGCATCCCATCGAGATGGCAGGGATTTGAGAGACAGAGAAAAACAACCTGAACATGCCCCTTTCCCTCCCAAGAATAATTAACTGCAGTAAATAAGCAGCCAAAGCTGATGCATCACATTCAGTGAGGGGATGAGAGCCCATTTCTTACAGACCTGGGCCACCTGTAAGGCAGAGTGAACAGAATTCTTGGATTACCCCACGGCACTGGCATTTCAGCAAAGCTCTGGAGGAAGGAGGGAGCAGAGAGGATGATGCTGCAGGTTTGCTCTTTCTTTCTTTCCCACTCACCCATTTTTATTCGGAGGAGTTCACACGGGGATCCTTGTCCTCGGGCAGGGATGAGTGTTCTTGGATGCTGAAAACATCCAGGTTTTTGTATCTATATAGTTGGTATCTACATATGTATAGAAAAGCAAACTCTTTACCAGTTCTTCTCAAAAAGTGGTACCAAGATACAGCAGAAAAACACAACCTCCAGTGTGGAACTCACAGTTACAGCAGCAGATTTTGGAACAGAAAATCCCAGACTGTGTGAAGTGGTAAGAAAGTGAAATAAGGTAATCCCTTGGGAGCAGCCAAGTGTCTCTGTCCTTTCCTGACTGGGGAGGCAGGGTTTGCAAAGCAATGACAGGCTGAGCCTTTTCCAAGCCTCTAGATGTAATTATGGGGTTTGAACCAAGTGAGAGCATCAAGATGCTCTGCAGAGGAAACCAAAGTTCAGCCCATTCCTGCAGAGCCCCCCGGTGCAGGATGGGATGGAGGGGGATACAACACCACAGAGAGCCCAGGGTACAGGGGATGATGTACCAAATATTCCATTATGGCTTTCCAAAGACAATCCCACAGAAAGGGATGAGGTCCCTCCGAGGGACAGCGACCCTGCAGCTTTACCAGTGCCCATGTTCCTGCTGTACAGCGAGTTCCCTGAGGCATTCCAGCTGCCCTCGGGCACTCATCACAGCTTCTGAGGCTTGAGGCTGTTCCACAGGGCAGAGGAGCTGTGTTTGCTCTGTGCAGAACGAGCCGGGGCTCTGAAGAGCAAGGGAAGAGCAGGCGGGGGATGGAGGAGGGCAGGACACTCCTTAGATCATGCTTGACTTCTAAAGCCAGAGTCATCCTTGATGGAACTGCTGCAGTCAGTGCTCAGGAACGCTGACTGATGGCCGTCTCTTTGTGGTCAGGAGAGAAATATCCCCCAGCCCAGGCCTCTCTGGATGCTTTTGTCAATTGTTTACAGCACTTCCAGTATGGTCTCGTGCTGGGCCACCTGGGAAGGGTGACCAGTGATTCTTGTTCACATTCCTGATCAGGACAGCAGCAATCCTGACTTTGCTGGGAGTGCCATGTGTCCCACCCAGGAGCAGCACAGGTGGGAAGCACAGGAGGCCCCAGTGCTGTGGGGACCAGGACATGTCCCACGTGCCTCTGCTCAGTTCCTGGCTCCCGAGCCTGGTTCTGCACACCCCAGCCACGGATCTGTCAGGCTGATCTGCTGCTGTCTCTTCTGCTCTCTGGCCTTTCACCTCTGCCTTTTGCCCTGCTCCCTTTATTCTCCTCTTATTGTCCTTATCTAGTCATGCCCTATTACCTGCCTTTATCTGCAAAAGCGTCTAACCTCTGACAGCACCTGGGTTTGGCTGGATGTGGACAGAACACCTCAGCCCTAGTTTTTGTCTTTTTAATTTCTTCTTTGTGTGTGTGAGACTTTGAACTGCCTGTTGGCTCTTGGAATCCCTCCTGCTTCTTTTTTAGCTTTGCAGGGATGCTTTCTCAGCTCCTATCTTGGGAAGAGGGCCTTGTGTGGGGGATGAAGGACCAGGATTATGGATCGGTCACCCTCCCTGTCTGTCTGTCTGTCTGAATAAATCCCCTGAGTCTGGACAAGGTAACCAAGGGGTTCAGAGCCTGGCTAAGCACATTCCTTCTGAAAAAGGAGGTGGAGAGGAACGGGGACGGAATCTTTCCCTGTGCTGTCTGAAACCAGGATGCCATCCCTGTGACCTTGGAGAAGGTGCTGGCATTTCTCCCTCAGGCTGTCAGTGCTCTGGGAACAGGAGCAGTCTCTCGTTACGTGGTACATATAAATTTATCATTTAGCACAGTGGTGGGCGTCTTTCCTGCTATTACAGTAACAACCTGTCTGCTCCCCTCCCATCTCCTGAGAGGAGAGAAGTGCTTCTCTGTCTCTGGGTATGAATAGCAGGATGGGGTTTGCTGCTGGATTTTGAGCTGAGAAAGGACTCAGGCTTTTCCTTTTTCCTTTAAAAATGAATTTGGCACTGGTTCCTGTGGCTGGCTAAGCCCGGTGAGTGGTGGTTGATCTGTACCTGTCAGGTGAGAGCAGCATGGACCATCCTCGTGTTCACTCTGTCTCAGACTTTCTCCCTTGTTAGCAAAGACATCTGTGACATGTGAGCCAGGAGGAAGTGACCTCCTGCTGGTGCGACCATGGCTGTGTCCTCCCCCCAGAATGTTCCTCAGTTTCCCTGTGTATAAAATGATAATATTGACCTATTATCAAGGTGGCTCCTGAATTGACCCTGAGGCTTCAGAGCCGCACTACAGGACCCAAACCACCCCCCTCCCTATTTCTGATCCCTCTGGGGATGCAGCACAGTGAGAATGGGACGGGAAGATGCCGGATCCCCTGCTTGGGGCTGCAGCTGCAGCAGCTGCCAGGAAGCCAGGCAGGAGTAAATCTGCCACTGGCAGAGGTGAAGGGGGCATGAGAGAAGGACATGATTATTTCCTCCCCAGAGGAAGAGAAGAAAGGGAAGAGATAGAAAATAAATTTAGTGACACCCAACAGCTGGAAGAAGAGTTCTGTGTGGGGCACAGCATGGGAGCGGTAAGGAAATGGAGCAAGGAGGAGACAAAAAGGATCTGAAATCTGTGGGGTAACTGAGTCTGTGAGTTGGCTGACCAGGAAACCCTTCCCTGGACCAAAAGGACCTGCTCTGGCAAGGCAGAAATGCTGCCCTGATGGACATAGGACCAAGAGGTCCATGTGCCAGGAGTGCTGGAAACACTGGGATGCAGGAAGGGGGAGCAAAGAGGGAAGGAGGGAGAAATACATGAGCTAAGGAGGTGGGCAGGCGGGCCCTGCTGAGGGGGAAGGTTAAACTCATATTGATCTGTACAAGGAAAACATATTCTCGCTGCTTCTCATCCTCCTTTCAGATGATCCTGCATCAAATAAAAGAAGGGCTGTTTTCCAAGCCTGGCTTTGGAGATCTTTTCAATGATACAGCAGATAAACAGCCGTTTGCTGACAGGGAAGGTGCCAAAGTGATTTTTTGATGATATAAGCTGGGCTTTGAGGGAGGAGGGGCAGGGGAGGTTGCTGAACATGATGGAGTGAGGAGGAAGGTGACAGGCAGGGCTGGAGCCAAGGACACCAGGCTGATGGGAGACAGCTAAGCACAAGGTAGGGGGATGTGTGGTGGGGAAGGAAATGCCCAGTGCCAGGGACTGGATCTGGATTCCTCTCTTGGGAAATCCCAGCAATGTTCAGAGCTCCGTCTCCCAGAGAAGAGAGGCCAGGATCCTTGGCAGAGCACAAACATCTTCATGTCAGGAATAGACACAAAGCATATCACAACTGTTCTGCTGCTTGTGGCTTTGGGGGTTTTTATTCCTTGCATAACACACACGTGTTGGGTGTAGGATAGATGAGGTAGACAGGGAGCTGAGTTCCCATCCCATGGCCACAGGACAAGGATGTATTTCCTCTCCACAGCATGGCTGGTTCCCAACACTGGTGGGCAGTGAACTTGTGAGAACTTTAGGGGCAAAGGAGAGGCTTCCTGGTGTCCTGGACTCCAGCACAAACCCTACATGTCCCGTATTCCTTTGGGCAATTCTCTCCCCCAGCCCTGGCCTCGCTGCTCCCAGCTGTTTGATGGAGCTGAGTGCTTCCCTGCACACAGCCCTGAGACATTCCATGAAAGGCTGTGTCTAACTGTGAAGTATTATTATTGCACACCTTTTGGAAAGTGCCTTGAGACGTCTTGGAATGATAAGGTGCTATAAGGCGGGGAAGTTGTGCAGAGATAAATTCACTGTGAAATGTGTTTTGCTAGAGACATTTATGTAGCATATCATCATATCAAGGAACTTTGCCCAAGAAACAAATTCTCATGCCTGTATAAGGAGACTATAATTGAACTGTTGACTCACAGTTATGGGAAAAGACAGAGTGGGGGAAAATTTCCAGGGCCTCTAGGACCCCAAGGAGGAATATAATTAAGAAAGACATAATTGGAAACCTAAAGCAAGCCCATTGACTCTGAGTGAGTGCTGAAACAGCAAGGCAGGAGAGCTCGGCGCAGGCTGAGTTTGCAAAGCAGATGGCTGAGGATTTGTAGGTCACCAGCTCTTGGATCTGCTGGGCCAGGATGGGGTCAGGGTACCATATGGATGAAGGGCAAAAAAGACAACACATCCGAGCAAGCCACGCTCCTGCTTCCCCAGAAAGGCTCTGCTCACTCAGAAACACCACAAACTCTCACACCATTTTTTTTCACATATTCTCAAGAAGACATTGAGTCCCAGGCTTCTTCACTGATGCCAGGGCCAGCAGAAGCTTCAGTTATTTGAAATCATGCAGCCAAGAAGGAAACATGAAGATGTTTCAAAGCTAAATAGACTTGAAGTCTGCCCCTGCCCAGGCTTGGTCCTGCCAGCTTCTGCAACAGATCTACTTTATAAACTGATTTTCCTCCTTGATGAGGATTTTTATGAGCTTTGATTTAGTTTTTTTTCCCCTCTATCTGTCATTAGGAATGTATGTAAGAAATGCAAGAGTGTAAGAAACCATCAGGAAGCAGGAGAGAAAACCATCTCGGTAACCCCCAATTTATGGCTCACTGCTTAAGACACACATTTAGGATGGGGAAGTGCCACACTGAGGACTCTATTGGGGATTACTTAGGCTGAGTTTCTTCTTGTTAGCACCCACACTCACCAGTATCCAGAGCATCAGCAAACCCTCATGACTGTTGTCACTCTACCCTAAGCCAGGAGAGGGGGCAGAGCACGTCCAAGTCTCCTGCCCAGAAGCTGAGCCCCACATCTCACGTTGCTGCAGCTGATCTCTATTTTCCTTAAACTCTACAGACAATGTCTTCAGAACTTAATTTGATTTTGATTGATTTTTTGAAACTTGAAACACTTCTAAACTAATTTTCAGTGTATTACTCTTGTCAACCCTTAAAGATTTTGTCAGTAAGAATTTGCTGAACAGACACAGTAATTTTGTTTCTCATTTGGCAGATCACCCCTAAAGAGGAAAGTGGGGAGGAGGGGGTGTTATTATAGCTGCAGTTATTAGAATATACCTTACAATTACTCTGCTCCTATTTATGAGACATTTCAGAGCCATTTCTGAGAGCAGCCTCGAGGAGCTCGAGGTGTACATGTGTATGTAACTATATAAAACCTCACCATTTCCTTGTTCACCCACTCCCACATTGACTTTTAGCTCTGAGGGGAGCCCACATTGGAGTTTGGGCTCTAAGATGCCTCATTCACCTCAGAGTGGCCTCACCAGCCCAGGGTAGGAGAGCAGCACCCTCCAGGAACAAGCCCAGCACGAGGGCTGAGGAGAAGAGCTGCTAACCCTGCCTGCAACACCATGGCCTGGGCACTTCTCCAAATGCCATCCTTGTTTCTCCCAGCCAAGGCTGAAACACTCCCAAGTGCTCCCAAGTTTTTTCCCTCAGTGCAGATGACACCATGAAAAAGAAGTTGGGTGCAGTGTTTCTCAGGATGGGGATATTGAAAGCCCATCCTGAGCAGCTGGAGAGGTGTTAGGAATGCAAACCAACAGGCCCATGGTGGCTGGCATATTAAAATGGAGTGAGGAGAGTCAGTGGTGGAAGCAGTGGCTGTGTTACTGCAGTCGCTGTTTCATGGAGCACTCAATCAAGGTGGCTTTTCAGGGAAGTTTATTCCTCCTGAATGTCTCAGTGCAGCCTTTGGATCATGTACCCTGTTGCTTTTTGAGCTGGGGAGTTTAACTCTTGACCTATTGTGTCTTTGTGCTTTCCAGATTGCCCTCACCAGCAGGGTGTCTGGGGGAGAGATTTGTACTCAAAAACTGGACAAAATCCCTCCAAGCTTTAAGCTCAGCTGTTCAGGTTTTGTATCGTCAATGGCATGTTCATCCCACCTTGTTCCCTCTGCCCTTCCTTGTTTTTCTTTATTCTCTCTCAGGGAAAGGCTTTTCAATTCAAACACTCTAAACACGCTGATTGCAAACTGGAATCTGGAAAATTGCAGTGGCCTTTTCCTAGGGAAAAAAAAAGGAAATAAAAGGTTTTTTCTTTTTTTCCCCTTCTGAAACAGAAAATGGGATGGGGATGAGGCACAGCAAGAGGCTTCCTGCTATCTGGGCTGGAAGATCTGCTCAGCACTGCTCTCTTCCATCACTTGCATCTCTCATCAATTATCATCACGGAGCCAGTCAATATTGAAATGAAACTGCCAGGGATTGATAGCAGAGTCACTGAAGTGTCCTGCACAAATGACATTTTCCTCATTTTGGGGCCAGGGAGGATGAGCCAGGGTGGGGGAGGTTGGGAAGACATGCATGGTAAGGTATTTACCTTATCAGAAAATCTGACAAAATGTCCAAACTTAACGCTCTGCCCCATGGATCACTAAGGTATTTCTGGGGACAGTTTCTGCTGCTAATGGAGGATTTCTCAGAGCCCTTTTCAAGCCCTCTGGTGGCACTTGTTGCTTTCGGTGCTTCTTGAAAGCTGTCACAGACAGGCAGAGCAGGTAAATCTATGTAGGTAAGTTGGGCATTTTGAGCTGAGTTAGTAAACACAGGTATTTGGGGTGCATCTGTGCCCGTTTGGGTTCATTGCATTTATACTGCACAAAGGGTGGAGACACCCAGCCCATCTGCAGCAATGGTTTGCACATTCTGCAGTTGGTTGGCTCCCTAATTTTTCCCCCAAGGGAGGCATAGACCCTGCATGGCAGATGTGAGCTCTGGCACAACAGACTTGATCTCTAGCTACCACTCATGGATCCATCAGCAAAATAATGGAGACCCTCCAAGGATTTGCAAACTCCAGGTGGAAAACCAGGGGGTGACAGATTTATGGGCACATCCCTTTCCTGTGCCACTCTCTTCACAGGGAGGTGAGAGGAAGAATTTCTTGGGATGAGGGCAGCTCCTATTCAGCAAAGTCCTGCTTCTCATGGGCATGTCCAGGGGGGCTTTGCAGTGCTGGTCACACAGCTGAGTGGAATTTGGACCCTAAAGCTACAAATCTCTAGTTGCTTCCTGTATTTAACTCCCTCCATAAAGGAAGCTGAAATGTAAGTGGAGTGTTTCAGGACAGAACATGGAATCTCCCTTTCTCAAAAAAACATGCTTAGTTATCTTTATAGAATAAGGTCAAGATGTTTCCATTTAAAAAAGCCAAAATGATAGAAAATCTTGTTTAAATAAAAAACTTAAATATAAAATGTACAGAGTTGTCAGACAAAAAGGCACAAAAGCATTTATCAGGCTGTTCCAGACAGCAGCACAAACCTGGCCACCACCAGAGCATTGGCCTGACCCAGCCCTGCTCCCCAAACCGAGCCCACTGCCAGCACAGCCTCAGCAATGCAGTTTCTGACTCAACAAACTGTTTTCAACTCTCCCACAAAGGACTCACTCCTGACTTTCCACCTGTTTCCTTGGGAAGTCACCTCTTAAACACTGTGAAGCTGATCCCTCGAAACCCAGCGGCAGAGCCGCTGTGCTCAGTGCTGGGTGAGCTGAGCCCAGACCTCTGCTCTCAGCTCAACAATTCAGTGCCATTTCCCAGCTCCCCGGGGGCCTGTGCAGAGCTGAGCCCCCTCCCTGCTCCTCTCAGGGGCACCAAGTGACACACACCCACCTGGCCTGTGACCCAAATATCTGTTACAATATTAGTCCCTCGCCTGCTGCTTGTTAGCAGGTGCTGTTGGCAGTGGAAGGAAGGGATTTTGTTTCGAGCACGGGGGTATTTTCATCCCTGGCATGGTTGTGCTGAGCTCACCGGAGCTGGAGCTGCTCTGAGCTTGGCCTGGCATGTGCTGCTTTGAAGGGGCCGGGTTTTGCCTGGCCACCCTCCTGCCTGCTCATCCTGTGTCCCCAGCAAGGGCTCCTCCAGCATATGCTGCTCCCCAGCATGGTGCTTGCACAATGTAATTATCCGGAGCTCTTCCCTCCAGTGCTCCCTTTCCCATTGTTCTGTCTTTATTTGGCTTCCAAGGCCCTACTTCCTCTCTGGTTTGGTCTGGGTTGTTTTCCAGAGAAATTGGTGTATGCAGTGATTCGGTCCCATCCCTAGGCTGCATTTGAAGGATATTGTCTATTTTCAGAATTCTCAGCTGTGTTTATGCTCCAGGCTCCAAACCTCTTTCTCCCTTTGAAAAGAGGAAGCAAATCCTCCCTTTGCCTCCTGCCCTGCAGAGCCACTGGCTCAGGGATGTATTGTTCGAAATAA
Source organism: Corvus brachyrhynchos (assembly GCF_000691975.1). Classification (NCBI taxonomy): domain Eukaryota; kingdom Metazoa; phylum Chordata; class Aves; order Passeriformes; family Corvidae; genus Corvus; species Corvus brachyrhynchos. Next base: position 2,983,993 of record NW_008239284.1, read on the forward strand.
CCATTAACCTCCACAAAATGTGGGTCACTTTCTATTGCAACGACAGATCTTTCTCTCCATCTTTTCTGCACCCCTTTCTATTGGCTACAAACACAAGTCCTTGTGAATGTGCCCAACTTGCTGTTGGGCAAAAAAGTTCCCCAGAGAGGGAAGGTGCCTTGTGGGCCACAGAAAACAAAACCACGAAATCTCAAAGTGTGATTCCACTGTGAGCCCAAGGGTGAGAGAAATTGTTTAAGGGCATCAGACATTGGGTTTTTTCAGGGATGAGTGTCTATGGAAAAAGTTCTGCTGTTGGATAATCAGCAGCTCCTGCACATAAAGCCACTATCTTTTACCTAGAGCTGGGAAGTTTAGTTGCAATTCTGCCTCCTTGGAGAAACCTGCTCTGTCCCTGCCTGTACAGAGGGTCAGGGATTAGGGGCCCATTGTGTTCAGCTACACCCTTTACCCAAAGACATTTAAAGATGGTCCCAGTGGATCTGAGGGTGCCTTTTCCATGTTTGACTGGTTAATTGTAGATCTGGGGCATTGCTATGGTTTTCCACCAGACCCCCAATGAAGAGTGTGAATCCCTCAGGAAAATGCTGGAGCAAGAAGACGCCTGCCAACTGCTCGTTGATTTGAGGTTAAACCAACCCTCAGTCACCTGCACTGGTGGATTTGGGATCAGAGAGGTCATCAGTGACCTGTGACCTTTCTAAGTGACCGTGCCTCCTGCTCTCTGGGATACCTGCTGGCTCTGGAGCAAAGCCATCCCCTGTGCTCACTCGCAGCCCAGGTCCCACAGCTCCCTGAGGATGTCAGGCAGCCACCGCAGCACATGGAGAGAATCCCAGCCCCTCGCATTAATTCTCTCACATCTAGAGAGGAGTATGACAGCAGCAAACCCTCCAAGTGAATCCTAGCCCTATATTAATTCCCTCCTAGGTCCAGCTCTCTGATCTGCTGTCATCTGAAAGTGATACTAATGCCAGGTTTCCATATCCAGCGTCCCGCTGTGCCTCCCGCTGCAGTCAGAGTCATGCTGGGAGAGATCAGCTCTGCTTGAGAAGGGTAAACCAAGTGCTTGATTTCAAAGAGCATCAAGTAAGGGAAGAGAGAATATGGAGAGGGGGAGAGGGAGGGAATGAAGGAATGAATGGCTGGGAACACATTCCCTTGAAAGGGGTGAGTGCAGACGAGTGCAGATGGGCTTTTTTCTCTCTCTGATCTCTGTCCATCTTTGCTACCCACACCCCTGCCTTTATTCCTCCACTTGTCCCTGTCCTCTCTTGCAAGACCAATTTCCTTGCCCCACTTGAACCTAATGAGGCTCTTTTCACTGCAAAAAAGTCTGAAGTCCCCAAGGAACACGGCTGCCCCAGCTCTGAGGAATAAGCGTGTGGCTGCTGGCTGCAAATCTTCCTTTGCTATCGGCTGCCGGGAGATGTAAGGTCCAGTTCACCATCAAAGTAACAGGCACTGGACAGGTTGGGCTGGGCTGTCCAGCTCTCTCGCCAGCTGACAGCTTCTGACAGCCAAACCCTCTTCTTCTTCTTCATGTACTGCCCATCCTGGCAAGGGGAAGGTGAATGCTGATTTAATTTGACACTTCAAGAAAAGAATAAAGATACCTCAATACAGACATCACCTTTCCTCCAGAAAGTTCCCTGAATATTTTACTGGCCAGAAATGCTGCAATATTTTTGTGAAGGTCAGTAAATGTTACTTAAGAAAGCAAAAAAAAAAAATATTTGTAACAAGCTCCTAAAAGGAGCAGGAAAGAGCTTTCAACAGATCCAAAGTGATTTGTAGTAATGCCTGCTTTGGGTTGTTTTTTGGATTGTTTTTTCCCCAAGTGTTTTATTTACTCTGTTTCTGAGGTACCTTCAGAAACCTAATTCCCAGAGATTTTTTCCCAGCAATTTTAGAGAATCAGCATCTTGAAGGGGTCTCGGATTGGAAAATCTTAGGATAATGTCCTTCAAACCTCTTGTCCTTTCTGCCAGTGCTGGCCGCAGACATTCAAAACACCCCACTGCAAGGGTGAAGCACACAGCCAGAGCAGGACTTGTGGTCCCAAGGGGTCTGTCAAACACAAACTGGGGGCTCTGCCAGGTGGACCTGGAGTGTCCCCTCACTGTGTATTGGCAGCTACAGCCATGGCTGAGAGGGGACAGTGGCTCAGTGCAGGTCTGAGGGCTCAGCACAGGCTGCCAGAGGAAGGGTGGGTGTGTGGGGTCTGAGTAGGGAGAGGGACGCTGGTGAAGTCTCCAGTTCCTCACGGGAGTTGTCACAGCACGTGGATGCTTTCCATTCCTCCATCTTTCAGGGAAAAGTGGGAACCAGCAGGGCAGGGGCAAAAAAAAACCAGTGGGGAGATAATATCTCACATCTCCGGAGCTGCTTCTGATGTCTGCCTTGCCTGAGACCCCAGTTTCTGAAGGGTTCAGGGTGTGAGTCTGACAGCATCCCCTTGGAGCATCCCTGCTGCTGGGGGAAGCCTCCCCCAGTTCTTCCCCAGGGCAGCCTGTGGCAGGGGAGGGGGCTGGCCCCCCTCAGCTCAATGTTTATGGCAGCGTGGCTCTTTCCACTGGCTGCTACCTTATGCTGTGCCACTTCATTTGATGTTCCTTTTTTCTAAATGGTAGGAAATCAGTACTTACCAAGTGCTGGCCCAGAATTTATTTGACTTTAATTTCCCTTTATGACCCCGTCTGCTAATCTCTATTGCACAGATAAAGAGAGGTAACCCAGGCATCATTACCCGTGATGTGGAGAATTTTCTGCAGTTCAATTATAATCTCTTTTTTTCCCCTTGAGCAATAAAATCTCTCTGTCTCTCTCTCTCTCCCTTTCTCTTCCTTTAAACTTGTTCTCATAACTCTTCCTCTCCCGCTCTCAAGATGAGGTTAGGTACTTTTGTGATGTCTTCTTGGCTGGGTGTTTGTGGAAGTCAGAGCAGTTTTCAGGCTGGAGCAGAAGGCTCAGAGACGTGCACATGTTGTTTAATGCCTGGCTGGGAGATGCAGGAGGCACGGCACAGGTGAGGCATGAGGAGGGAATGGAATAGATTAGCACATGGGAAGGGCTCGAGTTCTGCACAGACAGCTCGTTATGGATTGTTTTCAACCTCCCTCTCTCTAGAAATGCCAGCATGATGGGTAGCAAAGATGCTGCTGAGCTGCTGGTTTAATTTGCCTTTTAGAGGCATTTTAGGGAAGGCATCTGGTTCCAATCGTGCTGCCCCTTTGAAAGGCCGTTCTCATTTGTCTGCAACTTCTTTGAAAGGTGAGTAATTCTCAACATATTTTTCTTGGGCACCACTCACCCTGGCAAGGAGATCTCTCATGTGTGCTTGTGACCTTTAGGACAGCAGAGCCATCGATACATCTTCAGTGCATGTGTTGTCCTTGTCATGTGGTAATTATTTACAAGCCTTGATTTCGAAGTTTGGGCCCCAGGAAAAAAGATTTTCTGAATTTATTTTCTATTTCTCTTTCTCTAAGATTTTTTTCTTTTTAATTAGGAAGTCTCTATTTTTTTTTTTTTACTTTTTTTTTATATTTTGTAGTTTAATTTGACTTAAATTTAAACCAAACAGAGGAAGATGAACAAAAAGAAACAGGAAGACATCTAAGTAATGGTGAAGCTGGCCTTAAAAAGGACATTAAAATTACATAGCCCTGACTTGTGTATTTTATTAATAATAATAGTCACTATTAATAATAGTCATAATAATAGTAGACATATTATGAATAAAATAAATTAATTAAAAAAATAAAAACCAGCTCATCATTGCTTGGAGATGCCAACTGGACCTCCTCAGAGTGCAGTTTTCTGTATTGATAATGAAAGATAACCTGTCCATTAGCAAAGATTGGTTGCACCTGAATTCAATTAGTAACTTAACAGCTGATGGGATCTGGGGCTAAACCGCTCCCCAGATTCAGGTGAAGTCTATCAGAAGTCAATCTGGATGGCTCAGTTACATGAATCAAAAGCCAGCGTATCTACAGGACTCCAGACTTGTGGAAATACAGGGTGAATCCGAAAGGTCCTCTTGTATATGTAGGAAGACAGATGGTGGTGGAGCTTGCTGCCTTCTGGCAAGATGAAATGATTTATCCCTAAACTATCTCTAATGGAAAAACATCCAAGGGCAGCCTGAAACGCAGGCACTCTGGGAGGGAGGGACCATTTGTAGAGACCAGGCTGGCTATGGCTGGAAAAAAATGCATCTGCAATTGTCCTTTATAAAGCAGCAACTTTTTAGCATAGACAAGGCAAGATACCCACGTCCTGATTCCTGTCCTCAGGCATTTCATCCAATTTCATTGTCAGATTAACTTCCTTGCCATAAGAGTGGCCCAGAGCATTTAGTTCTTCAGTGCTACTGCAAGATTTTTCTCAGCACAAGCAGCAAAACAATGACTTGCTGTGTATTCTCAGGGTATTTTAATGATCCTATCTCCATATCTGTTTAAATTTACAGTACAGCAGAGCTCTGACTGGCATATGGTTGTCAGCCAAGAGAAAACTGTGTGTCTAGGAAGCAGATCAATGTTGACATTGTGAAGGCACCTCTGGAAAGAATTAATCAAGTCTGATCTTTGCATACCCTCTCAGTATGGATTTTCATTAGATGTGGTGCTGTCTCCACACGGAGAGTCCAAGGTGCTCTCCTCAAGGTCAGCCACTGAAGGGGATGAAGGCTGAAGTCAGTGGGTTCTGGGGGGCACAGGCTTTGGCTGTTCCTGCGCAGGAGCAAGTGCTCCAGAGGAGCTGGGACATCAGGGCAAGGCGCTGAGCCTGAATGTAGAGTCTAAAATAGCCTTAAAATGTGTGGGAAATGACTGTGTGGAGGGAGAAGGGTTGGAATTTCATAGAATCATAGGAGGCATGCACAGGGATCATTGAGTCCAACCCCTGGCCCTGCGCAGAGCCCCCAACCGCCCCCCCCTGGGCATCCCTGGCAGCGCTGTCCAAACGCTCCTGGAGCTCTGGCAGCCTCGGGGCCGTGCCCATTCCCTGGGGAGCCTGGGCAGTGCCCAGCACCCTCTGGGGGAAGAACCTTTCCCTGCTCTCAGCCTGAGCCTGCCCTGGCCCAGCTCCAGCCGCTCCCTGGGTGCTGTCCCTGGGCCAGGGAGCAGAGATCGGAGCTGCCCCTCCACTTCCCCTTATGATTTCAACTCGTGAAGAAATTCCTAGGAAAAAAATATTCTTCTTTTAATTAGGGGACCAAGGGAACCATCAGGCCCCTGGCTCAGCCTTCATTCAGGTCTATTAAGTGGTCTTGAACTCCAGGAGATGCCTGAGCTGAGCTCTAGGCTGCCTTATCTCACCAGCTGGCTGACTCAGGCTGTGGCCACACTGTGTCACAACTTGCCACCGTTGATTTGCACTGGTAGTACCAATCTGTGCCAGGGCAGAGCGAGCCTGCAGCTCCACTGCTCCTCAAGGTGAAAGGAAGCCCTTCATTAGTGTTTGTTATTAGGAGCTGTTGGTTGTCATGGGGCTTAATGATATGTCCACAGTGAGGCACAGAACACTCACATTCCTTAGGCAGGACTCAAACCACCCAAGAAGGAGAATGTACAACGCACCACGTTTCACAAATGTTGTGTTTCATGACAGGGTCGGCGTAGGCAGCGTGAGTTTGGGATCTAAAAGGTAATGTGATTAATTAACAGAACTAAAGCTATCTAGTAAACAGATTCTGAATTTGTAATAAATAATTAGCCATCACAAGTATTTCTTAATGAATTATTTATGGCCTTAAGGGTGGAATTCTCAGCTGACATGAAAATATCTGACACAAAAAACCTCTTTTCCAAATAAATAATGGTCTCATTAATATTGAAAAGAACAGCATGCTTTCCCTATTTCTTTTGTCTTTAAGAACTGAACAGGTTTATATAATAGAAATCTATCCAGTATGTGCTGACTGCTGCCAGAAACCAATTTTTTTTAAGAACTGTTATTGAGAGTCATTAATTATCTGCAGGTCCCATTTGCTCTGAATCAGTGACAAACTTTGTGAGATTTTGGACAGTTTTAATTAATGCAGGAATATGAGATATAATATGCTTCTTGTTTGAACAATTATTGTCCTAACACAACCCTTGAATTAAAGGATTACGGGGAAAATAAAAGTAAATGAGATGCTACAGATCTGTGAGCAGAACCGCCTGGAAAGGAACATGTGAGTCTGTGTAGGCTCACACTGTGCTGCCCTGATCCCGCAGCCTGGATCTCATGCCTGGAAAATCTGCTCTGGCTACACACACACCTCATCCCCGCACAGAGATCTTCTGAGGACAACAGACAAGTTGATACTGAGAGGCACTGCACATTTTTTAAACTAATGAGACAAACAGCTTATGCTTCGATTTCAAATCTAATCAAGCTGCTTGGAGGGGTTCTTTTCTCTTTTTGATTCAACACAAGCTGCTTCTCCCCTCCTATTCTGTCCTCTCCCTCTCCTCTTCCTCTCCCTTTCTTTCATTTTTTTTTGGTCTTCCCCTCTTCCTCTTTTCCTTTTCCTTCCTCACTGACTTAATTACAAACACATTGGAATAGTGAGCAGGACAAGCAGAAAATCCCGGTGTCATTGCCTCGGCTGCTTTTCCTGTACAGGCTGATCCAACTGTGCAGGGCCTTGTGCCTAGGAACAGATCCCTCCATGGAGATTTTGTGTTTACAGCTGTCCTAATACGACTACCTGGCTCCCACATGGGAGATATCTTATTTCTGGCCAGCTCAAGCAGACATTAAGGACTTTGGATCTTCCATGTCACTGGTTTTAACGGGTGGGGTTTCTTATCTCTCCCAAACAAGGCAGATACTGCTGTTCCAAGCAGAATTTGTGCTGTATTTAACAGGCACAAGCTGCACAGTGGAACAGACAGCAAACACTGAGCAGCACTGCAGCATTTAGAGAGACACATCAGGCGGGTGTTGAGTCCATCAGAGCCGTGCTTTGACACTGCCACAGCTCTGCTGCCCAGGGAAGCAGTCGGGCTTTAATTCACGGAGTTCCTTTGCCTTCACAGTGGTATATAAAAAAAAAATGTGTCTGGGTGTTTGCCTTTGATTTCTCAAGGACCACACTTTCACTCATAATTTCACTCAAAAGACTAATATTATTCTGCTCCAGTAGGATGCTGGATCCTATTTAACTTTCAGACCTTGTCTTAAACTGCCACATTTTCATGAATATACTGGCGCCATCTGAATGCTCACGAATAAGGGATAACATGACTGTGCATAGCAGATGAGTCAGAAACCTGGAGCTTTTGCTTATGATAATTTTTTTTTGTTATTATTTTTGCACCCTGCCAGCTGTTGATCTTGCTAATGCGCCGCTTAGCAGCCAAGTTTTGTTCCCTCTTGGTTAATGAACTATGGCAAGAAATCACTAGCCAGTGGCCGGTTTTAAAGTTAATAGTGAATGGTCCATGAAGCAGAAATGCCCCAGACCAGTGGATCTGGAAACGCAGCAGTGCTGTTGTCAAAGATGATGGAGAGAAAAGGGTAGAACAGTCTCATATAACCCATGGTGTAACTACACCTCTTGGACACGTGCTGAAGTTAAATATTAAAGAGTTACTGCTTTGGGACGGACAAGGATTTGTGATCTGGTAAAATAAGCCACTCTTGACCCAAAAGCCCTTGCATCTCACTAGAGATCCCCTGCTTCACATGACAGAGCACAGCCATACATGCTCTCCACACCCTCGTGTAGACAATCCTCAGCCACAGAGTTTGGTGAACACGGCCTCAAGTCCAGGAAAGCTGTGTAAGTTTGGGGAATCACCTTAATTACTAATATCTTGGTGAACAGGCAGTGTGAGTCCTGCAAACATGTCCATGGAGGGGCTGAGGGACAATCACCCTGAGTCCATGCCATCAGCTGCAGGGAGTGCAGGTGGGGAAGGGATGGCTGGGTCTGTGCTGGATGGAGTCTTTTTTTCTGGAAGGGTGCTGGGCTCCGCAGCAGCCACGGTTCCCTGCCAGCAGCCGGCCTCATTCACATTCCAGAGCTGAAACCAAGCCTGCTGCCAGCTCACCCCTCTTGCAGGGGCTGCAGGAAGAGCTGTAGTTCCCTGAAGCCCCTTCTCAAACGCGTTGGCCCTCTGCTCTGTGGAGCCAGCTCTCTCTCCTCTGCCTCTTGCATCTTCTTCTGTTGGCGCTGGGATTTCTCGTGGACCCTCCGCTCCCCCTTCCAAGCACCTCTTGGTTATTAAAATGCAGCTCAGGATAGTTCACTTTGCCTGGTACATTATCATTCCTCGTTAGAGACCCCTTCAGGGCCTGTGATATGCCTGCACCGACTTTATAATTACAAAGTCAATTTCTAAACAGACATTTGCAAATAAGTCAATTTAAATACCGAGATTTGCAAACAATAATTAAGCAGTAGCTTCTTTTTTAATACCTATATATATAATTAATGCCCATGGGCTTTCCATTTTACCTTGCCACTGTGTAGCTTGCAATTGTTTGTTGAGCTAAACCATTCTCAGGAAGCAAATCAAATCACTGATGGGTTTTAAAGCTGTTTAAGGAAATGCCCTACCTCATTTCATCCCAAATCCATATGCCCTCTCTTATACACTTCCCAGTCCACCCTGCAGCTATAGGGAAATAGTAGCAGGTGCCTCACGTGAGCTGAGCTGGGGAGGTTTCCCCTTCAGCATCAGGATGGTGACCTAGTCTGCCCAAAACTACCCAAAGCCACGACAGACTGGGGAAGACTGAGTGGACAAAGCTGAGCAATAAAATAGCCAGTGAGTACAAGGGCAAATGCACTCCAGAGGAGATGAACGTGTCTACCTCAGGATTCCTCCAAGGGTGTGCAGTGTTGAGAGCAACAAATGGGTTTCATCCAAAAATGGGTCCAGGAGATGGAGGAAAGTCTCTCCTTTTCTTTGAGGCGGGTCCTCGTGTTATCCCCTGCCATAGCACCACGGCCTCTGTCCATCACCCCAGCTCTCCTTATCCTCCTTGTCTCCCTGCAGAGAGAAGAAGGTCCGGCAGGACTGCCCTGCCCCACCAGTCTGGATCACCAAAGCACTAACACTGTCACGGAATGCAGACTTTGGGATCATGGGAAGATGAGGCATGGATAACTGCCCCTGGACACAGAGCAGTGAAAGAGAGAGTTGCATTTCTTGTTAGGAGGCTCCTCTTCTAAGCCTCTCCTACCGCCTGATCCATTATCTCATTATCTCATACTCTGGCTTTCCTGCTGCTCCTCCAGTCCCTGCAACAGGAGATTTTTTTGTGGACTTCTGGAGGCTGCAGAGCCCGTGAGGAGAGACCAGAGCTTGATGGTTTCCTGTCCTGTGCTCTCCGGGTTGTCCCAGCAGGTTGTGGGTGTGTGGTCAGAACACCGAGCCTTGTGAAGGATGAATCTCCACAAGGTCTTGACTAGAAAACTGCAAGGAAAGGCTGAGTGCAAACGCTTTGCTTGTGCCTCATGGTGCATTAAAGATGGATTATTTCCTGGCTTGTGCTTCTGCTCAGTAATTTCAAAGGGCTTACTCATTATTTTTGTGTTGGTTCCACTTTTTCGAGAGTGCTCGTATCTTAGCTCATCAAACTTTAGCCAGCTGGGGCAAAAAATATCCCTGGCATAATCAGTTTGTTCATCCAAGCCCAAAACCTTCATTTCCCAACTCAAATAGACATCCACCATCAGCATATTTGAAGGGAACACGGTCCTCAGGATCATCTTGGGTGACATTGCTGGGAGCAGCCTTTCTTGCACCCTGGCACTCTGCATCCAATCGTTGTAAATATGAGCAACAATTATCCATCCCTTCTTTTCCCCTTTTTATGGATGTGCAAAGACAATAACTTAAAGCTCTTGCTGCTATTCAGCACAAAAACAAATAACAGAACCACTCTGGCTGTGATGCATTTCAACAGCATAACTTAGATATGCCACTGTTATATGAAGTTATAAATACCTATGACTTGACAATGCCAGTGTTTTTCAGCGGGGGAAGAAGGATGAAAAAAATAGGAAAAGAGCCCAAACCTTGAGTCGTGGTTGCTATAGCAATTAACAATGCATCCTTCTCCAAAGCCAGGGATGCTGATGCAGCTAAAACAAATGTTTGTGTTTGGCCGTGGCGGGGACGGTGACGGATTAGGGAGTGCTGGCCTTGAGCCTTGGTGTAATCCAATTCTAAATAAATCATAAATCTAAGCGCAGACTGGCAAGCTGGAGGGAATACCAATATGAGGAGGGTGGCAGCAGGGTAGTTTTGGTTTCTGTGAGGCACAGGGGTGAGGAGGGAGTGATCGTGGGATGGGTGTAAAAATCCTGATGGAGAGGTTTGTGACTGGGATTTCTTTGCCAAAGGACATGACCAGCCTAAAGCCACCACTTCTCACTGGTCCCCAGTGGGATTCCCTCCTGTAGGAGCCTCTAAGCACCATGGCCCTCTTCATTTCAGGCTGAACCACACAATCTCAAAATGGTTTGAGTTGGAAGGGACCTTAAAGCTCATTTCGCTCCAACCCCCTGCCACGGGCAGGGACAGCTGCCACTATCCCAGGCTGCTCCAAGCCCCATCCAACCTGGCCTTGGACACTTCTAGGGTTTCGAGCCTTAAAGCCAGAGGAAGAAGATGTGTTAAGGGAGTTCATTGATTCCTTCCCATCAGTGGAGGTGGCCTGGGTAATCCATCACCTTCCACCTGAGCCCAGACCAGAGGTTTGCGAGTTCTCCGGGTCCAGGCCGTAATGAGATAATGCCAACACCCCCATGGGAGCCCTTGGTGTCAGGCAGCGCAGGGCAGGACTGCACACCTGGGGTTCCTGCTGGGAGAAAGAGAAACCTCTGCCCTGTGGAAAATAACAGTGATCTGGTGTCTCCTGGCCTCTCTGACACACGGATTCAGCCTTGATGTGGAGTGAAAAATGAAAATGAGGACAGCTCAGTCAACAGCATGTCTCAGAAATTAATGAGCCCCTTTGCCTCCAACACCTGATAATTACATCTTTCAATTAAATGAACTCTCTCCCTGTCCAAGTTCTTATAAATTAACTCAAAGTGATGCATCTTTGTGGGCTGCCAAAGCTTCCTTCTGCCAAAATCTGTGCAAGCTCCCAGGCCCTCGCAGTGGTGGAGAGTCTCAGACACAGATATCACAGGAGGGTGTAGTCCTGGTGTCACAGCAGCCCAGCTCTGGGTCACTGCCACATGCTGAGACCAGGGCCCTGAGCTCCGCACCTCATCTCCCTGTGAAATGAGGGACAACAAAGCACCCTGGAAGACCCCAGGAAATCAGCTGCCACTATGGGAATGCCACGTACAGGGGTGTTTCTTTTCTTGGACTTCTCACCGCAAAGTTTGGAACTCCTTTGGCTCAGGTCACGGCTTTCATGTGAGTGCTTAGAGATGAGAGCCTTAGCGAGGTGGTGGATTCTGCTTTCTGGAGGGATTCACACCATTATGGACAGTTGGTTACAGTAAAGGCACTTGCTGGGGAGAAGGGACACCTGTCAGGGCACCTGCCACTGTGCTGAGGCCAATTACCACATTGCCCAATTAGTCTGGATACAGAGGCATACTGAGATGTGTGTTCGGTTTCTTGATGAGATCGCATGAAGTAGAGAGGATGGATAAGCTGCTGTCTCCTCCTGCACTCAAACATACCATGATGCTTTGAAGGCTCCCAGTTCTACCCCATTTCTTCTTTTCAGCCTGGAGAAAATCCAGACATGAAATGGGGTCTCCTGGTCTAATCCAGTTTGGTGCACACACAAACCCTCCCAGCTGGAGAAGGCAGGCTGAGTGTAGGGAGAGAGGCTGCAGATCCCACCTCAGCAGGGTGAATGCGCCAAAACCAAGCAACTGCTTCATTCTCTTTCTATTCTCCCCTTCCCTTAAGTAATCAAGTGCCATCAGTGCAGGCTAAAGCTGGGTCTTCATAAGCTTGCAATAAATCCACCCAGCTTTTCTAAAGCACAGCAGGCAGCTGATGCAATCACATAATTCAGCCCAAGTCATCGGACAATGGCTGGGAAGGCTGAGGATGGATTTTCCTCTGAAACCCACACGGACACATATTCCCACTTGCACACTCTCATGCCATCTCAATTAGGACAATTAGCAGTGACCAAGGGCTACTGCAAAGCTCCAATTAAACCAGCACAAAGGCCAACAGGATCTACAGTGCCACGGAGCAGGTTTGGAACATGCTTCCCCAACAGCCACAGCCTGGCAGATTAAAGGGTTTGTGCACTCTCTATTGTCCCCTCCCAGACAACACAATCTCCAATCCTACAATCTCCTCTCCTTCACTAAGCCCAAACGTTAATCTCCAGTCTTTGTTTCTCCCCATTAATTTGCCCCCCGTCAGGGGTCTCGGGGGAAGATTGTGGCTCTTCTCCTGTCTTTCTGTGCCATTTCATCTGTAGCCTGCAGCAACAGTGCCCTACTCCCCTTCACCCTTAGGGGCAGCCAGAGTGTGATTTAGGCTTCAGTGACCTTTTCCTAGCTGGGTCTGGTGCTAGGCTCTGCTTTTGCTCTTTGCACTGGCAGGCTGTGAGAGGAAAGAATGGAAACGAGCACTGCACCCAAGCAAGGGCTGAGGGTGGCACAGATTGTGTCTTTCAAACAGTCTGGGGACATGAGTGCAGCTGGCTGTCCCAGCCAGTGGTTCAGATCCAGCAGTGATGGTAAGAAGTGACAGGGATCAGGTGACAGTGGTCAGCCTCTGGCATCTCCCAGTGGCCTGAGCTGAATGCTCAGGTCAGATCCTGAGACAGGTTCCCTTTGGTTCCTGGTGGACCTCTACTTATCTGGCAAAAGCCATGAGCACATTTAGTGCTAATTGTTGTCCTCATTAGCAGTTACTGCTGAAAAGTCACTTGTGGAATAGCCTCAAACAGTGAACTCTTTTCCTTAAAGGTGAGTGCTCCAATTAAGGGTTGACAGGCAGTCGGGGTAAGATGTTTGCTATCCTGCTTGGAGGAGATGCAGGAATTTCAGGGCTGGAGCTCAGAAACCTTCCACATATTCTCTTAAAAAGAACATCCTTTGGTTTGGGTATGGTTGTGAGGGAGAAAATCAAATGTTGTATTTGATACAGAAAAGCATCTTTTTGTGGTTCTTTCACCTTTTGGCTGTGCTTAGCTTTTCCTTTCTGTTTTAGGTTTCCTTGTGTGCTAGCACTGATGATAAAACCCGTTCTTAATGTTTTTGCTTTGTCCCGAGTAACACAGACAAAGGGGCTGTCATGAGCTGCTAGAATGGAAATTAATTTTAAAAGCATCATCATTTATCACTTTTATAGGAAAAAAATGAGAAACCAGTGAGATTACAGCAATTGTGGCAGAAATTTCCTGCGCAAGAATAATCAAAAGTTATTTGCAAAAGGGTAATGACACAAAAGTACTCCAAAGAAATTCCAGGCAAAAAGCCCAAGTCCCTGAAGCTTTGGTTGAGGCTGAACATTTGCCTCTCTCCGTTTGGACCACCCAAAAGTCAGGCCCTGGCAGTGTGATGGTTATTTGTAGGTAGCTGAGAGAGACAGGCGTGTTTAGAAGGCAACTCTCTGGATCCACACCTGGTGTCTGAGCCAGATGGGATGGATGGTTCCTCCCCTGAGAGCTGGAAGGAGCTCCTACAAAAAGCTTTGGTTTTCAGCAGCATCAATAATGGCAGTAATAATATTGTCAGCAACTGCAGCTACCCATGGGGATCAAAGCAGGAGCAACGCAGGTCATGGAATCGTGGAACCATTTGGATTGGGGGGTCCAGCTGGGGATGGTTCAAACAAGACCAAACCCCCACCAACACTCGTGCTCTGGCTGCCAGGACCAGGAGCAGCCCGTGGGTCACTTGTTTGTGCTAAGGGGCCACCTGGAGAGGCAATGCTGTGAGCTGGGGTGGTTTAGCTCTGACTGAGCAGGAGCCTCATTTGACACCTCTGATTGAGACTGCCACTCCAGAGGAGCTCATTAAATCGAGCACAACAGAGCTGCTGCTTCCTTTACTTACTTGCTTACTTTTTTCCACCTTCGTGGAATGAGTTAAAGGCCCCACATTCCTCATCCCTTCTTTCTATTAGAACTTTATCTCATTCCAGTCGTCCCTCTCCTCTCACTCTCCTGCCTTCCCCACTTGCTCCCTCCAGGAAGTCAGCTAATTATTTCCTGAATGCCCCCAGTGTTATTTTGCCTTGAGAACCTCTCCTGCTGGGACTTCTCACACACTTAGGATTCTCTGTGTGACAAAAGGTTTCTCAGTTTAGCTTTGAATGGGTGTTTATTTTCTACATTTAATCCTTTTGCCTCATCATCTGCACTTGGGCTGAGAATAGAAACTTCACTTGACATTATCTAAACCATTATCAATTAAATCCCTTCTTAACTGCCCTTTTTTTCCCCCCTAAGGTGTCTAAGTTTGAGGTTTTTGCTCTCCTCTTTCCCTCCTGCACACCTTGCTTTTGTAGATAAAGCCCTTTGCCCTTCTACACTAACTTTCCAAACACAACACACTTTTTTTTTGCTGTTGTTTCATTGCTGCTGTTTAATGTCACTGCAGTGAGCAGACAGAAACACGGGATTCCAGTTTATTTCACACTGGAAAGCCAGTGCACCCTGTTTGAACTTGTGCAGACATCAGAATATCTGCCCTGTGCCACAGGAGAGCTCCAGCTGGGGATGGAGGATGTGCTGTTGTGGAGTCAGCAGGTGAGCGGTTGCATGGCTTGAAGTGACCATGGCCACTGGCCTAGAGCAGTTCTGAACCCAGACTCATGAATGGTAACTCATGAGTTTGCCCAAATATTTTCAGACTGTCTTTCACATATTCCCAGGGGCTGCATCTGGAGGGTGTGTGAAGACAACAAAGAAAAGCAAAGATGTCTCAGAGTCACAGGATGGAAGGGATCACAGTAGGGCCATCTGGCCCAAACTCACTACTCCTGCAGGCTCATCCCAGAGCACAGGGCACAGGATTGTGTCCACACAGCTGTGGGATGAGGGGGACTCCACACCCTCTCTGGGCAATCTGTTCCAGTGCTCAGTCACTGCACAGGAAAGTAGTTCCTCATGTTCAGATGGAATAAAATAACATCCCAGCTTCCACAGAAAGCATCCAGCTCACAGGAAAGAGCTACTGTGGGTGGAGGAGTGCCAGAGCTAATTATGAAATGGGGATGATTAAGGCCAAAAATGCCTCTGGCAAGGTATCTCTAAGGGGAAAATGTTGGGGGTGAAACTGTGACATAAATATATGGATTTATTAGTTCTTATGGAATGATTTGTGTCTACTTTTGATTTGCTTAATTTCTTCTCCCCTCCTCCTCCCCCTCCCCAGAACAAAAGCCATGCAGAATTATAGCCCTGTGAGTAAAAGACATACAGGTCACATGCTTTTGACCCACACTTCCTTGTCACAACTGGAGACATGCCAAGCTTAAAACAAGCTACAGACACTTAACCTAATCAGAATAATTCTGCAACAGTTCATAAAGTATCAAACAAACACAGAGAGTTTTAAAATCACCAGGAATTTATGACTTGGCACAATTTTTAATATGAGCAATCCCCAGCTTTGCAGATCCAAAGGACTGGAGAAAACACAGGTAAGCAGCTGAACTCCAAACCTGCAGCTCTCTGGGAGTTTGTCTTTAGGAAATGGCACAAGAAAAAGCATTAATTGTTTGCTGTTTCACCTCTTTTCTTTGTTGGATCAGCTGTTAATTCAAGGCCTGTGGCCATGTCATAACTGCTTTTATTGAGCTGTCTCAAACCCAAGTCCCAGCGAACCTGTTTGTCATTCAGGCAGTGAAGGAGACTGCTCCCAGCTCTGCAGAGGCTGCTCAGCCAGCTCGGAGCACCCTGAAATCTATCAGTGCTAATTAGGCCTCACTTAAATGCTCCCAGGCTGCCGTTGCTGGTTTGAAATGCAGAGTGGCAAGTGAAAGCCCTTATGCTTGGCTCCTGACAGGAGCAAAAGCAAACATCAGGCCCTGCTGTGACCTCCATTTACGGGACTCATTTACTGCACTGAAGGCATCAGCTTCTGGGAAATCAAATGGACAAATTAGTTTTGAACCCCTACTGGTTAAGATGGACTTCTCACTGGGACAGTGCCCCTGCCTGGCTGGCTAAATATTTCCTTAATCCTCGTGTCTGTGGAGTTTCCTCAGGGAGGCTGGGTGAATGAGTTTGCTCTCAGGAGGAGGTCTGGGAGCAGGAAGGTGGCAGCTCTCCAATTGCCCCTGGTCCCTGACACCGGGTGGGTACCAGCTGTCATGGAACTAAAATGTCATGGCTGTTTTTATCTGGTATTAATCATTTTATTTAAGCAAAGGCAGAATCCTGTGCCCTGACCCAGTATTGCACTGCCTTTTGCACGATGACAAGAGATCTCCATCCAGCGATGCTTTAAGTGATGCGCCCCATGTCTCATCCCATGACTCATGTGCATCTCAATAAACCCAAATTTATCTTTGGGGAGTGAAGGGATTTCTAACTAATCCCTGTTCTCAGCTCCATAAGACTCCAAGCCCATCTGTCTGTTTTCAGTCAAATCTACCCAAATCCCCCTGCCCAGTGGGCACGAAGCCACCTGAGGATCCCTTCCTTCCGAGGCTCACCCCAGCCATAGCTGCTCCCCATGTGGACTAGCCACTGGAAAATGTAGGCAGAAAATTGGGAGCCTTCACGAACAAAAACTACCTGCCCAGGAATAACAACGCATTTAATTTGTCACCCATGGGATCCCTTAGTCCTTACGGCAGAAATATTTCCTATTCCACGTCTGCCCCACTACAGACTGTGTTCCTTTCCCTGCACTTCTCTCTTATCTCCCTGAGACTCCAGTGTCTATCTCATTATGAGATATTTATATTTTCCATTCCTCTGGCATATGGTTCTGGGAGCCTTCTTCAGTCTTTCGAGAGAAATCTGAATTTATTGAACACTTCTGCTGTTGGTTTGTGTCTGGGTCCCATCGTTGGTAGCTGGTGGGTACTGACTGTGCTCTGGGACCACTCTGCTGCCTCAGGGGACAGCAGTGAGGACACTGAACCATTTAGTGCAGCTCAGCCTGGCTGTCAGAGGCACAAACCACACAGCACTGCAGGATGCTTTGAAGCAACTCTTCCAATGAACTCCCATCCTTAGGGGTAGAAAGAATTTTCCTTCCCAGACTGTACAGTCCACAGCCAGTGGTGTAGATAACTCATTTGGGGAATGCTCTCAAACCTTAGTAACCTTTAAGATCTCTGAGTCAAAGGGACCTTCTCCTCCATGTGAGGAGCATTCTCCACCAGGTGAGCAAGGGCCCGTGATGGACCTTTCCTTCATGACTTGCTTGCTGGGGATGCTCTGAGGAGGAAAAGGGTTTGCACTAACAGGAGGCCTCACAGTCAAGCCACATCTGGGTCCTGTTAGTCTGGTCCAGATGGGTGATGTGAAGAAGACACAGTCAAACTGAGTCCAAACCCCTCTCAGGAGCACTTTGAAGTCCTGTTTTTCAGCTGTTGGCAGAAGCCACCTGGAGGGCGGCAATGTGGTTTCTAAGGTTATGCACAGGACAGAGAGAGCTCAGGTTTTGGAGAACACTATTGCCACTGAGAATCACAGCAAGAAAGTGGATGAGATGAATTGACTTTGTATCTGTGAATAACATCTCTGTAAATATTGCCAGATGTTTTCCACGAGCCCTGCTGACACGGCAGTGAGGTTAGGGGAACTAGCTCCCCCCATCACTTCTGTTCCCAGCTTAAGCCCAGAGGCCAAACCAAACCTTGGGACCCCCTGTGCTCGTCCAGCCTCCCCTCTAATTTCACAGGAAGCGTCACTGGGGCTACTCACGTGTGGCAGGATCCATAGCCCCAAACAGCACAATCTGAGTGTGCACACAGTGAATTATGACACAGACCCCAAAGTGCTCTCCTCTCCTACATGGAGACCTGGCCTGAGTCAGGATGGAGCATGAGGGAAGCAGATGGCAGCCTGGCAGAGTGATTAAAGCCCTAGATATCTGTTTTAATAAATTGCCCACCCAGCAGATCAAGCACTGCAATTGTCAGTCCTGGTCTGTGCTGTCAGAAGGCCCAGCCTTGCTTACAACACTGGGCAACACTCCTCCCTGTGCTGCACATTGTCAGGACACGCTGAGTGGCCACTTGGGATGGAAGAGACCTGCGGATTTTCTGTCACCCCGAGCAGGTGTCACTGGTACCACAGCTGAGGTAAAGCACCTTGCAGTAGGATTCAGTGAAGGAAATAGGCAAAGGCTGAGCTTCTGACTCCTGAAGACAAATGTGTGTCCTGTGCAGATTTAGACCTGAAGACAGCTGCAATTTCTGTTCACTTTGTTAGATCTCCTGCTCCCCTCTTCCCTTTCACCCTGTTTCAGTATCTCCAAGCAGCCCTTTCTGTGCAAGGCAGTGAAAAATCAAAGTTTTTCTGTGGCATCCCACTTCTCTCACTCCTTTCCTCTTTTCTGGGATATTGGCAGAGGAGATGATTTGGATTTGCTCTGTTAACAGGACTCCTGTCAGTATATCTGATATAGTTAGGCAGGCTTAACAAGCCCAAGAGGAGCTGTGTGAGTGCTGATGCCAAACCCTACTGCATTCATCACCCATATGGAGGAGGCTATGCCGGAGCTCGGTGCTTTTCTGCCCCGCTTTTACTTCTCTTGAGACTGCAGGCCTGGAAGTCATCTTCTCCCAGTCCTTTACCAGAAGAGTTTCAGCCAGATAGGTGCTGGTAGAGCAGGACATGCTCTCCTGCAGAAAAGAGGCCCTTTTTCCTGAACAAGATCCTGGTGGTTTTGGATAAGGAATCCTGAAGATACAAGAACCACTGAGTCCTGGTTTCTTGGACACTGACTGGCTTTGGTTTCTAACAAGGCATAAGTTGCAGCTGGAGCTTTTGGGACTTTTAACACAGTGCTGCTGACGAGGAGTCTCTGAGCCAGGCTTGACATAGGAGCAATGGCTTTGAAGGTATCGCTGAGCCTGAAATCCAGGGAAAAGCCTCACCTTAGGGCGTCTTGCTGGCAGAACTCAGTGTCTAAAAGCAGAAGCCTCTGTGACTGGAGAGAAAAACAGAGCCAGGATTTTCATCCAGTATTTCCTAGAGGGAATTATGTGCTGTGCTGGGTGAGGTTCATAGAGAGGGAGTGCAGCCTGTCCAGAGTGCCTCAGATTTACAGCCCATGCAGAGGGATGAGCACATCAATCCAGGTCCCTTTCACCTGCACTGCCTGGGAGGGGCTGCTGAGCAAATTGGGGTTTCTGGCTGACCCCAGACCCATCAGGGATGCAGTACCTCTTCCACTGAGCAGAATATTAGAGAATGGGCCATGCAGCCAGATCCTTCCCTGAGGATTATTTTTAGAACAGATCAACCTTCCCAACTAAATGCTTGTCAAATCCGATGCCTTTCTTCAAAAACTCCAGGTGCAAACAAAAGCATTGGGAATTTTTTGGCTGGGAGCAAGCACAGCAAGCTTAGATGGTTGTTTTGAGGCCAGCTGTGATATTTTTTTTTTCATTCATTCATAACTGCTGTGAACAGTGAGAACCATTAGAGAATACAGGAGGAACCAATGCCTGGGTCTATGCCCTGCACCTCAGCTCTATGGCCAGGGAAATCTTGGGAAAGTTTCCAAGCCATAGTTATTTATATTCCCCACCCCTGGTCCTGAACTTCTTCTGTGTGCTGGTATTAATATCCCAGTACTAAACTGTACTTTCTGTGGGCATCATTTGCATGGTTGAACAGCTGTGAGCCTCTCTCCACCGCCTGCCTGCCATATTGCATAGATAATAACAGCTAATCCATATTAATTATAAATACACAAATCGGCTCCTAAATAAGGCAAAGTTTTGTGAGCGATTCAAACCAGTGGGTGCCAAGAAATGTTAGTGTTACGCCTGACACCTCATCCTCTGGCTGTCATGTCATGAATAAAGAAGAGCCCCCAGCACAAGTTAAAGATGGCATCTGAGCTTTAATAGCCTGCAGCCACTGCCATCAGCCCTGCGGCGCTGATTTCATCACATCTCACAAGCTAAACTGCGCTGGGTCAATAACAAACCTCCGTGGAGAAAGAGCCGCAGGAAGTGGGACTGCGATTATTATTCACTACCTGGCGCTTGTCGGCGGCGGATCTACGCTGGACTAACCCCACCTTGTGGTGCTGGTGGGCTCTGGCTGACCTGGCTGGGGAGAAAACACTCATTTCCATCCTGTTTGGATTTGAAGCCCCCTAAGGCTTTGCCTGCTGGAGGTGGAAGTCTAAAATAAGCCCTTGCAGTTGGCTCACTTTCCTCTGCTGGCTTTCTCAGATCTCCCGGAGATAGCCTGTGGATGCCCCAGCATCTACAATCCAGGCTGAAAATTCCTGATATTAAACACAAGGTTCACTGTCTATATCATGCGTTGTCCACTCATTCTCTTCTACCTCCTCGCTGAGGAACTTGGTGTCACTCCTATTATCTTCCATTTTGATTCTTTATTGTCTTCTCCCCAGTCTGCCCTTCACAGTTTCAGATGGGCAAGTTTTTTCCTTTCCTGCACCCTGTGCTGTGGAATTTCCTCGTGGAAAGGGTGCTCAGGCCTTGGCAGGAGCTGCCCAGGCAGGTTTGGAGTCCGCATCCCTGGAGGTGTCCAAGGAAGGGCTGGATGTGGCACTCAGAGCTCTGGGCTGACAAGGTGGGGATCGGGCACACTTGGACCTGATGGTCCTGGAGGTCTTTTCTAACTTCTAATAATTCTGATTCTGTGATAGTATAGCTGCCAAAAAGGTCCCATGTTCCTTTCTCACGTTTCTTCCCTTTTTTGCATTTCTGTGTAGCAGGTGAAAACTTTCTAGGGCAGTTTCAGTGCCTTTTGGATGGTGTATGAACAGGACAACATCTGAAAATCAGAAACAACATAAATGGCAAAATTCTCAGCTATTTTTCTTCAGAATTATAGTGTCCTGCTTCCCCTCCAGGCACATTAGTAAAAATGCCAATGAGCTCTTACCTGCAGGCAAACCAGGATCTTTGTAACATGTCCAGCACAAATGGGGCTTTGATTGGAAAAACAACTTCATCACAATATTTCTCAAGCTGGGGATAGCAATTTTTGTTTTCATGATGGCTAAAAATGACCATGTTTGCCCTTCCCCCTGCAAATTATGATGTCTTTTTCTTAACGGCATTGATTTCCTTTAACATTTCTACCAAAAGAAAGAAGTAGGAAGAGTAATTTCTGGAGAGTCAAGCCACTGAAAGAGCCTAATTGTTTGTAATACAGATGATCACAGGACTCAGGGAACATTCTTAGAGATTTCATTTCATTATAGACTCCCTTTCTTACAGATTTCAAGAGGCAGATTATCAAGCAGAAAGAAACTTAGAAAATGCTGAAGATCCAGACAGTTCAGCCAAGTTTTGTACCAAAGAACCCCAAGCCCGTGGTCGCTCTGGACATAGAAATATTAGCAGTATAATGTAACCTTAGCCTGTTTGCTTCTCTCTGACAAGTTCTCTGCCTTTCCTTTCCTTTCCTTTCCTTTCCTTTCCTTTCCTTTCCTTTCCTTTCCTTTCCTTTCCTTTCCTTTCCTTTCCTTTCCTTTCCTTTCCTTTCCTTTCCTTTCCTTTCCTTTCCTTTCCTTTCCTTTCCTTTCCTTTCCTTTCCTTTCCTTTCCTTTCCTTTCCTTTCCTTTCCTTTCCTTTCCTTTCCTTTCCTTTCCTCTGCATGGTTATCATTTGGACTGAAATATTGTTTTTATGGAAAATAACCCAAAAAAGTAATGAGGACAGGGATAATAATTGTGGCTTGTCTCAGACGCTGATGCAGACTGTGGCTAAGTCCAGAGTTTTATACCCCTCATGAAAATTTTTGGTTAATAGATTTTGATTCTTCCCTCACCCCCTCCCACACGTTCAATGTACAAGGCAGAGAATCCATTTGGGAATGATATATCACAGGGAGAGGTGGTGCCAATGCCTCCAAGGCTCCATCCTGAAATCAGATCCATGCATGTGGCTGCTCCTTGCCTCTCCTTCCCTTCCTCCCACACCAAAAGTCCTACAGGAAAGCTTGGCAGAGCCTTCCCGTCATTCCTGGGCAGGAAAATCCCTTTCCCTGTGAGGCTGGGTGAGGGATTTGGAGGGGAGCACAGCAGCGATGCTGCACACTGTGCTGGAGCAGGTTTGCAGGAAAGCTGTGGGGCAAGGGCAGACAAATAATATCAGAGGGAAATCTAGAGATGGAGCTTTGAAAACGAGATCAGGAGGATTGCTAGGAAAAAAATCAGCAGGATCTTACCTTGGAAATAAAGAGGAGAACACAGGTAGGAATATTCCAGTGCTGATTCCTAACTTGCAATAATGAACTGGAGACACGTTTCATAAAACCTCTTCAGATTGCCCTTGTTTCTTTCAGAGGTGTGTGCATTAATAAAGTCCAAAAAAAAAGGACGGGGTGACAGCATGTTTAGTGCTGTTTTTCTCCTGAGAAAGGAGTTTGACTCCTGTCTGCCTTATCTGGGAGCCAGTAGAGGGAGACAAGTCTCTGAGCTTAATCCAGGCCTGTTTTCTCCTCTCCAACAACTTCTCTGGTTATTTTTTAAATTTTTTTTTCCTTCTGCATTATTATTATTTGGACTGGGATAGTGTTTTTATAAAAAAAATAGCTCTAAATGACCCTCGCCTTGCAGTTACACAGAGGATTAGATTAAAAATGCTGCAGGGAGATATGGGTGAGTGAACACATGGCAATGATGCTCCCGAGGCAGTAATACAAGGAGCAAATTGGCCCAGGTAGGAGCTGGGAATGCCACAGAGTGTGTTTTTCTGGGCAGGAAAGCCTTGAATCCATGCTTGGGTAGAGGCTTCTCCCAAGTCCTGGTTTGGTGGCAGAAGTGCGGGCATCAAGTTTCTCAGGATCTGGTGTAAAATTACAAATTGGATCCACAAAACACCCCTTTTTCCTGGCTCACAGCAGCTGTAGCACAGTCAGAGCAAGAATGGGGTGCTGTGGAAATTGCCAGGAGCTGCTGGCACTGCGTACAGAGCTGGGGATAACCCTCAATTGGGACGGGATGGGATGGGATGTCCTGGCCCAGTTTCAGCCTAAAGCTATGTATTTTTTTTCTCCTTTTTAAACTCTTTTCCTGTGCTCCTGAAGAAATGGAGGGTGGGGGTGTGGGAGAGACGTGCACAGCAGTGAGTGCATGGGTGTTGCAGTGTGTGATGTGGCCTCTGCAAGGACAGGCAGTGCCAAAAGCCACAATTCCCATGCAGGCAAGCTGGAATTGGAACTTGCAGAGAGTGGGTGCCTGCAGCATGGTGGGAGGGGGTGCAGAGACAGATAAAGTGCCCAGTATCCCCCAAAAAACCTCTGAGAGTTGGTCAGTGTGGCCACAAGCAGCTGGAAGTGGGAGTGCATGGGATGTGCATCCTCTGAATATCCACAGAAACATCATCCTCCTGTATCAGCAGGTGGAACTCTTTAGGAACAGGTGGTGGTGGCATCCACAGGCTCTGTGTCCCTGTGTGTCCCTGTGTCTGTGTGTCTGTGTCCCCCTGTGTCCCCCTGTGTGTCCCTGTGTCCATCTGTCCCCCTGTGTGTCCCTGTGTCCCCCTGTGTCCCTGTGTCTCCCTCTGTGTCCCTGTGTGTCCCTCTGTCCCCCCGTGTGTCCCTGTGTGTCTCTGTGTCTCTGTGTCTGTCCCTGTCTGTGTGCCCCTGTGTGTCCATCTGTCCCCCTGTGTCCCTGTGTGTCTGTGTGTCCCTGTATCCCCCTGTGTCCCTGTCTCCCTGTGTCCCCCTGTGTGTCCCTCTGTCCCCCCGTGTGTCCCTGTGTGTCCCTGTGTCCCCCTCTGTCCCTGTGTATCCCTGTGTGTCCCTGTGTCCCCCTGTGTCCCTGTGTCTCCCTGTGTGTCCCTGTGTCCATCTGTCCCCCCGTGTGTCCCTGTGTGTCTCTGTGTCTGTGTGTCCCTGTGTGCCCCTGTGTGTCCATCTGTCCCCCTGTGTCCCTGTGTGTCTGTGTGTCCCTGTATCCCCCTGTGTCCCTGTCTCCCTGTGTCCCCCTGTGTGTCCCTCTGTCCCCCCGTGTGTCCCTGTGTGTCGTGTCCCTGTGTGTCCCTGTGTCCCCCTGTGTCCCCCTGTGTGTCCCTCTGTCCCCGTGTCCCTGTGTGTCCCTGTGTCCCCCTGTGTCCCCCTGTGTGTCCCTCTGTCCCCGTGTCCCTGTGTGTCCCTGTGTCCCCCTGTGTCCCTCTGTGTGTTCCTCTGTCCCCCCGTGTGTCCCTGTGTGTCCCTGTATGTCTCTGTGTGTCCTTGTGTGTCTCTGTGTGTCTCTGTGTGTCCCTGGGTCCCCCTGTGTGTTTCTGTGTGTCTCTCTGTGTGTGTGAAGCCCCTCTGAGCCTTTTTTCGTTTGTGTGAGCTGGGGAGCAGCAGTTTTCAGATTGGGCATCACATGTGGATTTTGACTGTGCTGCCTCTGAGCCCTCAGCAGAAATCTGAGCAGATAAGGCAGGGGAGCAGTTGGGAGCCCAACACAACCAGGGACAACAAAGGATGAAAGGGACCAAGCGAATGAAACAAGCTTTTTGAAGTCCTTGCAGAAACAGCCCTTCACTATATCTGGTGAACCTCACGACTCCATCAGAACAAAACTGTCGTCACTGGAGGGAAAAGAGGAGAAGTTGCTCTGAATGAAAACAATCATTTAGATTACAGGGCAGAGGAAGAGGGAACGGGAATGCAGGATGGAGAGGACAGCATTTTAAAGGATCTCTGTGCCTGCCACCCACTAAAATCAGCCCACATTTTGTCACCTCCTTGGCTCTGGCAGTGGAGCCTGGGGAGCACTGGGCACGCTGGGCTGGCAGTGGACAGCAGGACCAGGCCCACCCAAAGGCTGCCAGAGGGGACAGGTTGCAGGTCAGAAGCTCCTGCAGTCCCAAGAGGTTTCACATTTGTGTAACTTTGGTCTCTGAGCACGCTGCCCTCACCCTCCCTGGTTCTGGAGAGGGAGCGAGAGGAGAAGCGGGTGCCTGGAAGATCCTGCCAGGAGCCTACCTCAGCTGTAGGCAGGAGGATAAAATCCAGCCTTGGTTTGGCTGCTTTTAAGGGTGCAAATTTGATGAAATGAACCTGGACAAATGCCTGCTTCATCTTTATCTGCTCCTCAGGGGTGTTTGCATGGCAGCCTGAGGGCTTCTGCTACCTTCGAACATTGTATTATCAATTACCCTAATTAGAGCTTGGCACCTGCCTGACACCAAGTATTTTTCATTAATTTTTAACCTTTTTTATGCCAGAGAAGCAAATACTCAGAGAAGCTTTCCCCTAAAACGCAGCAAAACAGGAGAAAAATAAAAAGGCAAGGCAAAAGCAAGCAAGGTTAATGCCAGTTTGATTGGTGGCTGGCTGAGGAGGCTGAAGGTTGTTCTCCATCAGCGCCTGCACAGCGAGTGCCTGTGTTTGCACGGCTGGTGTTAAGTACAAGGGAGGTGGTCAGCCCTCACCTTGTGGATTTAATCACTTCTGTGCCTCAGTGCCTCACAGGGCCTTGGAAGCCACATCTCCTCCTTCCCTCACTCAGCATCTCCCCGGCTTAATGTCACTTTGAGAGTGAGAGAGAAGCAACACAGACAAGCAGTAACCATGAGCTTGAATTTGTTTTGCAGAAGCATATAGACAGCCAGCTTCAATCATGGCAGTGTTGGTGTGTTTTTAAAACAAAAGGGGCAGCAACATTGTCAAAGGAAGCTCATTTTGAGGTAGCTAATGATGACAGTAAGACCAATTTATCCATAATAATTTCAGGAGCAGTTCTCATTGTGCTATCGTGCCACCTCCCTCTCGTTAATGGGTTTATCTGTCCAAGCCCACCACGGCAGGGAGGGATTATCATCCCTCCTGGCAGATGGGGAGGGAAGGCACCATCACACATTGCAGCCACAGGCAGGCAGGGAGGGAAGAGCCGGGAGCCTTGACTCGACAGCATGAATCTCTCCATGCTTTCCAGGTCAAAGAGCACTTATTCCAAGCACAACAGCTTTGCTGCCTCTCCTCAGCTGCAAACAGGAGTAAAAAATGTACCTGAGACCAGCTTATACCCATACACAGGGCCGAGGTGTTGGTGTCTGGGAGGGTGTTTGCCTCTGTGTGTGTGTGAGTTTGGAGAGGCTGACAAAGGAGATTACCTTGCAGCACTAGGTTATTTTCCCTGCTCTAGATTGTAATAAAATTTTCTGCACTTTTGGAGGCCCCTGACTGTTTATGGTGACCCTCATGGGGGTTCTGACTGAGAAAACTGATGCAGTCCATGCTGGGAAGCTCTGTGTGGCTGTTCCTAAAGCTCATGGATGAATGGGCTGCTTCAGAGCAGAAATCAGGAGGAGTTTTTAACGCTTCCTTGAAGTATTTGATGCCTCTGATGTGTTGGCCGTGTAGGCTGCAGAGCAAAGTCTAAACTCAAGCCCTGGCATCTCGGGAATCTCCTTATATTTTCCACACTGCTGTTGTGTTGGGTGTTTGCTGCAGCCCTGGAAAGACACACAGACCTCTGAAAATGTCTGTTCAGGAAGAGGTTTTCCACAGAAGCTATAAAACATTCATGACACCTCCATTGTGCTGTAAATCCTTAGCAGGAGTTGATAACAGTGTATGAATTTTTAATGTAACATTTATAAATGGTTATTAAAACTATCCTTAAAGTAAAGTGTCAGTTTATTTTTAATTAACTGTTGGCTATTTAAGCTCCTGATGGCCCCAGGGCAGAACAACAATCTAACAAGTTAATATTCCAGATTAACCCTGCAGTTGCTGCCTCTTTGCACGAGGAGGATGAAGATGAGTTCAGAGGATCAACAAGTGGTTATTTCTCGCTCACTGAAGAGAAATATCATCATTTCCTGGAATAGGCTTCCCTAGTGCTCAGTTTAAGAAGTTTTAGAAGCTGTGGAGGGATTTATTTCCTGAATACTGAACAGATACAGACAGATAGCAGAGCTGAGTGATTCTTCTTGGAAAAAAAAAGTATTTCCATGGTACTGGTGAGAAGAATTGAAATCGATGAGTTTGGATCAAACATTTCCAATTGCACCAATTGCAATTTCAGGCCAGCAACATACAAAGAGCAGCAGCATCGTATGATTTGTGAGTGTAGGCTTGGTTACAAATGCTGCAATTAACTGAGAAATGAAAAGTTTGGCATCATAAAAGCTGTGCCTGTTTATTTAGCAAAGTATTTTTGGTAAATTTTATCCTCAATGACCATTGTGGAAAGTATGAGGAGGAAACTGGTATTAAGTATTAATTAATATAGCCTATATTTTTATCTGACCATTTTTGAGGTCTCAAATTAAATTACTCTCCAGCATGCAACATACATTTTGCATTTGTGATTGCAATTGAAATTACTCACGGGGTGACAGATTTTACAGATATGATCTTTTTCTGTAATTGTTGATATTGTCTGTGAGAAGCTCCTGTGGTTATCCTTTGAAAATGAAGGTCAAGCCTATTCATCCCCACAAAGTGGTTTGGTTTCGGTGTTACTGACATCCTAGAAAGGATCAGTTCACAACATTTGGCCACTTAAATGATAATTTTTAGCCCAGGTCTGCCACACAGAGTCATTTCTGCTGGCAACAAGAGCTGGCAGCGGAGGAGTTTGGGTTATTATTGTGCTCCAGAGCGGTGAAGTCCTGGGACATTTCTTTCTGTCTTTTTTTTTTTTTTTTACCCAGCTCAGTTATACTCAGGGCTCCTTGTGCCAAAGAGCCAAAGTCTTTCTCGAGATGGGAACTCATGCAGCTGAACTTTGCATTGCTGTGTCCCCTGAGCCAGCAGCGAAAGGTCGGAGATTCCACACAGCGCTTCAGAGCTTCTTTCGCTCGGATTTATCAGGAGCTGCACCTGGGTGACACCAGGGGTAGCTCCCAAAAGCTGGAGAGCCTGGATATCCCGTGTTTTGGCTGAGTGCAGTGAAACTGGGCTCTCCCTTCATCCCCAGCTCATTTTTGCTGCCTCTGCCATCACCATCTCTCCCCGCCCCAGCTCTCCCAGCCTGTGCCCCTTCCTGCCTCTTGAGTCTCTCAAGACAAGCCAAGTCTCTCTGGGCAAATAAGTATTATTTAAAGTTATATATATTTCCAGATGGGTTTTTTTCCCCCCCTCCTTTCCCAGGTGATCAGCCTGTGCATTGGGAAACATGAAATCCAGATCTTTGGAGCATGCAAAGCAACAGGAGTGCCACAAGCAGCAACATCCTTCGGTAAATGCCACTCAGCACGGCAGAGCTTCCTAGAGATTAAAGGAATCTTGGAAATGTCATTGCCCTGACCAAATGAGATAATTTGTATCTTCTGTCACTGGAATCAAATCCTCTCTTTTTTTTTTTTCCTTTTTCTTTTTTTTTCCCATAATTAACTTGCAACTGTGGGAAGGTGGGAGCAAGGCTGGGGGTTGGGAAGGGAATTTCGTGGCTAATCCAGCTGCACTATGGAAATGATGGTTGGGTAATTGTGCTCTCTAAATGAACTTGACTCGATGGTTGGTGTCAGGTTTTGTTAAGTGCCCTGGGCCAATGGAGACTAATTAGGAATGCATTAAATATTAAAGCTCTCTGACATTGGGGCATTGATGGTGACAGAAGAAAAGAAATCCCATAACCTAATCTGCACCCAACAGGAGTAATTTATGTTCCCTTCTTTTAGCAAAGAAAAATCCAATTATTTGGCCTGCTGGAAAAATATATTTATGGAAAAGTTAATTGAGAAGGGGGAAAAATATATATTAAAAATAATACAGATGCTGTCAACACAGTCTGTGAGTGTCACTTCCCCTGCAGTTTTGGTTTTGTTAACAGGGAAAATATTTCCCTTTGGTGAGGATGGATTTGCCATCCCAGCAGTGGAGGGCAGGAGTGGAATATTGTGTTTTCCTTCTTCTGTGGTCAGCTCAGCTGGATGCAAGAAGGGGTGGTCTTCAGGGGATGCTCGCGGCCATGCAGGGAGGGTGGGCAGTGTAGGTGGCTGTGCCCTGGGGATTTGGGGTGCTGCCATGTGGAAGGGGAGCACTGCAGTGTGAGGGCTGCAGTACAAGTGAGTTTATGTAGGGCACCTCTGAGGTGAGGCTTGTACAAACTCTCAGAAATTCCAGCAATTAAGCTCTGTTCCCGTGTCTCTACCAGGAGCCAGCCCTCACAGCTCCACCTCCATCTCCACACTTCTCTCTACCTACCAGTTTCCAGGGCAATTTTGTCTGACCTTTAGTTAAATGTCCTGCTCTCCCAGGCAGCTCATTTCTGCTGGTCTGTCTACTTATGCAATCTAATCAAATCCAGAATGGAATATAATCAGCCTCATCCTGTAACAGCGGCTTGCACAAACACCCGGCTCACTGTCTGCTGCCCTGTCTGTGCCTCTGCCTGAGGTCATCCATCCCTCTCAGCCTGTCACTGCGGCTTTAGCCTGTTATGGAGAGATTTGGAAGAAATTGCTGGTGGGATATCCAAATCCCCAGATCCTGTGAGGGCTGGAAAGAGAAAGGTGCCCACAGGTGAGCAAATTGTCTGATTCTGCAGCACCCAGGGATGCCTGTGGCACCTGTCCACACAAACGCACCTGGTGCCTTTTCCCATCCTCTTATCCTCTTTTCTCCCCCATTTCCAACAAGACAAAAAAGGCCTGTTCATTTAGGAAATTATCGGAAGACCATTTTCTAAAGGAACTTGGTTGCCATGGGTTACCAGATGCTTATCTGCCACCGGTGTGCTCTTGCTAACTGCAGCCATTACAGGGAGAGGCCAAAGAGGGAAAGCTGGGATAGCTGGGAACAGCAGAGCACTCCACGGACTAGCAGGGAGTGTGCTCTCCACAAACCAACTTTTCCAGAGCCTGGAGTTTCTCGTGCCCTTGACTCCAGAGTCCCTCAGCAGCCAGGGTTTGCAGCACTGAATAGAAAGTTGGTTTGAAACTTCCTTTGCACTGGGATCAGGGGAGAGTAGATTGGAGACAAGAAGGTGGGAGTATCTGACGTGCCCAGAGAAAGAATGTGGGGATTTTTTTATTTGGATAGTTGGATTAGTCTGAAATGGTCAGGGAGTGTGGGAAAAAAGATCCTGCTGTACAGAGCAATGCTGCTCTGTGTCTGTGCTGCACTTTGCATTCATGTGATGCTTCCAAGCAGGACCGGTGCAGAGAGGAGAAAGATCACCCAGGAATTTTCTGGGAAGAGCATTCCTGTTTAACACAGGCAGAGCACTAAAGGAACCCAGGCTGGGGGAGGAGGCAGAGAGGACTAGGACAGAAGGGGGCTCTGTGACAGACAAATAGTCAGTGCTCCCCTTCATCTGAGCATCTCCTGGTGTCCTCATCTGTGCGGCCCCATGTCCTTAGGGGGTCCCTGATGCTGGGCTGTCCCCCTTCCCTGTAGTCTTTCTTGAGCTGATCAGCCTACAGAGCTATCCATAATCCCCATTTCCCCTCAGTCCTGGTACAAACCTACTCCTTTGCCCCATATCTTCCATTCTGTGGGTCCCCAAATCCTTTTTCTCCATGGTCTATCCCAACCCTGGGATTTTCTGATCCCCCTTGGTCCTGCAGCCCTCCTTCCCTGCTGCAATCTCAGCCTCTCCATCAACACAGAGAGAGCACTTTGCTACTACCATAATGAGCAAGAAAGAAGCTAAAACCAATACTTTACATTTCAAATAACTCCTGACACATCCCTTGTCTTTCCTTAACGGAATGACAAGTGACTTTATCCTGGAAGAGAAGGCAGCCTCCTGGAGCTGTCTACATTGTCAGAGAAAATAATTTGTAAATTCTCTGACTACCTCTGTCACTGTTCGACTTTTCCATCCTTTTCATTTCTCCCTCCCTCTAAAGTCCCTTTATGTGCTATTTCCCAAAGTGCTGCACTTACTTTGAATGTTTTCAGCCAAAAGCAAACTCCTTCTCATCTAAAGGTAGGAAGAAAAAAAATCTCTGCCCAGAATGAATTAACAACGCTGCTACTTCTCTGTCTCTCTGGTCCCTGCATCTGCATAGCATATAAGACGTGAACTTTAAAAATAACCAGGTCTTTATGACTTATTTAAAAAAAAAAAAAAGAATGCTAATGAGAGAGAAAGATACACAGAAGCCCTGAAAGGAGGATTTGTTCAGGGCAAGAATAACTAAAATATTTACTAATGAGAGGGAGAAGGGAAAGTAATTTAAAAGATTTAAAATAGTTGTGTGTGGGGTTTTTTTATTCATGCTTCCTTTCATTTTCATTACATATTTCAATATTTGCCTACCTTTCCAGCAAAAGATTTACCTCAAGTGCGTACAAATTATCTGGCATTTGGTTAAGGACAATATGTCTAATTATGGCTCTAAAGACCTGAAATATTTTTGACTTAAGCTAAAAGTCAAACTGAAAAAAAAAAGAGCAAAATTAATAATCCTTTTAAAATTCATTCCCATGATCGTAGTTGTACAGAACACCTCAATGCCAAAGATTAAACCAAGGGAAATACGAGAGTGGGGAGGAAAAAGAAAGAGAAAATAGAATTTCCCATGTTATGCCCTGATTTAACCTCCTCTGGAGACTTGGGAAACCTCGTGTTAAATTGTCTGTATTTGGGTGATGTCTATCCCACACCTTCTGACTCCTGCTCTGCCAGGGAGGATGCACGTGGCTGGGGGAGCCAAAGGCTCCAAGCTCTGCACTGATAACGAGGTTCAAACTGTGGTGATAAATATCTATTTACTACTGCACCTCCTCATCCCTGCTTCCCCTCAGCCTGAGTAACTAATGAAACTCAATTGAGCATATTAATTATTTTCCTCTGGGGGTGAGGAGAAGGAGGATAAGCAGCACCATCTCCAGAGGGTTGCCTGTGCTCCAGCAATTCATCTGTGGTTTAGAGGGCAGAGTGACCCATCCTCAGGAAGACACAGAGGTTGCAGGTGTGCTAATTTCCTGACGAAGGAAGGCACTGCCAAATAAAGAACAGATGGCTCCAGTCACTAGTTATTTATTTCTATAATTAGTTGCAAGCTGTGGTCTCAGAACTTTAAGAAGTTGTGGAGTTCTATGAAATTCCTTCCTGCATTGGCAGGATGGAAGCTGGGCTGGGCTCTGGCAGTTTGCAGGCTGAGATTTACCAGCTGGGCATACAATGCTTCGGGCTCCTTAAAGCATGATAAAAATCTTTCCTCTGACTGGTGGAACCCAGGAGAACATCAAGGACAGGTTGGTCTTGTAATGCAGAAGAGCATTTAAGTCTGGATTAAACTCAGTTCTGTTATCACCTTATGATGCTTTTCCCCCATCAACTTAATTATCCTCTAGTTATTTCCCCAGCTTTTCCTCTGCTTTCCCTTCCTTTTCTCTTTCCTTTTCCCCTTCCCTCTGTTCCATCTCGCCAGGGTCACACTCAGACTCCTTTTAAGTGGTCAAGAGCAGTGAGGACTCACTCTGGAGTCAGATTTCAGTACCGGCTGTGTTCAGGCTCAGCTTTGATAACCCGGTGTGTGTTGTTGCAGTCCCTGTTATCTCTCCTCCCAGAACCTGGCCTTGCCAACCCCAGCCATATCCTTAAGCCAATCTGTTCTCAAAGGTGGGATCAACAGATCAGGGAGGAATATTTTATTTCCTTCTGGAAGCATCAGGCAGGAAAGGAATTTGCCAGCCCATCTAGGCATGTCTACTCTGTTTTTATTTTATTTTAGATGAAAGCTGCTAAGCTGGAATTGTTAGAAAATGCAGGTCTGCAAGACAGGGAGTGAGTAAACCATTTGCTGGGTCTGTTATAAATGTGCCAAAAGCATCTCATGACGATACCTTTTAATGACACAGGAGAGTCAATAAATAGCAAAAGGAAAGAATTATTGGACAGATTTATCTATGCAAAACTTTTGTGCTTTTGACTTTAAAAAGGTGTCTTCTTTATTTTTGCTTGAATGGCTTCATACAGACAAATATTAGGATTTATTTCTCAGCTATTTAAAAATAATAACAAAACAACCCCAAACCCCAGACAAAGCCAGAAACACTCCAACTTAAACCTGAAGAAAATTATCTGCCTCTATGGGAAAGAAACTAATGAAATCCAATCAAATCTCAGCTGGAAGAACAAAGAATGGTGGCTTTGGGCATAAATCAGACATGGAATTAATTTTGTTCTTTATTACATGCCTTAAAAATAAAAAGAGGGCACCCTACGCCTGGGAGTGCTGAAGAGATTGAAATGATGTCCAGAGTCTGCCAGCTCTGGAGTTCAGGCAAACAAGACCGTTTCAAAATCAATATGAATCCTACTGGTGATAAAAAAAAACCCAAAAGCACAAAGGGTACAGAAACCTTTTGCATTTATCAGTTTCCAGGGTGGAAAGAGGGATCTGTGGGATACAGAAGGGACCAGGTGGGGATGATCAGAATGTCCAGGGTTTCCCTGGGTCGTGAGGTGCATTTTGCCAGGCACATCTTAAAAATGCAGCTGTCCCCCAGGAACCACTGGAGTGGGCCAGGCTTTTATCCCACCGCCACAGAGTGGCGATGGAAATGCCAAAACCTCAGTGGAGATGGAGCCTGGGCACAGCTGAAGTATCACATTGCTCTTCTCTAGGCAGGACTGTCCTTGTGATGCTTCTGTTCTCAGACTCAACAGTGATGATCCCTGCTTTGTACCTGCCCAAAATTCCTCTTAAATTCATTCTTGTGAGCCCAGCGTGATCAGCATGTGGGAAAAGAGTCTCACTCCAATTCCTCTTTTTGCCAGGTCTTCATTTTCTGTCATCATAAAAGCAGCACAGAGCTCCATTTGAGATTTCTACCCCAGGTTTTTTCCTCGCTTGCAGTAAAAACTTTAATTAGACATTTATTATAGATGAGGAAATCTAAAAAAAAAGCTGCAAAGTGAAAAAACACTGAAATTTTAATATTTCCATTGCAACTACTTCCACTTTTGAAAAATTAAAGGGAAAAAAACCAAACCAAAACAGCACCAAAAGAAATGAAATATTTTGGTTTGATTTCCTGAATGTCCCTGAAATTTTTCAGACCAGTTCAGTATTAAACATCTCTTTGTCTTTAGTGATGCATTCCTTGCTGGAGTTGTAGAATCCCAGCTTGCTGCAAAAATAGGGATAACAGAATTCCAAAGAATATCCAAAAAATATCCTGGAGTGCTGCAATGAGCCTGGTACACTGTGAATCACAAATACAAGAGGAATTCCTCTCCAGAGATCTTAGCTGGAGGTGTCCAGCTCCCAGTTTTTTATGAGGCAGCGTTTAGTGGGTCATAACTAAAATAAGTTCATTATTTTCTTTAACTGCTTTCAACCAGAGCATTTAGAAAATTGAAATATTTGAGCCATGGTTCTGTTTTTAATCAGTCTTTTTTCTGGCTGAAAGTTTATATTGCATGTTGATTTTTCCAAATAAACAAACCAACTACAGCAAATGTAAATTTTTCCTCTGAGAAACTGCATTTTCCATTGTGTATTTCCAATTTGTCCCACTGGAAAGTGCCTGAATAATTCAATAATACATAAAGAACTGAAGGTAAAGGGATGGAAGCGAAGCCTGAATGCTATTTGGCCAAAGCCCAGAATTAGGCTAGAAGGAGAAAGATGAGCATGGAGTGATGTAAACCCTCTTAAGTGAGGCCTAATGATTCACAAATGCCATGAAATGCATAGGTGGAGTCATTTGTATCCCACGCACAGGCAGCGAGGGATTTGAAAAGTGCAGCAAAAGAATTATTGGCATAATCAGAAAAAAAAAGCCAAACTCAGCTCTGTTTTACTTCACATGAATCAGGTGGAACGTGGCAGGAGCTGGGCAAAAGTGTCACCCTGGGGTGACCCTGACTCCTCCCAGGAGCTGTGGGGCTGAGGATGGGGCTGGACGCTGCTGGTACCTTCCTGGGCAGGGAGCTGGGCATCAGGGCAGGAGGTGAGCTAGAGGTAAAACCACTTTTGAGGCTGTCATCAGCTTTGGGGACTTTAACTGTGTGTTAGGGCAGGAAGCAGAAGTTTTGCTCCTGGAAGAAACATCTGTACCATGTCCCCAGTGGGATGCAGAGACAAGAGGAGCAGGGACCTGGGACAATGCACAGGCGCTGCTTGAGCTCCTTCCTTCCTTCCTTCCTTCCTTCCTTCCTTCCTTCCTGCCTTCCTGCCTTCCCTCCTGCTCTTGAATCCGCCACGCTTTTTATTCTAAATTAATTTTCTGAGATAGGAAGACACTGCCTTAGCTTTGTCCTTGTGAGTCGCAGATCTTGCCTTGATTGAAGGAATATTTTTACACCTCAATGTGCAGGTTACCGTCAGTTTCTGACAGGCGTGTCACTTCCCATGGCCCCCAGTCAACCTCTCCCCGTCTCTACTTTGCCCTCTGATTGTGCCCTGCTAAATATCTCTGTGCTCGTGCCTCCCCAGGAGGTCAGAGCTGCTCTGTAACCACCTCACCTGTCAGCAGCCAGCTCTCCCAGCTCTGCAGGGGTCATAAAGTCACAGAATCCTGAGCAGGTAGAGGAGAACTTGGGGAAACATCTGAAAATCTGCCCCAGGAGAGAGACAGCAAGAACAGAGCAATGCCACTGAGAGCTCCTGGGCACCTTCTCCTGCCAATGTTCCCAAGAGCAGGCTCTGAAAATGTCACTGCTGTGAGGGTCTCTCTGAGCCCCACCTCAAAAAATCCTCCACAACACAAAGAGGAAGCTGGAAAAGGAAACTGCTGTGATTTCTTCACTTGTAAGCAAGGCATGGATGCATAAAGATGTTATTTACTGGGAATAGAATTCTGCCCCCTGACTAATTCTTGGGGAGGTGAGAGGGACCATGGGCAGAAGAGGCTCACAGAGAGAACCTTGTGGGAGTAAACGTAAAGGACAACAAATGTGCCACCATTATCATATAACTGCCATGAAGTGGAACCATCCAAATTACCTCAGGCAAAACCTGGAGATGTGACATCAGCTTTGTCACCTGCTTAATCTGAGACAGAGCACATGGAGGTGAGACCAAGGTCATCATTTATCTTAGCAAGGGAGCTCTGAGCTGAGCTGCACAGACACATAACCCCCCCTCCATCTCTCTGCCAGCCCTTGCTCTGCAGAGCTGCCAGCACTGAAGCTCGTGTGTCAGTGGCAGAACACTGTTATCTTCTTATCAGGAGATGACAACCACAAATACCTTGGCCTGAAAGACTTCTCTGCTATCACCAAGGGTGAGCATCAACCTGCTTCACAAATAATCTAATTTAGGTGGATTACAGAGGACTTGAATGGGGGAGGTAGGATTCAGAGCCCTGTGAACAGGACAGGAATTTCTTACATGAATGCAAACCTAGTGCAGCAAAACCAAACTTTTTTCTCTACTTGTGATTGAGGCAGGGAGGGAATAGGTCATCAAGCTGGTTTGTATGCAAGAGATACATTAATCATTAATGGAGTATTAGTATTTAAAGTCCCCAGATCTCCCTCTAACATGCAAAATAATCCTTCCTGCCATGGATGGTTTGTTTCACCGAGTAATCCACTCATCCTCTGCTATAATCACAGCAGGCACAACTTCCGCAGGGACTTTTCAGTGTCAACAGACTTTGGACTGTGATGTCTTTGAGACAGAGAATTGTCTTTTTGCTGCATTTGTGTATCTCCAGGTAAGCTGGGGAGGGGCAGCTTTTAGAAATCCCATGCACTGAGTAACTGCAGTTAGTCACTCCTCCATCCTCCTTTCTCCCTGGAGCATTCCATGTCCTTGCGTCTCTCCCAGACACATTTAAAAGAACAATTTTTCTTGTGACAAGTAAGGCAAGAAGTGTGAGCTGGTGTCTGACAGGTTCAGGGAGAAGCTCACAATGAGGCAATTAGACATGGAAAGTGCTGATTAGAAGCACCATCACCCATAGCAAGGAAAGAAAAAAATCCTAAGTAGCAGGAGGAAAATGGAAGCGGGGACGAAAAAAACGAGAAAATGAAGCATTTGATGAAACAGTTTGTTATAAAAAGTTTGTGACTGACAAGGTCTGATAGCAGGCTCTAGGAATGCTCAAACCTTCTCTGGAGGGAGCTGGGCTTGGTTACCCCTGGAAACAGGAGGCTGCCCTTGATGGGAAAAAAAGTTTAACAGCTTTTCATTGCCACACTGGGGTTGCCAGTCGCCAGCTCCTCCGAGAGCTCCCCTCTAGCCCAGCCCAAACCTATTCCTGCAGCCCTCCCCATCCCTCCCTCTGGCAGGAGCAGTGGCTGTGCTGCTGTCCAGATGGTCCCAGCCAGCCCAGGGTGCCTGGTGTTCACACAGAGGAGGTGCTCTTTGGAGGATCATGAAAGCCAAGAAAGTAAAACACTTTGTGCAAATCCACCCTGTGTCTCTGTGACTGCCATAGGTTGGGCAAGTGAACCTGTGACTGTCCTGTCACTGTGGCTGTGCTGCAAGAGGTCATCAAAGGGTAGAGATGAGCCCTGGGGAAGGGGCAGAGGGCTGGGGAGTGCAATGAGGGGGGCTCCAGACATCCTGACTTCAAGGAGGGCTTTTTAAAAGGGTTCTTGCACACCCTGTAGTCCTCCCTGAGGAGGGAGGGGAGGAAATAAAACAGCCCAAACCTTCACTGAACCATTCATTTTGAAATACATATTCCCCACTTTGGTTTCTCTGGTAATTTTTAGCAAATAGCTGTAGCATGGGCCTGGTGTAAGCATCCCAGGGAAGGTACAAAGGGCTGCAGACCATCCAGATCAGATAGATGTGCAGCTGGATCTGCCTTGCAGAGTGATGACAACAAGCAGTAAAATATTAACACCAACGCAGTAATAATATCATTATAAAATGCATTAATCTCCAGGGCTGTCACTGCACCGGAGGGCCTGGCTCCAGCAGATTCCAGCCAAGCCTGGCTCCAGGGGCAGGGATCCTGTGATCTCCAGCTCCAGGAGCTGGCCACAGAGGGGTCTTGATGACTTACGATGAGGCATGAGACAAAAGGCACCTGCTCTGTGTGAACTGTATATAAAACAAATAAAGCAATATTGTGTCTTCCAGGACCTAAGGGGGTGCTCAAGAAACATGGAGAGGGACTATTTACCAGGGCATGGGGTGACAGGACAAGGGGGAACGGCTTCCCACTGACAGAGAGTGGGTTTAGATGGGATACTGGGAAAAAATTCTCCGCTGTGAGGGTGGTGAGGCTCTGGCACAAGGTGCCCAGAGAAGCTGTGGATGCCCCTGGATCCCTGGGAGTGTCCAAGGCCAGGTGTCCGAGCCCGGGTTGGAGGGGGCATGGAGCAGCCTGGGATAGTGGAAGGTGTCCCTGCCCATGGCAGGGGGTGGGATGGGATGGGCTTGAGGTCCCTCCCAACCCAAACCAGTCTGGGATTCCATGATCTAACTTATTCATTACCCAGCTTTTCACCCTTTTGCCATGTAACATTCCCAGCCTTTGCTGACTGCTTGGGAAGAGACCATTGGAGCTTGACTGTTTGGGGGGAATCAGGTGCTCATGGCAACCCAGGACTGTGAACAGCAACACACAACAGCCGTTTAAGGAACCAGTAAGAAAGTGCTCTGCCTCTTATGGAATTTAGGTGAACGGATTGTAATTACCCAAATATTTATGGGTTCTCTTTATTGTATGAGTCACTGAGGGCTTGTGAGGGGGCAGACAATTTCCATTTTGTTTAGGGCAGAAATATCCCCGGAGACCAAGCTGATCTATGGAGCTGCCATATCAAACCCTCGTAGGAAAGGAAAAAAAAAGATAATGCATTTATTAGTCAGCTCACATTGGACTGCTGTGTGTAGAAAAGGAGAGAACTGAACTGAAAAATGCTTTTAAAACCACAATTCCATAAGCATCTGTCTCATTTCAAGTACGGCTGGGGCCTTTCTGTCTCCTGAAAGGAAAGGAGAGGGTGAATTCAAATGATCTGTGGCTCTGGAGTGCTGAAGGGGAAAAAAGTAATTTCCAACTAGAACTGCATCCCTGCAGACAGTGACCAGGCACAGATAACCTCCTCCAGGGAGCCACACGTCCCCCAGCATCCCTCTCCAAATGACTTGCTCTGCGCTCCCTCTGCTCTCCCTGAGGCTGAGATCAGAACTGTAGGAAGTAACCAGAAAAGAAACAATCATTCTTGGCCATCAGACGAGTGGAGAAAGAGGGGAAAAGGAGAAGGTAGGTAAGTGATGTTTGTCCCCATCCATGTCCTGTTTGCTGCATTTTAGCCACCAGTCACCCTTCCCATGAGTGCTGTGGTTTCTGCAGGACACCCTGACGCACATGAGGGCAGCTGTGGTGGATCCCAGCATCAGCAGGGCATGGAGGAGCTGTGGCACAGGGACTGGAAATGCTCTTTCCCACACTGGAATCTCTGGAAGGCTGTGCCTTGGGCAGAGGTGCAGCAATCCTGTGTGACTGGGGCTCGCAGCTCCTGTGTCTGTGCATCTGTGAAAAGGAAGGGACTGAGGGAAAAGAGGAGCCACAGAGAAGGCAGGAGCAGAAACTGCCCTGAAAATTCCTCTTTGTCCTTTGGATCACCACAGCATCTCAGAGTCTTAGTCCAAAATGGGATCTCCAGCAGCACCTGGAGTGGAGCAGTCCGTCCCCTGATCTGTTGGCAGTGACGGTGGAGGGCAGCCCCGTTTCACGGAAAAGCTCTCAGGGCTTTGCCAAGGTTGTCCCCGGCCACGAGGTTGTCCCTGGCCACAGAGTAGGAGCAGTCCAATCATGGGTGAGGCCACAGCTTGGAACAGGCTCCTTCTGCCATGGAGCATCCCCAGGCCGGTGCTGTCAGCACTCAGCTCTGCTGTCCCCCAGCCTGGGTGGCCCTGGGAGGGGCAGGGGAGGAGGATGAGCACGCAGGGCACACCACGGTGTGGTGCACCCTGCATGGGTGAGGCACAGCGAGTCTGGTGCTGTTGAATCTAAGAATCAACATGAGAGGGAAACGGAGAATAAAGAGCAGTAAATGAGCTGGATTAGAGGAGCTGTTTTACATAGCCCTTCATTTAATCCTTTGCTTTCCTTTCATTGTTTAATTGGTTTAGCTCTTGTACTTTTAATGCTGCAGGCAGAGAGAGCCAACCTCCTCTTTCCTTCTCTTTTCCAGCCTTTCCTCTCTTTACATCTCACTATCTAATGCCATTTCTCTTTCTCCCTCTATTTCTGTCTCTATCCCTTGTTCTCATTCCTCCAGGTTCTTTCTCTCTCTCTTCAGGCCCCATATTACTCAAGCAGCTTTTGTTAGTGCTGTCAACTGCATCAGCGTGTAAGTGAAATTGTACTGTAAGTGAAGTTAAAAGTATTTCTATGGTGGGATATTTAATCATTTGAATCCTTGATAGGAGCAGCTCTTTTTATTTTCACTAGCTATAAATCCAGGCTCTATCTAATCTCTGATCTCGACGAGGAGAGAATTAACCAACGGAGTGTGTGACTAGAAAGGAGAAGGCTGGAGAGAAGGGACCACTTTATCTGAGTGTGGAGTGGAGCAGCATAGGAATAAGGTAAGGAGCCATTCCCAGCTCCCTGCCATTCTTCTCACTGCCTTTCCCTCGGTCTACCTTCATTCCCAGACACTCCAGCATATTGAAAATGCCATTTTCCATTTGCAGTTCTTTCTTTTCCCCCTGCAGCGAGTCACTCAGCCCATGATGGTGGGGACGAGTTGCATGTCTAGCTGGAGAGCCCTGGGTTTTAGTCCATCTGCAGCTTGTACTGGTCTGGACTGGAATGACTCCAGGTGTGGATGGCACCTGTGGGCTTAACCCTACCTCAAGGGGATCTATACCAAGTTTGGGGTCTCGAGGTAACCCTTGCTCTGGTCTGCTACAGGAGCTGCCTGTACAAATGGAGCCAGTGATTATTCACCTTCTCCTCTTCACCTGGGTCTACTTAGAGCAGGTTTGAGCCTCCCACGCTCTCACCAAGGGCCAAGTGCCTTTCTTCAGACACGCTCCCAGGACTCCTCTGTGCAGTGAAGCCACCCATCCTACTGCTCTAGGTTAAATCTTTTTATGTAAAGTCCTGGATGAAGGTCATATCTCAACATCTTTCCTTTAGCCCCTTGTTTCCCGTCCAGCCCTAGAGATGAGCCCTAGAGCTCATTCCCTTTTCTGTAACTCTGTTGCTGGTACACAGCACATCTCCATCAGCTAAGGAGGAGAATGGGGAGATGATCCGAAATGTTCTGACTGATTTGGGACTCTCCTGTTTTTCCTTTCAGAACGTGGTGATCTGGTGGAAGCAAAGCGTTCTGCTGAGATGTGGTAATTGCAGTGGAGCCCCTGACAGACCAGGACCATCTCTGGAAACTTTCCTGCTGGTTTACAGGCATACAGGTTATGAGGAAAAAGGAAAGGTCCATAACTGTTGGAGTCTGCTAAGAGACAGGGAAGCTCAGTGGCAGGATTGCATCCAGATCTTCTGGAAGGACTACATATTTGTCTCCTTAGGGCTGAGATTGGACCACCAAGTGAAGGCAGCAGCCACATACATCAAGGCAGGCACGAAACACAGAATCCCAGAATCCTATAAAGGTTTGAGTTGGAAGGACCTTAAAGATCATCTCATCCCACCCCCTGCCAAGGGCAAGGACACCTTCCACTATCCCAGTTTGCTCCAAACCCCGCCCAGCCTGGCCTTGGACACTTCCAGGGATCCAGGGGCAGCCACAGCTTCCCTGGGCAGAAACAGTAGGGCAAGGTGTGGGGAGCCTGTATGAGTTGTCCATACATTGCCTAAGCCTTGCCAACAATTTCAGCTCTCTTAAACCCCCAGTGCAAGATCTCTATGCAGAGAACTGCAGTCTGATTACACTCCATTAGGACATCAATATTTACCTTGAGAATTTGTCTGAAGGATGAAAAGTGCTACAGGTGCTCAACATCTTGGCTGCATTTCCTTGCAGGAAAAATCCAGGCTACCCTTTCTCCTCCCTCCTCCCACTTCCAATTCTCCAGCACTTCTCTTTTATTTCTGTGGCCTGCTTGTTTGCAAAGTCACCACAGGAATTACGGCTTGCCAAGGAAATGTGGGAACTCTGATGACTCAAGGGTTAGGTTCCCCCCTCCTCCTCACTTCCAGGAGGTGCTGGGAGCCGTGGCTGTGCTGGGCAGTGCTCTGCAAAAGTGGATAATCAGTCACTGTCACTCGGAGGGGAGGAGGCAGGGGGGATGCCAAGTTTGCACAGAGTCCTGGTTGCACAGTGAGATTCACACAGCTGTGCTGCTCCCAGTGTAAATATGGACAGCCCCATTCATCACTGGCCTCCCTTCCTCAGCACACGTTCAGGGGAGAGGGATGATTTAGTGCCTGCAGCTGGAAGAAGCACTAAGTTTCTCTAAAACAGCAACATTTAAAAATTGGGGATGTTTTGCATGTGTGTTTTGTGGTTCTGGGGAGAAGGGAGGAGGCAATGCCAGGAGCTGGGAGCTGCAGAAGAGGGGAGGCCTCGCAGGGAATCATCAGCTTTCCCCATTCTGTTCCTCTCACATCTTCCACTCGCAGGGATCTGCAGGACAGTGACCCTGGGGATCTTCAGTCATGGGGCAGGGTCACCCCAGGATGCTTGAAATCTACGGGAGAGGCGTATCAGGAGAAGCAATAAATGAAGTCAATGGAAGAACGGGAGCCAGCATGGATGGAATTGATCAACAGGCATGGAAGGACCCACTGAGACTGAGGAGTGAGGGGCAATGGTCCCATGAAATGAGCAGTGTGAGCAGTGTGAGCAGTGCTGGACCTCCCCAGGGATCCACCCCTGCAGACCTGCCCCCAGGCAGGGCAGTTTCCCTCCCTCAGTGGTCTCCTCAGTCTTCCCTGCCAAAAGGGTTCGTTCTCCTCACAGCAGAGATGTCAGTATCCCGAGGGATGGGAATATGGAACTTAGGCTCCTGGAGGGTGATGGGGTGTTGGCTGCAGAGGTGCTGGGAGCTGAGGGCTGGGCAAAGCTGCAGAGGGGGCAGGGAGGGTGCAGACTTTCTCCTGTGTGATGGAGAAGGGTTCCCTGAGGATCTGAATGAGGGAGGAAGGTTGTGCCCTCTGGGCACCAAGACGCTGGAAATACTGAGGCTCTGAGATGAATAGAAATTGAGGGAGGCTTTTCTCCATCACTGAGCTGCTCTTAACCCTTGTCATCCCCTCAGGAGTGAATCTGCTCCCCTTTGGTGGCTGCAGCCTCCCAGCAGATAGCAGATGAAGGAAATGGAGAGAGGGCAGCCCTTATCTTTCCATCCAGCAGCTCAGATTTACTCCTGCCATCCCAGGTCACTGTGCCAAGGCTGGCTGTCCCTGCCCATGCCTGGCTGTCACTTGTGTCCATCTTGCAGGCACGTTTCCATCCTGTGTGTGGTTTGCTCAGCCTGTGCTAATTATGCCCTTGACATATGCAGCAGAAGTGCCTGTGTCTATAACAGCTCGGAGGTGAGGGAGGTTAATTAACTCGGAGGAAGGAAGCTGAGTGTCCCCACATCACACCCCCTTCCATATGCATTAGTTTTGAAGCCTGAAGACAGTGTTTAACCAAACACAGCCCACGACTCGCTAACTTTCCTGATTCCTGCCTTCCTTCCCTGTAGCACTAATGTTGCCTGGGATGGATGGCTCCCCAGGTAATGAAAAGCCTCATGGAAACAGCGGCCTTGCCAGAGAAGATCGTGCCTCATTCACAGGTGATTTTCCCAGGGAGCGCAGGCAGGATGCTGCTGTGTACAGGACACTGGCACACTTCCCTGCCTGCTCTGGCTGAGAGTGATCCTCACTGCACCCACTGCAATGGGATTTGTTGTAGGAGATGCACAGCAACACTCTCAGCCTGGGGGTTCCTCCTCTCCGACTCTCTCAGACCATGTCAGCATCCTCTGGTTCTGTCAACCACAGGCACAGACCTCCCAGATTTTCCTTGCCTTGCTGGCCAGGAACAGGACCTCCATGTCATGCAACTGCAGTGCAGAGCAGCCCCTTCCCCAACTCCGGGGCAGCCTCCTGTAGAAGATGCACAGCAACACTCTCAGCCTGGGGGTTCCTCCTCTCCGACTCTCTCAGACCATGTCAGCATCCTCTGGTTCTGTCAACCACAGGCACAGACCTCCCAGATTTTCCTTGCCTTGCTGGCCAGGAACAGGACCTCCATGTCATGCAACTGCAGTGCAGAGCAGCCCCTTCCCCAACTCCGGGGCAGCCTCCTTGGAGCTGTGCTTGGGGCAAGGGTGTGTTCACTGGGAGCTCCACCACTCTAAATATGCCTCACTTAGGGGATTCCTGCAGTCAGATAATGCCTGAGAGGTACCAAAA
The DNA here is from genome assembly GCF_000691975.1 of Corvus brachyrhynchos. Classification (NCBI taxonomy): domain Eukaryota; kingdom Metazoa; phylum Chordata; class Aves; order Passeriformes; family Corvidae; genus Corvus; species Corvus brachyrhynchos. The sequence continues at coordinate 3,028,264 of NW_008239284.1, forward strand.
ACCTCAGGTGCAACTAAGAGGTATCACTGCTGCCCTGTAGGGTGATCACACACATAAATATAACATGGATGTGCCTGGGTCAAGCCACACGTGTGCTTCTTGGAGATTAAATCTGAGAGGCTGAGTGGCAGCTGCTTGGCCCCCGACTTTTTCTTCTGTTAACACACAACCTTGAAGGACTCGCTGTCCTTCTTCCTCCTCACCCCTCTGCACAGCCCTCCCCCTGCACACTTTATCTCTCAGGGCTGTAAATCCTTTGCGGCGAGGCTGCTGCCTCTCTGTTTGCACAGCACCTTTTGCAGTGGGGCTTTCAGGTGCTGCTGGAATATAAACAGCAACACAGCTTTAATTATAAACCCTGTGAGGAGATGGACAGCACAAGCCACAGGTTTGTGTCTCAATCAGGAGACTCCACAGGGGCCACCCTCTCAGTGCAGCCCCATTTTTGTGTCCACCGGGCAGCTGCTAAGAGAGGCTAGTTATTCTCCTTTCTTTCCACTCTCAATAATTACAGTTCTCACAGGAGAACTGGTCTTGGAGTAGAAATTTCAGAAAGGTTTTAAAAGATTTTATTAGAAAGGATTTGGTTCCTGTGCAATTATTAGTTTAACAAGGCACTTTGCTCACCCCCTGCACTAGAAATGTTATTGATCACACTGCATTTACAGAGAGAGCAAGAGGCTGGCTCTGTATTTCTATGTAATAGGTGCACTGGCATATATTTATGCGTACACACTTAAAAGGTCCTGAATGCATGCACAGATGTGTCCAGCTGTATAGACACACACATACAGAGCCCATGGGTGGGAAAGGCTCACAGGTATGGAATGTATAGGTTTGTCTGTCCTGTTGGAGTGTGTCCATCTTACTCACTGATGGCAATTGAGGGACATGGTCTGGGAGTTTGGGAAGCAACAAACAGCAGGGCACAGCTGCTCTGTGTCCTGTTCACGGTTTTTGCCACCTCTGCCTGGGAAGACTCAAGTGACACAGTCCAGGGTCAGGTCTTGAGTCCTACACAGGGAAAGGCTCAAGTTTGTGGCCAGAGGATGAGATATTACCCCAAAAGCAGAGAGAGCAGAGGGTATGGTGCTTGAAATCTTGCAGGGACAAGCGTCATGTGCAACAATTATTGTTATTTCCTTTCATTTGCAAATTTTGCTGCTGCTCATGATCTGGATTTTCATCAGAAAGGATTCTGGAGCAAGTGTTCGCTTCAAGCCAGCAGGATCTTGAAAATGACTTTAAACATCTCAGCCTTCTCAAAACCCATCCAGCTGTAAACCTGGTGATTTCCTGACCAGAGCTGTGTCCCTTTAGTGCCTTATCCAGCAAGTGCCTGGTGCTCCCAGCACCGTGTCTTTCCCCTCTGGATGGCAGCCTGGTACCAGCAGCCCATCTCAAAGGCTGCTCCAGGCACCTGCATGGTAGAGACAAGAGGGAAAAAGCAACTTAGGATAAAATTCTCAGCTGCTGGCTGATGGCAAACCATCTCCTTTTGCAAAACAGCACCACTGGTCCAGGCAGAATATATGAGCACTGTGTTCCTTGTCATACGAAACCTGGGGTAATGGAGAGATGGAAGGGGCAAATCCTATTAAACCTGTTGTGCCCTGGGCACCCCTGGGACGTGCTGGTTCAGAGTGGGGAAGGGAAGGCTGCAGCACCCTCCTCTCCCCAGATTAATCTCCCTTTCCACACAGCCCAAAAGTTATCCCACTCTCAGCTCAGGGAGGTTTAAACTTGCACCTCCCCAGCCCTGCTGCTGTCCAAAGGCTGGACTAAGGAATCTGAAATACAGAGTGATCTCAGCAAATACAGAGAGAAACAGAGTCGAGAACAACAAACTGAAGTTGCTGGTGCCCGATACACAGCCAGATTACTGAGATATGTTAAACTTAGAGGTTTGCTGCCTTCAACTTCAACATGTACTGATGTGATTGCCTGAGTTCAGAGGCTTCCCCAAGCCAGGGGCACAAAATCAGAGACAGCTCCTGCCTCTCATTCTGTTTGCAGCTTGGAGGTTTCATGGTGTTCACATGGCTCACAAGGTCCTTGGGTGCCCATCACACCCCAATAACCTCAGTGTCTTTCCACAGGGAGCAAGTTTGGTGTGAAGCAACTCGAGATGAGCAGAGGAAAGATAGTTTCATTCACATTTTCACCAACGTAAGATTCCCCTTGGGTAGCTCTGGGGCTCTGATTTGTCCTGTGGGAGGTTGGTCAGTGTGTACAGACACGCTTCATACTTTCTTTAGCAGTGCAGGAGACCTTTCGAATCGGTGCTGTTGCTGGGCTCAAACCTGCAGCTCAGCTTGGCTGTGCAGAGCCAGGACTGAGGCTGGAGGCAGAACTTTGCCCAGCCAATCCATTTCTCTCTCTTTGCACGGCAGTGGGGATTTTTCTTCACACCCGTGTGCCTTCCCCTCCCGGTGCTCACACACCTCTCCTGCAGCAAATGACTCAGTGTGTTTACAGAGAAGGAGAGTTAATAGAAACCAGGCAGAATTCGAGCCTCTCTGGGACTGCTTTACGCACTGACAAAATCATTCTTTCCTCCCACGTTAAATATTCATGACACTCAGATTTTTAGATACAAAGGTACATTTTGTTACTAAATGTGTTGATCCATAATAGGTTCCTCAGCATGGGGAGTTTTCCACCCATTTTCAGAGGGGGGAAAAAAAAGCAAGCAGGGTGTGTGCCCTGAAAGCAATGCAGTCTGACTTCATTTCCATCATGTCTCTTTTGGGGGTTGTTTTGATTCAGGAGCAATTTTGCCAAGATATTTATGGCCTGAACTGCTATTTGTACAATGTTGTGCTTTTGTGTACACCTGAGTGTGTGTCCCTTGTACAAATAACACGTCAACATCTCCGTGCTTCCCAGCCTGTGGTTAAGCCCATGAAACAAGATGCTTTAACAAAAGCCCCATATATTACTGCCATTCTGAATATTTGTAATTTTGAGACAATATTTACATAGCCTGTTCAGACTAAGCTCCTGGGCCTGCTGACAGATCACAGGCAGCTGAAAGCACAATGCGTGTGCTGCAGTTTAGTGCTAAGCAGGGAAAGGGGAAAAAAAAAAAAAGCCAAAAATACAAGCAAGATAAAAAAGACCAGACTTATGTATTAACAGACACATAAAGCAAACAGCAGAGAGAGAATTGGGTAGAAAATAAAATTGTACAAAGCAGGGCTGGAAGGGAACTGGATTTGCACCGGAGCTTCCAGAGAGGTGTTTGGAAGTGGGGCATCATCTGTGCCCACCTCTGCACCTTTTTATTGAAAGCTGAAAGCAAGGTTTTTCCAAGAACTCAACTCCAGATTTGAGGTAAGATCAATTTTACCCTTATGAAAACATCGCTAAAGGTAAGAAACCCCAAACAACCAAAAAACCAAAGCAGAAATTTGGTCTTCTGCTATTTTCTGTTGAATTTGTTCTTGTTTACAAGCACAGTGATGTTACAGGTTCACTTTGGTTTCATTCTGTGGAATTGATCTTTGAGTACACAGGGAACAAATTGAGATATTGCAAAAACCTGGGAAATGATGTTTCCTTTTTCTTTTTAAAGGAGAAAGCTGTGTGGGGATGCAGCTTTGGCTTGGGGAAGCTGGCAGTGGTGTGCACCACGTGCCAGATCCTGTCCCCAAATCTGCACAAAGGAGCTGGTTCCTGTGCCTGGCATGGCAATGCCCAGATCCACCTTGTCCTCTCTTCCTCCTGAGATATTAAAATAACTCTAATTGCCCTTGCCTTTGAGCATGTTCAGCAACTGATTACTGAGCCATTCATGCAAGGAGTTGGACCAGAGGTGCCTCCTCAGCCACCCAGAGCTCTCCACTGAATATCCCTTGCTGTTTCATGGGATTTGTCCCCTCCTTTTGTGCCAATTTATAGTTTTGTGGCCTTATTTTGCTGGTATCTGACACACAGAGTGCACATTTTGTATATGGAACCAGGAATTAGGATGTGACTTTGGCAAACAGAAATGATGAATGAATGGATGTCAGCCTGAACACCTTCAGAACCAGCCTAACCAGGAACTGAGACTGAGCAAAACATTTAAACCGGGCTGGGGGCAGAGCCTCAAATTATCTGTTGTCCACTGGGGAAGATCCACCAAGCTGCAGTGCCAGATCAGCTGAGTGTAAAAGGTCCTCATAGTCCACACCACAGAAACCACAATCAAATTAGCACTAATTGGAAATTGCAGCTGAGAGACCAAAGGCTGAATGGGCCATGAAGACTGAACTCCACATTCTCCTCAGGGTTCTCAAATCAGCACTAAAATCACTTGCGTTAAAAAAAGAATAACTATTATTTTGCAAGTTCTTAGATATTTTTAAATGTGTGGTTCAGTCACATCGCACTCCCATGCAGGAACGGTGTTTCCTCAACATTTTGCATTTGCAGAGTGGTGGAAAGCCCTGGTTTGAAGTCTTGTTGTTGCAGATGCTGCACAAACTCAGGATTTCTTTCAAAATCACCTCACAGCCCACAGGCACCGCTGGCTGTACCGCACACTAACAATCGGTATTTTATGGCTTCCATCAAATAGGGTTTAAAGGAGAATATCCTCACCATGTGAGGCTACAAAAAGAGTTCCCCAGCAGCTGTCTGGCCCCCTCTTCATAGTCCCCAAGCTTATAAAAGGAGGGTGTGACCCCTGTGAAAGGAAGGCAAAAGACTTCTGCAGGCACAGGGTTTGATTTGAGCTGAATTCCTGCTCAATAGAGTTCCCACCAGTTTACCGGGTTGTTTATTGGCTGTAAACCATCACCCTGTGTTTGAGACACACCTTTCAGGAGCCTTTGAGTCTCTGTGTGATTTCCATCTCCACACACCCTTGCTGAAAGCCTCACTGAGCATTCCCTCTCAGCAGGCTGCCATCGCTGGCAAAAAAGGTGAATCTCATTTCTACTTCGATTTCCTCTGGCTTTCTCCTCCACGCCTACATTCTCTGTGTGCCTCTTTCTGAGACAGCAAGGAGGCTGGGCATCTGCCAGCCTGGATTCATCCCTGTGACTGTGCTCCCATACCAAAATCTACAACGTCCCTTCCTTCACATTGCAGATCTGCCCTGGAGGAGCTGTATCCCCTCTAACAAGCACAGCTTCCATGGCCCTCATCCCAGACTATGTTGTCAACCCTCTCCCTAATGCCAGCTCATCTCAGATCTTGGGAGAGGTTTCCAGTCCTGTTTCCTTTCTTCCTGGCCATGATAAAAGGTTGGTTTTGCAGTGGCACCACACTCATGCTTCTTCTGAATACTCTGCTGGCATTCCCTTGTCTTGGGAACTGCCTGATGTACTCATACCAGAGCTGCTGAGCTGCAAGTTACTCCCATGAACATCATTGATGGGTCCATTTCCTGAGGGAAAAGCAGTGGATCTATCCTAACCTACAGAGAGAGCAAGGAAACTGGCTCCTGGATGAGGGAGCATTCACCGTAAGTGGGAGTAGAGACAAAATGAACTCATTACTGCTTTCACCCAGTGCCAGGCATTAGAAGAATTTAACTGGTTTAGTGTAATTTGCCTTTTTTCGTTATGTATTCGGGCTTCATGATGGACGAGTCGTTAAAAAATAAATACAGAAGTAATGATGGTAGCAATCACAGAAAGCAATTCTCAGATATAATAAAGAGTCTCCTGGATGTGTACAGCCTGTGCTCCACTATTGATTTCTTCCTTTCTTTATTGCACTTCACTCCTCTCTGTTCACCCAAGCCCCAGCCCTCGTGCTGCACAGCCTGCCAGCCAACCACAGCCATGAATTATTAACACCAAGGAGCCCTTTAATTGGATGAGCTGCAATTAATAATTCATTGGAGGTGCTTGCAGAGAGAGGGAGGGAGGGAGAGCAGGCGAGGTGCTGATGCTGAGAACTGGGCCCACACTGTGGGAGCAAGTGGGAACTTGAGAAGTTCCAGCTGGAGCCCCGGAGGATTGCTGTGTGCCTGGCTGCAAGAGGAGCGAGGCACAGCGAGGAGAGACCTGCTCAGAGAGTGAGAGATGCTTTTGGAAGTGTGACCTACCCCTTGCAGACGCTGTTCCCAGCACGCCGGATCCATGGCACCGTGCCTGGAGCTGGCAACATGAGGAGCACACAGCAGGGCATGGAGCTCAGCTATGAGCCCATCTCACACCTGTGCCTCCAGTGCTCTCTGCAGCAGCCCCAGAATCCCATCCCAGTTGTGATTTCCCTCCCTGAAAATGACCCAGAGGCAGAATGGGGTGGGCAAGTGGGAGTGAAGCTGCTCTGCTTATTGTACCAACAGTCCCTCTGCTTTCAGGGCTCCAAAACCAAATTAATATCCTCAGCCACACACAGCCTTGCTGGCTTCCAGCTGACAGGCAAGGCCACAGACCATTAATGTTAATTAATATTTACATTACAGTTGTGCCTGGAGGGCTCCATTCAGGTCTCTGTGGTGTGATGCATCCTACAAACATATTGAGGATGGGGCCCCCTCTTGTGCTGCTCAGTCCACAAACATATCCAGAGACACGTTCCTCTGCCTGGAAACAGCCTTTCCCTTTTGGTTTTCATAACCTGTGTTTTTTACGGCTTCAGTAAAGGAGCCTGGATGGCTATTAAAGAAAAAATGAAGAAAAGAAAATAGGAAAAACAAAGCAAGATTTAGTGCTTGTAGAAGTGGTAGGAACAACAATTTCATACCAATTTCTCTGCTGAGCCTCAAATGTGTGGATAAAAGAGGCAAAGCAGTCCTGGCATGCAAAGATCACTAAAGTATTTGAGACTTGGACAAGACACTGGGTCTTTCCAGCCTGACTTCTTCCTCAGTATCCATTACCAAATTTCCAGTGACTGCCCCTGTTCTGACCCAAGGAGCAGAAGGTGTGTGACTGAAGCCTGTCTTCCAGAAGCTCATCCCATGCCTTCCTGATTTCACTCTGTCAGAAGAGTGGCAAACCTGCTTCCCCATTTGTGGAGAGTGAGACTCTCTGCCCTCTGGGACTCATTTACAGGCTGAATAGGGACACACAGATCCATAGGATATCTCAAGTTGGAAGTGACTCACATCCTCACAGGAATTCACCCCAAATTCCCCATGTTGCTGAAGTCATGGAGATGAGCACAACCAACAGTGACCACTCCACTCCTGCACCAGCTCTGCTCAGTGCATGATGCTCTGCTTTTCCTCCCAGAAAAAAAAAGGCAAAGCTGGTTTGTGGTGTTGATTTTCTCTGCAGGAATCAACTTGGGACTTCTTTCCTCAGCCTTGGCCACATCACTATTGCTTGGTCCAATCTGTGCATCTTCCCCACACTCTCCTGTGTCTCTAATTAACCTATATTGTACCTCTAAGCTCAGGCTTGAAGCCAGAATAATAAGTGATTTGCATAGTCTTGTGAGTACAGATACGCTCTAAATCTCAAACCTTCCACTCCTGGCTCCCTCTGAAATAGAGGCAAGCATGGCAACATCTGTATTCCAGCTGAGCTGCTCCATTAGCAAGTTGGGAAGGTGGGGCCAGGCTTTCACCTCTTCCATCTGCTGTGGGGATGTAACGAGGCTTTGATTCACTGAGGGCTCATTCTTCAATGAAAAATACCTGGGAGTTCGTGCATCTGCCAGGAGCCTTAAACAGAGACTTTAAATCCTCTCCTGAACCCAAATGTAAACAAATCCATGACCCTGCCAGGCTCTAAGGATCAAGCTTGGCACAGAGTTCTTATCTGTCCCAAAGGGGCTAAGTAACAACACAGCTTTTAGTTTGTAAGCTGGCCCCAAGGGCAGATCAGCCTGGATTCCATGAATATGAGCATGAGAAACACCTTGTTCTTCATTGCCTCTGATTTTCCTATTCCTTCAAGAATCAAAGATATTTTCATTTTAATTCTTTCAGAATTACTGACCACACAGCTGAACGATTTAGCCAGAAGAGACTCACAATCTATAACATTTCCCAGTTCCATGATTTTTTGAATATTTAATACAACAAACTCTACTGTGTAGAAACCTGAAGACTGGAAAAATAGGCTGAGAATTAGGAATCTGAGACTGGGATTTTTTTTTTTTTTTTTAATTGAGAGAATTTAATCTCCTTGTGTCTCAGTTTCCCCAGCTGTCCAAGTGCCATCAGAAAGTCAGGACCCATCCTTGGAGTGGAAGTTTGAGTCTTAACAAAGAGGTTCCAGGCAGTGCAAATGAGAGCTGCTGCACGGCCACTCGGAGCACTAATGTTATTATAGGAGTTCCATGGGGACCCATTCAGGATGGAGAATCATCTTAAAGGGAGATGTGGAGTCTCTCTGCTTCTGCAGGTTAACAGCCGACCTTTCAATGCTCCATCTGTACAGTGTGATCCAGTGCAAATGTTTTGATCATTTAATACGGTAAACATAGAAAGAATTTGGGAGAAAATTATGTCTTTTTAGCTGCAACCCAATGTTTATTCGCTCTGTTTGGCTAACTCCTATTCCTTTTCGTGGTAAGCAGGCTCAGGCTATGCAAGGCTGGGTTAAGGATTCCCCTGAGCTAAAAGTGTGGCTGCACAAACCCTTTTTCCAGTGTAAAAACTAATTAAAAAGTCCTTGCCTCTGGCTGCCCTTGTGTAGCACCTCCTCCCTCACCTGTGCCTCTGTCAGGGGGTTGTGCTGCAAACCATATCACAGAAATGATCTGTGTTTAAAACCCACAAACACCTGCCCCTCACATCCTGCTTGATCACTTCAGGAGAGGGATCCTCTTAAAAATGCCACTGCCAGTGCACAGCATGGATCTAAACCCCATCACACCCTGCACCAGCCTGGAGCCCTGCTCACCTCTTGTTCTGCTCCTGCTGGGGAAATTTGCTCAGACAAAGCAGATCTTGGTGTGTTTGTGTGCAGGAAAGGAGCAGATCTCCAGAGGTGAGTTACAGGCAGCTCATGGAAAAAGATGATGCTGGGGGCATCTGCACAGAAGGAGCAGGTGAGTGTCCCAGGAACCCCTCTGCTCTGTGGGGTGATTTGTTATCTAGTACACAGGCTGCTTCCATGCACATTTCCCCCATCCCTGTAAAATATTAATGTTACTCAATAGCTGATGGCTGTGAGGGAGGCACTGGGAGATAAAAGCTGGAGTTTTCCTCTGGGTGACAGCGTACAGGACCTATTCCTGATACCCAGAGATAAGAGCCATACTGAACAGGCCCAGCAGGGCTGATCCTGGACAGAGTGGGACACTGGCTCTGGGGCAACTGCCAGTCTAAGGCAGGGGAGCTGCAGCAGCTCCAGGCTGTAGAACAGACCTCATCATTCAAGTTTCGCTCGTGGATGGGATTCCTGGTGCCATCCAAAGAAGATCTGGCAAACTGTCCTGGAGACAAAACTGCCATCCCTGAATCGCAGGTTCAAGGGGACAGACCTGGAGCACAGCCTGGCAAAAGATCATATTTTTGGTAAACAGACCAAACTCTGAGCTCAAGCTGCCCTTAAATCACGTCAGTTCTTGCAGCACTTGTAGGAACCTTCTGGGTTCTGCTCTTGCTGGAGCACCAGGCCCTGGTGCCAGATGCTGTTGAGGTGGATTGATGGATGATCACCTTGTCCTCAAAGCTGCTGATCTTTGTCCTCCACAAATACTTGAGATGAATAAGCCAGTGCCAAAGAGGCTGGGGCTCCCTC
>NW_008239284.1:3038052-3040316 GCF_000691975.1 Corvus brachyrhynchos
GCAGGCACCAGCAGAGAAATGGGAGGGGTCTCCCACCCTCTTGTAAAACACAGCAGGGAACAGTCTGGAGATGATACAGTGATCCCCTAAGAAGCTTTCACTGAGCTATGACAAGAGGAACATATCCTCAAGGAAAACCATTTGTATCAATTCTGGTCTAGATGTCCCACTATCTGAGGTCCAACTAGCTTGGTTCTCATCCTGGGAGACCACTTTCAAAGGGAAGTGATGTAGTCCCAAAACACTCCCCGGAAAAGGGTCACGAATTGCACATACACATGCAAATGAGGAAGAAGTTTCAGCAGCACATCGTAATTCTGAATAGGGAAAAGAAAAGGAAAAAAAAAAAAAAAAGAGAATTCCATCCAGTGAGGCTTCTGCAGCAGGAACAGAGTTCATTTCTCTCCAGCTCTGGGGAGTGAAATGTATTCAGCTCACACAGGCCACTTCAGCATCTTTTTTTGTTTTTTATCTTTCCGACGTAGGAGAATAAATTTAACAATGAGATTCTGTTTCTGTTTCCTACATGTGGAATAATTAAATTTGCATCTCACTCTGTAGTTGGATCTGCTGTTTGAAGAGGAATGTATCAATTGGACATGAGCCCAATGTGTTCTGCTCCGCAAATAAGGCAGTTTGCAAAAAAACAAGGCATAATCTCTCACCCAGGCAATAATCACAGGAAAATCATCCCTCACTGACAGCTCTCTTCAGGGCTTGATTCATATTCTTGCTGGAGAAAGAGCAGGAGGGAGGGGGTGTAAAAGGAGCAGACTTTTGGCATCTCCTTGTGACAACCTTCATCAGAAGCCGGGCTCTGGTAAGGGCTGGGATGTCGCTGTGCACCCGCCGGTGGCAGAGCTCTCTGATTTTCTGCAGGAGGTTTCACAACCAGGAATTGTACATCTGCTGACTTCAGACCTTTCCAAAGCCCACTGAAAGCACGGGGAACATTCCTGATGGCTTTGATCAGTCTGTGTGAGGCTGGTGGAGAGTGATTTTCAGTGAAACCTCAGATCTTGTTCTCAGGGGTTTTGTTACCTGGAACAGAGCTGGGTGCTCAGCACTCCACAAGATCAATCCTTCAGAAAACTCATCCTTGCAGCTCTGCTTGGCTGGATGCAAATCCTTCACTCTCCTGACCATCAAGCCTGCTCAGATAGCTTTCAATAAACAACCTCTCCCCTCCCTGCCTTCCTTGCCCACAAACAGTGAAATTCATTTGTTTTCTCCACAGTGGCCATCTCCAGTACTCCCTGCCTGTGACATTTCCTTCAACCATTCTCAGGAACTGCTGCCCCTTTTGAATCCCATCCACCATTCTTGTGTCCAGAAGGATGGAAAGAAAACATGCCAGGCAGAAGGAGCAGAAGATTCAAACTGTTGAAAATTTTTTGGATCTGGCATGGCAGGAAATGAATAGAAGTTTAATTCAATCAATCAGAGAGTCCAACTGCACCTGGCCCAGTTAATCTAAAACTCTTCAGATTAAATACCTTGTTCTAAGTGGAAATTAATTGAGTTTGTCGAATGGTTCCTACTGCATTAAACACACTCTAGGTCAGAAAAACAGCGGAAATAAAAATTTTTTTCCAGTTGAAAGGCTGTTAGTGGAGCTGGCTGAAGTTTTGGATTTTCCTCTCTCCAATGCTCCCTCCATAGAAGCCTCACCAGTGTCTCACTGGTTTGATTTGGCTGTCCCAGGGGGTCTCAAACACCCACCATGTGTTGGTGAACATGAACTCTGCAGGGACTCTGGACACACAAAGCCAGTGAAAAGATGATTTTTTTACTCTCAAGTTGGAGTCCTCTGTCTTGTGCTCCCTCCCTCTTGTGCTCTTGCACACTTACTCTTCCTTCTCCCACCCTCCTCCCTTCTTCCCCCCTTTTCCTTTCCATACCTGAACAGAATCTAATGAAGATGCATAAAAAATGTTTCCATTCTGTGAAATGCAATCCATCAACACACACTTCATATATATTGTGCAGAAATGAATCCATTTCAGCCAGGAAGGCTGATAAATCAATTTAAGTGGAAGACTTTTGACAGTTTAATTCAAATTAAGTCCACTTTGTTCAATTAGAAGGTAGCTGGAGGGGTGGTGGCAGGAAACAAACAGGATTGCTAGAACAAAAACTGCATTCTTTCTCAGGCTGAAGCCACCTGTGGATCATTTTTCTTAGAGGAGGGACACAACGATACCAATTAACACACAATCAGTGACCAGCAAATTACCTGTTTTGAAAAGCAAATCCAGATTTTG
>NW_008239284.1:3040463-3064998 GCF_000691975.1 Corvus brachyrhynchos
TGCCTCCCTTTTAGTGAGCTGCAATAGTGCTGGGAATATTTTAAGATGGAGGGTGAGGAGGAGGTGGAAGAGGTGGCCAAGGTCTTTCTTTCTGCATTTGGGATGTTTGCTGCAGTGCCCTTGGCATCCTGCTGTGGGTGTGAAGCACCTCGGAACAACTGCAGAATTCAGGGAAAGCCCCATTCCAGTGTCAGACCACATGGGAGACACATTCCCATGGGTCAGACTTCATCCAGCTTTGGTTTGGCTCACAGGCAGAGCTGGTACAGACAACTGTGAGCGCCAAGTCGGTAGCCCACACGTTTCCCCCCCTGCAGTGTCGCAGTGTGGAAGCACAGTTTGTTTGGATATTCCGGCTCTTCTGTGGCATTTTCCTGCAAAACACTGACTTCCTCCGTGCACACAGAGGAGATGATTGCTGACAGCTCAGATCTAGGAGCTGAGGCTGCTGAAATGTGGACATCCAGCTAATGGGATTAAATTCAGCCCAGGTACCTTCTCTGTTCTGTGAAACTTGGTGAATCAATTCAGAATTCCCAGTGATCTGGGTTAAGAGAGATGTCAACTCCCAGATGTTCTAACACCTGAGAAAGCTGTGTTTTAGTGATTATTGAGCAATACATTTAAAAAGTGAATGACAGACCTGGAAAGCAGCATCTGCTTTTTCACTTTCTAACATATTTTCTCAGCCAAACTGAGGTTTTCAAGTTCACAGTGCAAAATGTAACTGAATTTCATCCAAGTCTGCAGATTCACTAATGCTTTCTACATTCACATTGGCAAAGGACTCCCAATTCCTTTTTTTTTTTTTTTCCCCAACAGTTTTGCAAAACTGAGTCCTGGTCCCTGACAGATGGAAAAACAAAGACTTTTGCAATTAGCAGGATAATGTAATTCATGGGATTTGGGTGAGGTTTTTCTTCTACTTTCTTAGAGCAGCAGAGAAAATATGCTTTTTTATTTTCTCTCTGACAGAGGTCTTAAAAAAATGGGAATCCTTTGATCAGGTTGAAGAAGTTGAGCCCAGAAAGAACAGCCAGTACCGAGCAAAAATGACCAGATTGTTTTACTGAGCAATTGAGTGGATGCACCAGCTGCAAGAGATCCAGTGGAAATTTCCTTTCTGTTACCTCTGATTGGTACCTGACTGATCCAGGCCTCAAAAAGTTTTTCATTTAGCCTTGTATAAGAACAACAGAAGGTATTTGTGGAGGCAAATATTTTAGTTCAGAATTGCTACCACAGCAAGATGTTTTCCCTGGGCAGAGCCTGCCTGGTGAAACTCAGGAGTCTAACGAAGCCCATCGGTGCCTCCAAGTGCTGGATGGCAATTTCCTAAAATCTGCTTCTGCCAGCTGCCAGGGGAACAAGAGCAGGAGAAAACAAGAGGATGTCCAAAATATTTGTGATTAAGCATTTTTCCCCACTTATTATTTCCCCCCCCAAATTAGGTTGTTTGCAAAATAGACCTTGTTTTCACTGGAATTATTATTTATTTTTCTTGTCTGTATGTATGGGAAATCAGTGATCAAAGCAAGGTAATTTAAACCATTTCACAGAAAGGAAAACGACTTAACAAGCGAATCCTTGATAAAGAACTGCTTTAAGACAAGAAAATGTATTGGCAGATGGAAAATTGACTTGGTGGAGGGTGGTCAGGAAGGACGGCTGACAGAGTGGATAAGAGAGCAACGTGAAAAAGAACAGAGAGACTTCTGGCAGAGGGGCAAAGCCTTTCTTTCACTGTACATGTGCTTTTCATGCCCTTTCAGCCCTGCTCTGGCAGGCCAGGGTGGCTGGGGAGGTGATGAGATCCTGCTGGAGCAGTTCCACATCAGAGGGTTCCACGTCTTGGCCCCTTGGAGAGGAGCCAGTCTGGAGGCTCCGGCTTCGTTCCCAAAGCTCTGCTTCACGTCCCCAGCCTGGGTTTGCTGTACTTCTCTCAAATGGATTTATGGCCCTATAAATGGTGAATCACTGTGTACAATAAAGAGCAGAACAGATTTGAGTGGTATCCAATTTAATAATTACTTGAGTAACTCAATCATTTTCAGATATGTGGTTTCAGTGTCTGCAGACCTTGAAGACCTGCTCGGAGCATTCGACAGGCAAGATAGCACTTTTTACTGCTCTTTTAGCAACCCAGCTCCTCACAGACCTTACACATACCTCATCCATGTCTCAAAACTTCACAAAGATTGTGGAGGGTTTGTCTGAGCCTGGACTTGGAGAAGGATGTGCAGAGGACTTGTACCTGCACTTCCCCTGTTTGAAGGCTGCTCCTCAGGCCAATTACAAACAATGTCTGCCTCTGTGCTCTGATAAATGATTAATTTACACACTCTGGTTGGAGATGTTTAAAACCAAGCAGCCTAGCTCCCAGAATTCTTGAGGTCTGCAGTGTCTCTTGATGGGCACTGAAAACAAACTCTAGTTTGTATTCCTACAGCAGATTTTAACAAGGCTGAGCTGAGCTGTGGATCCACAGCACTTGCAAACACAGAGCAAGACTCAAGGGTTATTTTGCCCCATCTCCAAGATGAAAAACAGTCAGATCCCAGTGGAGCACCCTCACTGCTGCAGGTGGGTCCTTTCACTCACTGGCAAAGCCTCAACTCTGCAGCACAGCTGAATTCAGGCTGAGCAAGTGAAGTAGAAGATGAGACTCTAAACACAGCTTTTTCTGAAGTCTTCCTTCCTCAGAATAAAATAGAGGAATGTGAGGATTCTGTAAATCAAATTGTTTCCATGACACCAAGGGAGCAGCGTCCTGTTCGTGACTCTGGGCTTTAGGGAACACAACTGTCACATCTCCAACCTAAGGACAGCAAAGGCTGCTGAGGAGTCACTGTGAAACCGTCCTCTGTTCTCAGTGCCTGGGACAAGTGACAGCTCTCACATCAGCCAGCCCCACCACCTGTGTGACAGCACCCTCACACCTGCACCAGAATGTGCAAATTCCAGTTTCTCATCATGGGACTGCCAAAATTTGCTCTGTCTTGAAATTCATCATGCAAGATATTAGCTTTAGGATGAGGCTGGGGACTTGGTTACTCGCAGCCATTTGCAGCCTGCCCAGAGGCATCGCCTGAGAAGGGCAATTTCCCCTTTGAAGGCTCACTTTGGTGGTGCAGAATTCACACCTGCACTGGGGGCTCTGCAGCTGAATGATGGTTATTTAAATACTCATTTTTTTTCCTTAATAAACTGACAGAGGTTAAAAGTGAGTCGCTGGAAACAAATGGGCCTCCATTCTTTTCTAGCAGCAAGTTAAACCACAAATTTTGGTGGGATAAATATTGATTTCCAGTGGTCTAAAAGACCTTGAGTTCCTGGGCTGATTTGACACATTTCTGAGACTCAAGGAAGCAATTATCACCCTTCCCTAAATTTAGTCTTAGGTATCAAACTCTCCTATTCCAAGTGCTTCCTCCTACAGGAAGAGAATGCTGCTAGTGTCCCTTTAACTCAACACCATCATTTTTAAAGTTCATATATTATTACTCTATATTATATAGTGCACACTAATATTTTAGGTGAATAAATTTCAAAGGAGCATTTTTTCTTCTGGAAAATGCTGTTTTCTGTATTTATCCATGTGGTCTGTTGAGTTCCAGAGTGTGATAAATGACCAAGTGGCTCTTATCTGTGCACGGATCTTTTTCTTGGAAGAGTGAACTGTGTGATAGTAGGATCTGGTATCTCTTGTGGAATGCAATCAGACAATGCTGTTTTATATCCTTGTGTTAAATCTCTGATCTTTAGTAACCATAAATTTTAATAAAAACAAAATCAAAAGGAAAATAACCACGGCCTACTATGAGTACATGATTTGTTTAACTAAGCATCAGAAAGATTTAATTTTTTTTAGGACAAAGACTTAGATTCTCTGCTAGATCTGTGGAAAGCACAAGCATAACTTAAAACATTTGAGTCATCACATTACAAGGCATTGGAAAAACTCACAAAGTCCTTCCACTATGAACTCCTGTGAAACCAAAGGACATTGGGGGCTGCCCATTTCCTTTCGCACCACCACACAGAATTCAGGACAGATTATGTGCCCATAAGGAGGGGATTAGTGAACAAGTGGTGGTGTTAGCACCAAAAGAGAATTTTGGATGGTCAGAGCTCATGTGGGTGTTAGTTAATAGTGGTTGAGGGAGCTGAAGGTGTTTAGGCTCAGGGAAGACCTTCTTGCTCTCTACAACTCCCTGACAGGAGGTTGTAGCAAGGTGGGGTCAGGCTCTTCTCCCAGGTAAAAGCAACAGGACAAGAGGAAATGGCCCCCAATTGCTCCAGGGGAGGTTTAGACTGGATATTAGGAAAAACTTCTTCACAGGAGTGGTGGTCAGGCATTGGAAGAGGCTGCCCAGGGAAGCAGTGGAGCCCCGTCCCTGGAGGGATTTAAAAGACCTGTGGATATGGCACTGGGGGACAGGGGTTAGTGATGAACATTGAGTTGGACTCCATGATCACAGAGGGCTTTTCCAACCTTTATGATTCCATGATTGGTGCATCAGTGGTGTTTTGGAGTAGCTGTGCATGGAGTCCAAGGGCTCAGGACCATTTTTAGGATGCTCTGCCCAGTGAAAAAATATTGAAGTCAGCTTTGCATCCCGTTAGGAATCGATTGGTTTGCAAAGAGATACCACCTGAACATGCAGGATAAATCAAGGTAGGCATGAGGGTTATCAGTGCTTACACTGAGCTGTTTCACCTTGTCAAGTACACATTTGACACCTGCAGGGCAAGGCTTGGTTGGAGGTGGTGATGGTGGAGGTGGGGAGAGGGCTTTCCACAGGGAATATTTTTCACAGTGTAAGGACTTTGGAGAAAATTAATGTGAAACATTAAAAATGTTCCTTTTTAAAAGGGAATTCATTTTTTAGGCACAATGAGACACTTCAGGTGGTGTGGCAGTGGTGAGTAATGCACACTGGAGTTATTTAACTTCATCTCATGCCTCACTATTCCCCAGGGGCACCCATTAATCAGCATTACCAGGCAGTTTGTCATGTCCTTTTGCTTAAATAATATCCATACCAAACTACAAGTAATGCATGCACCTGGAAATCAGCAGGGGATCTGCCTGTGTCAGGACAGGAGAATCTGTTGTGGAGGACACAGAAAAGCTGAAGGACTCCAACTGTCTTCCATAGAGTTTGAATGGTCCTGTAGGAGATTGTTTGAGTTAGAATGTGTGTCACGATGGGAAAATGCAGCAGCCACCACTGCTCAGCCAGGAGCAGTGTGACAAATAAAGTCAGCAATAAGTTCACAGAAAGATGTGTCCACAGACTGCAGACACCATACCAGTGTCATTTCTCCATTTCTCTGCCAGATGAGAAGGGATTTCATGTGTGTTTGGGTGTGTAATTACAGTTCATATGGGACAACAGCAGTATGTTCTCCCTTCCTGCCAAAACTGGGCTAAAACTGCCAGGAGGACACTACTTGGGCAGATAATTCATGGTGGCTTTTGGTTCTCATGGCTCAGACCTACCTGCAAGGGTGCTGACTCACACTCCAGTGAGGAGTTTGGGAGTGGGATGTGTGCCTGCTGAGAGCCTGAATGCTGGAGCAAAAACCTTTCCCTGGAGGAATTTAAAAGACATGTGGACAGGGTGCTTAGGGACAGAGCTTGGCAGCACTGGGTCAACAGATCCAATGATCTTAACAGTCTTTTGCAATCTAAACTATTCCATGAGTTTCTGATCCACCAGAAACTGAAAAAGCCCCTCTGATTTTATGAACAAACTCATACACTACCAGAACTAACACATTCTACTCACATTCTGCTAATAAAGATTGGCTACCATCACCCCTTGAGGATGGTGTGAGGACTTTCTGTGCCTAAGGATATGAGGGGAATCTCTCCTCTCTGTACACAACCCCACAGCCTGGCTACTCCAGAGAGCCCAGCTTTTCAAAGCAAAGCCTGCCAGATCTTTACCCAGCTTCCTCTCTTGTTTGTCAGATACGTGTTTAAACTGGATACCTGAAGGTTAAATCACTGCAAGCCCTCATCAAACCAGTAAATCACCTAATTCCCCACCTCCCCCAGCCAAATGTTTTCTCTAACTTGTTAAGCAAAATACAGACAGCATGGCCTGCCATTCCTGCAGAACTCACAGCCTTCCAACACCCAAAATTACTGGCAGACCTGTCAAAAATGACCTTCTTTCAACAACATCTCTCTCTTTTTTTATTCCCCCCACCTCCAGGTAGGAGGTGGGGGAGGTTGGAAAACTGTAAAGATCAAGCCACAGCTGCATGTGGTACCTAATTAAACAAGTGCAAGAAAGCAGAGAAAGGTCAGGTTGTCAAAAATCATTGCTGTATCTTTACTGGATTGTATTTAGAGACTGATAGCAGCAAAGAAAATAACTCAATAAAGCGAATGAGACTGGAATATCAAACTGACTCCAGGGACAAGCCAGTTTTGAAACGCAAAAGGCTAAAGCTGCAAGATTTATGTATATATATATATATATGTATCTGTATGTGTGTATATACACACAGAGACACAAACTGAAGGGAAACAAGTGCTGGGAATTAAAGGAAAAGTGCTTGCAAAGAGTAAACAGATGACAACATGGAGAAGAAGGTGGGACAGGAGAAGTTCAAACAGGAAATGCGGCAAGAATTAGAGGCTGAAAATACACAGGCAAAAGCAGGTAACTTAGGAAGGAGTGCTTCTCTGTGAGGGTGGGCAGGCCCTGGCACAGGGTGCCCAGAGCAGCTGCAGCTGCCCCCGGATCCCCCGCAGGGGCCGAGGGAACTGGATGGTCTCAAAGGCTCCTTCCAAATCAAACCAGTCAGTGGTTCTGTGATGATTCTGTGATAGAAGGAGAATGAAATAAGTAAATAAATTAAGGAGTGGATAGAAAGGGGAAAATAGAAAATACAGTCAGAGATTCAGAGGAGGAGGCTGGCTTTATGAGGGCAGAGAGGGAATTCAGACTGGGAGTGTCAGTGCTCCAAGGACAGGCTGTGCTTTGAGAGTACTGGGGAAATTTTGGGGTCACCAGCCCATGCAGACAGATCTCTTCCCACCAATTTTCCCTTTCCTTCCATCTTCTCACTGTCCCTTTCTTATCCAACCACACAGGCTGAGCTGTGCTGGTGTGGGCAGGATCCTGGTGAATCCTATGCCTGTGCCTCAGTGACCATCCCGACACGTGGCCTTTGGCCTGATGGTCAGTCAGTGCCACGATTTGGGCACTGCTCAGGGAAGAGAATCTTAGGAATGGAAAAGGGAGAAAGGGAAGAAAATTGTTTCCATGTGGAGGAGGAAAGCAAAGCAAACAAAATCTCACCCTACTGCATTACTTGGTGATGTGGTTTCATAGGAGCCTGGACAAGGTAAGGAGATCAGGAAGGTTTGAGTGCTCTCTGTTATTAAACATCTCTTCATTTCTTCTGTCTGGGCTGGGATGGCCTCCAAGCATTTGCTTCTGCTGGTTATATCTGCCTTCCTCTGACACCATTAAATGTTTTATAAAGCCTGCTCTGCCAGTATCTGTAGGCTGGAAGAAGCTGCACAGGGTTTAAGGGGAGAAGGAGATTTTTTCCCCTTTGACAGAAGAGAATTTTTCCTCTTCTATTTCCCCACAAACAACTTGGAAAAAGACACACATGGTGCATTGCATTTAACAAACTGAAAATGCATTTAAATAGTGTACCACTGCAAGTATAATTGCAATTTGTTGTAATTTCTCCTCCAAATTCCACCCTGACACAGTTGATTTATTTTGCAAATCAGTGCATCTGGAGCGTGTGCTGTGTCACATTATGGGCCTTTGATACAGAACCTTTGTTTTATAACAGGGAAAATAATTAGCTTTCGGACAAGCTTGAGCTGTGATGTCAGAAGCTATCCATGGCTGCTGAAAGAAGTTATTAGTGCTGAGCTGATGAAGGCTGCCTGGAAAAGCTCTGCCTCTTTACTAATTTGTCTCTCTGGGATTTTAGCAAAATTAAAAAAAAAATTAGGTACGTGTAAAAAAATGCATTTATTTATGTATCAGAAAGATCTATATTTGTATAGCATAAATGCCAGTAACATTGCTGCCACTGAGATCTGCAGAGAGCTGAGAAATAAACAGAACAAAAGGTATTGCTTCGTTCCAGCAGCAACACCACTTTCCTCCAAGCAGGGAAACATTTGGGCATTTTTTTTAATTAACTTTTTTCTCCCTCCTCCTGCCCTGCTCCTCGAAATTCACAGCGTTCATTGGCAAGTCTGGTAATTATCAATCATTAACAGTGTCAGCTTTCCTCTGAGTGCCATCAGCAGAACCCTTTCCCAGTGTCGCACATGCCAGGGGGACAGATCCTTCCCTTGCTGTCCCTGGAGTAATTTCACCCAGGCTGGAGCTGTTTCTCTGCTCTGAAGCAAAAACACACCCAGGGAGAAGCTGCCCCTGTCAGTGCCCCTGAAACAGCGAGTCCCCAAAGTGGTTGTACTGCACGAGGGTAAATATTATGGGAAGATACAGAGTGGGATGAATTAAAAGCTTCTGCCTGGATCTGTGGAGGGTTTGATTTCACCCAGGAGGAATGAATGAATGCGGATCACTCCGAGCCTGGAATGTCCGAGGCGTAATCTAATTTCTCAATGTAGTCAACCAGTTGAAATGTGCAAAATATGGACTCTGCTGGGAATCTGGCTGAGCTGTGTCTGATTAGCATGTGCAACTGTTCACTGGCAGGTTTTTGTGAGCATTTAGTCCCTGCTTTAAACAGAATCATCACCAGCTGGTTATTTTTTACTGTTATTAGGTTAGAAAATAGCACTGAGGTATACAACAGTAATCACAAAGCTGTGATGCCAGGGAAAAAATAATCACGTTAAATTGACCTTCATGAATAAAGAGTGAGGTTCCATTTCGCCTCATTTCTGTTCATTTTAAAACCAGCCCTAGCTTTTCTGGCACATAGTTTTTCATTGTTTGCTGAGCATGGCTCGATTAGAATGATTCACTGTCTTTAATATTAGTGATTATGGTCCATTTCAATTACACAATGTGTTGTAGTTTGTTGTATTACTCTCCTGCCATCTCTCTGCTGACTTCCTTTGAGGGAAGCAAAAGAAGACAAGGAAAGAGATGCTGAAAGCAGGAGCTGGGGCAGTGAGCCCCCTTTTCCTAAATGGAATCTCAGTGGATAAGCAGCAATGTCTTTAATGTTTAAATATGGGGTTTCAAGCTCAGATGAAGTTACACTCTCCAACCCACAGCTTGAGATTCTGCCTGGTGGCCACTGATCCACCCTTTCCATGGATTTAAACAGAGAAAAATCAGCAAGGCAAGGAATGCTGCATGCTCTGAGCCTACTGTCAGGATTAGGGTAGGATTTAGGAGATTTACACAAGTGACAGATTAAAAGTTGTTTGGACAATGCTCCCAGGGACAGGGTGGGATGGTTGGGGTGTCCTGGGCAGGGCCAGGAGTTGGACTCCATGATCCTGATGGGTCCCTTCCAACTCAGGATACTCTATTCTATTCTATTCTATGACACTAAAGGGGTCATACAAGGATCAAAGATAAACTGGGCTTTCTGTGGTGCCCAGCTGCATTGAGGGAGGGGACCCCCAAGCTGCTCAGTGAACCACGAGTGCCCGTGGACTGTTCCAGCTCACCCCTGCCTGGCTGATCCTGGTGTCCAGACTCAGTGTTTCCTGAGTTTTTGCAAACCAGAGTTGGAATGCAAAGAGAATACAGCATAGGCTTTCAAAACTGCTTTAATTTGAGTTTCAGCAGAGACCTTGCACAAATACAGAGTGATCTGTGAACAGTGGGTTTGGCAGAGTCGCCGTTCAAGTGGTTTAACAGAGATGGTGCAATAGGGAGAGATAGCTGCTGGAGAAGCTGCAAGAGCTCAGAAGAGAAAGGTGAATAACTGACCTGTATTTTCAGGTGTTCCTCCAGGCTCTAGGAGTCACCAATCATCTAAACCCTGAAGCATGAGATGTAGATCAAATTCAGAACCTCTTTCATTAAAAAGATCCAATTAACCTTCAACTATTTCACCATCCTTTACCTATAGATGTATTTCCAGTCAAAGTCAGGACTGGGTCCTCCCTCGGATTAAATCAGCAAGGTTCCACTGAAAACAGTAATCACAAAAAAATGGAAAAGAGTTTGCTTCTTTCTTTTCCAGGGTGGAATATACTGCATTTAAAACATCATTACAGAGCACTGGTTACTCATTGAAGCATGAGAATGTGAGCGACAGGGGAAAACATGCCCTCTTCATATTGCATCCTTCTTTTCACCTTTTGGTTTGGTCGCGCTCTCTCACTTGCCAAGGAAATTGCATGTGTGTGGAAGAAAGGAGGAAGGAATTTGACACATTTAATGGACATTTATATGGGCTGCAAAGCATTTATTATAGTAGCAAATGAATTAACTAATTATAGGTGACCATTAAATTGTGGCTGCACTCAGAGAAGAAATCCTGTAAAATTAGCTCAGTTTTATTCCACTGATCTGCTCTCTTGACCAAAACATGTTCCCAATCCTGTTGATGTAAATCCAGAGTAATTACTCTGACTTGGTGAAATTAGTCTTCTTGTTCTTTGGGGTAATCAAGAGCCCAATCTGGCTGCTTCCACATGTTCCCATCCCAAATGCTCACTTCCCCAGGGAAAACAAGTGGTTGCTCTCTTAATACCACACAGCCAACAAAGCTGTGGGCAAGGAGCTGGAGATAGCCTGTCTTTCTAATCAGCAATAAAGTTATCAATTATGTTCTAGCTGTAAAAGCTTAATTACTGAGGACTACGAAACAGGCAGGAGAGCCCCAGTCCAGTGAGCACATTCCAGATGGAGAATGCTGCGCTGGACCTAAGGGGAAAAACAACGATGGTTTTAGATTGGAAAATGCATCCAAAGACTACGTAGCAAGAGGTCATGACATCAGGTGTCTCTGGTGTCTTTCCTCAGTTATCACAGCTCCTTACTGCAAGTGGTGATACATTATTCAGGCTGGAGCTCTAAACCAGCTACAGATTAGAAAGTGGAAACTGAAGATGCTTGGGATTTTAGGAAGTTTCGGATCTGGAACTTTTATAAGTAATGCCGTGAATTTCTCTGTTATTGAAACCAAAGAACAAACTCCACACACTGACAGCTGTAATAAGCCCACAAGTCTTTGATGCAGAGGAGTTGTAGCAGGAACCACAGACTCCTGCTTTGCTCTCATGGGTTGCAGGTGACATAAAAATCTCTAGCTGAGTAAGAATCACACAGTATGGTGGCTGGAAACAAAGCAAGGAGGTTGGCACCGAGGGGAGAGATCCATTCACAGAAGCGTTTTCTCTTTGCAGCTTTGCTGGAACAAGCCTGGCAAGGCCTTGCTCACGTAGGGAGTCTCCAGGCACAGCCCTCACGATGTGAGTGTAGTTATACCATTCCTTCTCTATTGAATACAGAACAAAATGGGGTGATAAAAATCATAATAAAAACACATTCTATAAAAACCTCCTAAAAATAACAAAATCTGGAAAGAACAGCATGGCCAAAACACAAAGAGGAAGAGCATAGTTTTATCTGAGACAGAGGATGGGAACAGCAGGGAGGAGGGGAAAGACGCAGTGGAATTATGAATGGAAATTAACAAATCTTGGCTTCACACAAGTTCTTCAGTTCAACAGGAGAAAAAACAAACCTATGGTTCAGAGCAGAAACACTTTGTTATGTCCCATGGCCAAATCCCAGAAAAGCCTATGAAGTCACTCAGTCATATTTGCTATTGATGAAAAGCATTGGGAATGATTAGGAAAAGGGCCTCTGAAGTCAACAGATCTCAGGCTTGGAGAGGAATATGTGCCTGCCATAACACCATGAAGTTGTTTCCTTGGAGGAGGGTTGTTTATTCAGAAACAGAACTAAAGAGGGGATCCGTGAGGGGAGGGAAATACCCACCATCTCTGATGGAAATCTATTTTTATCTCGTGAAAAATATCTTAATTTTCACTTATATTCCATGCCTGTAGCTAAGGGCCATTAAAACTAATAAAAGTAAATCATTTGTGACAGATCTTAAAAAACTGTTTCTGCAATGCACCACACTCTCAAATGCTCATTAGAAATAGTGGTTTTCTTTTCGGAAGAATGCTTGCTGAATGCTTAAAACATGTTGCCTCCAACTTTTGACAACTAGCACAGGCTATGAGAAGCTTTGAAGCAAATGTTTGACATAAAAAAGATGGTCTGACGCTATATCAAATAAGATTGGGGAAGAAGCATCAAAGCAGAAACATTAGGATGAAATGCAGTTGGAGGAAAGAAAATCAACATACTCATTTCTGATTTTACATTTTCTGGCATCAGTATAAACAACTGATTTGCATTTTCTGAGGACAGTACATTCAATTCTTAACAAATTAGCATTGAATGGAGTATCCTCCCCAAAACCATTTCTAGCAAAATAGGGCAAGGCCACAAAAAAAATCTTGGTTACACAATGATGGTTCTCAGGAAGAAAAATTATTGTCTCTGATAATTGGAAGACACGTTGTCCTCCTCCAGCTTCCATCTTTAATGAAAACCGAGGATATCCCTGTGTAACAGTCTCATGGTCCATTCTGAGCAAAATCCCTGATGGAAACCAACAAGGCTGAAAAAACCCCACCACACGGTAAAATAACAAGCATGTCAAGCATCTTGGCTTAACTCCTTAGAGGGTTAGTGAAATAAATGTTTCATTTGTTTTACATGGTATTTTTGTTAAATACACTTTGAAGTCTCTTGTACATTGATCTAACCTGAGCAGTGTGATCTTAACCTCCAGAACAGGGCTGAGCCACTGCCAATAAACACTGGATTTCCTGAAATACCCCTCAATCATCTTAGCAAGGCTTCACCTGCCAGTTCTGCTAAAAGGACAGCTGGAATAAAAAGCGTGGAAACCTTCAGACAGGAAGGTGTAAACCCAGGATGCACAGATGCAGTGTTCAGGCAGGTGTTTTCTGGAGAGGTGCTCCTCAGATGTTCATCCTGGCTCTGATTTTCTCAGATACGGCAGCACTTGGGGATGGCTCAGGAGAATTCCAGATGGTTTTGTTTAGCCACTGTAGTAATGTTTTAAAGGAGGGGTTTGAGTTGGTTCCTAAAGTTGGGATTGTAAGAAATGGGCAGGAGGATTTTCAATGCCAAAGTTCCAAGAGCATAGAAGAATAGTTTTGTATGAATGCAGGGAAGAGGATTCCTCACTCCAGCCTGGTCAGACACCAGCTTTGCAGCCCTGTGCAGTTGCAAACCAATCCATTTCCTTTGCACGTTAAGTTCCAGGTATTCCATTCCAATTATACTCTGCACAGACCCCACTAACGCAGTCAAGCATCTTAGAAGTCCTGCAGTTTACGTTTCCCATCCATATTTTATTCCTCTCTTCCCTTTGGCCCGTAGTCTCTCTCCATCGCTCGATCAGTTTTCATGGTCATTCAAGTCGTAGGGGTGATTTGTTCAGGTAAAATGGAAAATTGAAATGGAACGGGTGCTGGATACAACCTCATCCGCTTTTTCTATTTTGTCAAAGTGCTGTGGCTGCTCATTTTTTCATGGCCATGAGTTGAAATAAATTAAACTTCCCAGAGGCTAAACTTCTCTAAGATCAAATTGGAATATATTGATTAGGCTCTTTGAGGGCTGATGGATTGGACTCTTATGCTTTATAAACACATTTACCAACATGCTCTCAGAAAGAGTTGCTTAGCACTCAGCAAACTGATCGTGTTTATTTAAAACTGTGACAGTGGCCTACACCTGTAGCCCTCATTCTGGCCCATAAAGTCTCACTTACTGATTGATGGAGACAAGTTGAGCTGTCTGGCTGCCTGACTCCCAGGACTGGTCCCAAAGGTTGCCTGGCTGATGGAGTCCAGCATAATGCATCACTGTCAGGAAAACAACTTAGCATGTCATTGACAAGATCTGATCAGCAGGAGCCCAGGAGGGAGGATGAAAGCAGTAAACTGGAAGAATTTTTGAGTGCTGATGATGGCAAAGGGGACAGGGAGTCCCAGAGCAAGAGAGTTTTGAAAGAGCATGTGTACTCATAGCTTTAGATGCATGACACTGGAGATGAATGAATGCAGTTACTGGCCAGAATGTCCAGATACAAGAGTCCCAGGAAGCAAAGCTTGGATGTAATTCACTTGTATGAATAGCTGGGAATAAAATAATGGACTTCACACAATTAGAGAGAAATGTAGAATTGCGAGTTACATGCCATCAACCAGCTCCAAGTCAGAGCGATGCACCATCCTGAACGGCCTCAGCCTGCCTTGCATTTTCCAGCCTCAATCTGCAGCCGTGATTTAGGAATTGTCTTCAGAATGAGAGATCTAAGATAAACATAAGGCAACAAAGGACAAAGATATGGAGGTAAGAACTGTGAACTGGAACTGCACCAGATGGAGATGAGGATTTGTGGACATCGTGTCAGGAAGTCTAATAGTCCGAGGAGAAAAATTACTTTTCTAATTTGTTATGAGAAAAAAATACATTTTAACATAAAAATATGATCTAGCGCTGTATCAAAAATCAGCAGCAAGAAGAAACAAAGCAGAAGCCTTTAAATGAAAGAAGGCATCTTGCTTCCATCACTCTCTCAAGGTATCTGTAGCGTTTCCAGCCTCGGTTGCTAGTCAGCATCAGAAAGTGTGGGTGGCACTTGAGTGCTTTTCTCCCAGTCTCTCATTGAATCTGCGTGGATTAGACCATGTAGGATGCCAACCTGCTCAGGCACATCTCAGTGACATCTAACAGGCTGTTTTATGCCACAGCCCAGAGCAGCGTGGGAGAGAGCGTTAAAGGAACATAAGTCAAAGAGCAGAATTCTGCCTTCAGGTTCCTGCCTGAAACAAACAACTTGACAGGGGGTGTGCTTTCCAAGAGAGAATAAGCAGCCACTCCAGGGAGACAGTGACGTATCTCATTTCCCCCAGTTCACCTGGTGTTACAAGCAGGATTTGTGGCCTGTTTTGGAATACCTGGGCTGTAGCTGGCATGCAGAGACACTGCACTGGATATTAGGAGAAATATTTCTGCTGTGAGGGTGGTGAGGCACAGAGAAGTTGTGGATGCCCCGTTCCTGGAAGTGTTCAAGGCCAGGCTGGATGGAACACTGAGCAACCTGCTCTAGTGGAAGGTGGCAGGAGGTTGGAACAAGATGATCTTTAAGGTCTCCTCTAACCCAAACCATTCCATGGTTCTGTGGAAAGTGCACATGGAGCAAGACCCTGAGGGATCAAGGCACAAGAAGCCAGTGTAGGAGAGTTTCAGCAGGTCAGCATCTCCCACACAGCCTAAAAAAGTGTTCTTTGCTGCATTATGGTCTGAAGTGCTTCATTTCAGTCTAGCTTAGAATGACTCAATGCCATACATTTTTCACCAACTGGCTTTACCGACTGTCTCCCTAAATCATAGATTTTGCTCTTTAAAATTTGCACCATCTTCCTTTGAGACTATTCCCCAGGCTAACAGCTTCGGAGACAACTTCTCAGCCTAACAGACTTCGCTTTTTTATTCCCGTTAGTTGGCCTAAATTTTCCTTTCGCTTAATTCGAGCCAATTATTTCCAGTGATACCCACTGGAGCACCCTTAACATTTTCTTTTTGCTTTATGGTGTTTTAGCTCTTCAAAGGCTTGCAGACATTTGTCCTAATGGAGAGTGGATAGAGAGTTATCTGACATGTCGGGGAGGAGAGGCTGCTCTGTTCTGATTCCATTACAGCAGGAAACACGCTGGATATCAAAGGGAAATTTATGTAATGTATTCCTGCATTGTTCACAATACAGCATCATGTTTTATGCAAGCAAGAGGAGCATGAGGAGAGAAGGGAAGAAAACTCCGTTTAACTGGCAGTGAAATGACAATAAAACAACAAATGGGGAAGCGGCAGGAGCTAATCCGCAGCTTTTATGGGCAGATCCCTCAGTCATCATCATGAGTGGAAAGCATGGGGACATCTGAGGGTGGTGAGGACCAAGAGAGTGATGCTGGGAGTGAGAAAAGGCTCTGGGGTGGATTTGGGGATTGGTTACACACCATTCAGAGCTGTGCCAGGACCTAGCCACATACAACAAGGCAGGCACAGGGACAGAGGACAGAAGGATCCCTGGCATGACAGAGCTGGCTCAGCCCAGCTCCCATTATCCCAGCTGTCAGGAATAACCTGGGCAAGGTATGGAATGGGCCAGATGAGGTGGAACAGTGCACACAAATGCTGTGCCAGATGTGGCATTTGGTCCTGACATTTCTAGTCACGGACATAAACTGGAAGCAGAGTAACATCGGGAACTGCAGACACTTTATCCTTGACCCTGTACTTGTCACTTTCCCCCAGCTCTCCTCTTGCCCTGTTCAAAAATAATTTGGTCAGCAGAAAGGAAAAATTCAGATATGTTCCTCTGAAGTTTAGAGTCCATTTTCAGTGTTCCCAAACAGCCATGTCCATGTCCAATGAAGGCAGAAGTGTTTCCTCTCCAGGAAAGTGGCACAGTTTTGGGAGAGCCCAGTGTTCTGATTGCATC
This sequence comes from Corvus brachyrhynchos, assembly GCF_000691975.1. Classification (NCBI taxonomy): domain Eukaryota; kingdom Metazoa; phylum Chordata; class Aves; order Passeriformes; family Corvidae; genus Corvus; species Corvus brachyrhynchos. The sequence continues at coordinate 3,057,012 of NW_008239284.1, forward strand.
ATTGATTTTCAGGGGAACTCTGATCAGTGGTGGCAAAGTAACAGGATGAAGTAACAGATATGAAGATATTGAACACAGTAAGGTAAAGAGGTGGTAGGAACAGTCACAGGGAGAAGCTTGATCTGTTCTTTTGGGTCACCAGATCACCTTCTGTTCATTACGTTTCCAGTCCTCTGGTAGAATGAGATGTTAGTACCCTCTCCTAAAAAGATGTTAATCTGATGGCCTAAATACTAATATTCACTTAAATCAAACCTTTATGACAAAGGCTTTTTTTTTTGATGCAAGAGTTTAAAGGATTAACAAAAACCTCACAGGGTGAGAAGGTGACTTAGTTTAGGGAACCTGCCAGGAGATATAATTCCTTTTCTTATTTTTTTGTTGCTGAAAGAAACACACACGCACACACACATATATAAATAAGTGAAAAGACTTTCAGAGACAAAAGAACATTTCCATTTTGCAGCAATGATCACAATGTAAAAAGGCTGCATCGCTATGGAAACGGCCCTAAGCCTCATCATATCTAATGGTGATTTTCCATAGAAGTCCTTGAAACATCTTTTGTTTCTTGCTTTGAAGTCAAAGGAAATGGTTGAGAGCCAAGAAGAGGGCTATCAGCTCCAGATCTCCAATCAGGGGCCTGGGCTCAGCTCTGCAGGCTTGCTTGGAATAATTGCCACATGCAAGTTAGCAAGGGGAGGAAAGCCAGAGGAGAGCAGGACCAAATATACACATGCACATCTAAACGCAGGTGGCTCATGGAGAAAAATTTCCTCAACAAGTGACAAACACACATTTCCATTCCCCAGGCAGGATCTTCACCAGAGAGCTGTTATACCAACACTCAGAGCAGCTGAGGGAGCAGGTCCTGGCTTTCCTGGCTGAGCCCACTTTTCCCTCATGGCAGGGACACGTTGCTGTGGAAGCAGCTTTGGTGTGCCTGATTTAGGAATTAATGACCTAATTAGGAGCTCTGGAGGGGGGGAAAAGGAGGAGGGAGGGAAGAGGGGCTTTCCACTGCTAATGGGGTTTCTCTCTGTTTGAGGGACTCACTGAGGGCTTTGAGCAAAGGGTTCACAGCCCGTTTCAGAAGCTGATGGGGTTTGCAACTGCACCAGCAGGGAAAGCAGGCAGCTTTCGAGGGAAGCAGGAAATGCTTCTAGAAATGTGGACATCATACTGCCTGCCCCAACACTTGGTGATGTCCCAGGTGCCTTTTTGTCACGGATGACAGTGCCAGAGTGGGGGAATAACAGCCAAGACCAGCAAGACAACAAGGACAGGAGACAGTGTCCGGATCTTTTTAACACTGGTGGCCTGAGGCAAGGACTCTCAGTCTTGGAAAATGTAAGAGTAACAGACATGAGGCTGAAAAGGGGAACAGTGATCCCAGAAATATTGCTTATTCTTGGAGACAAAGATAAAATGACAGCCAGCCCCAGCTTACCCTGATGGTTTGGCCTATCTGTGTCCTTTCTCCTCTGTTCCCTTCTTTTGGTGTATTTTCTTGCAGAAATTAATTTTCCTTCAGACATTCAAGTGCAAAGGATCCTGACCTGAGAGGATTGTTACTTATAACTGCTTCTAAACAAGCCATAAGTAAAATGAGAGGGCTATTGTTGGGGTTTAGGAGTTCTCCTTTTGTTTCTTTCAGGGAATTTTCTCCCATTTTTGTTGGTAAGAGACAATAACGACCTGGTACTTAGGAGAGACAGAAGAAGTTGCCAAGCTCAGGGGAGAATGGCACCTGGCTGCACTCCTCTTATCTGAGGGTTTCTCTCGGAGGGGCAGAGATACTTCGAGACCTGGGCTGGGAAAACGGGGCTGGGGCAGCTGCTAGCTCCTCCCTGCTCTCGGGATTCGGAGGGGGAGGCGTTTTCTCATATCTTTGCCTGAAAACCCCTTAGTTTCAAAGTTATAACAATTTGGAGGGAAGGGGGTCGTATTTTCTGCTCCAAGGGAGGTTCTTGCATTCCTTGGCAGACACCTGTCTTTCAAACCAAGATAGCAGTTTTCCTTTATTTGCTTTCTCCTTCCTTTTAAAAAAAGTTTGTTCTCTTAAAAAAAAAAAAAGAGAGCATTGTCTACAGTCATATGAAAACCAGTAAGATCAGCCCTTCATATATATTTTAAAGTGGTACATATATCTATAGAATGTAGGTATGCACATGATTTTTTTTTAACATATTTATGTCCTCAAATCCAAATATTCAATGTCCCTCTGTTGCTTAGAAAAGTGCAAAAGAATTTCATCCATTAGATAAATCCCAGTTGCCAGCTCTTGGCTCAGATCCACAAAGGCTTTGTCATTCAAAAAAACAAGGGCTTCAAATCTCAGAGCCAGCACTTTATTGACAACTTTGCACAGAAATAATAACAACAGTAATAATAACAACAACAACAACAATAATAATAATAATAATAAAAATATAGTAATGAAGACAGATGGCAAGGGGCAAGCAGCAGTGATGCTCCAGACAGTTGCCAGCTTGCTTTTCTTTCAAGAAAGGAACAGATGCAAGATGCACCCACATGAAAGTGTTCCCTGATACCATCGCTGTGCATTAGTTGAACATGAACATTCCTCACCTGTGACTCGGGGTGCGGGAAATGGGCTTCTGCCTCACATCCATCCTGGTGATACAATCTCCCATGTGCTGTTCTGAAGCCTTCAAATACTTGGCAGGCAGTCCCAGCCCTTTCACTTCCCAGGGAAGCCAGACTGTTTGCCAAGAAAAAGATTCAGAACTGGATAAACATTAAACAAATGCTTCAGAGAGCTTTATTTTGTTTGTGATACACCTTTAGATTTTGCATTTGAACTTTTTGTGGAGGATTAAACTTTTGATGTGCCTGCCCCTTCTTCTCCCTCACTCTCCTCCTCCTCCTCCTCCTCCTCCTCCTCTCCCACTATCTCAGGCAATGGTTGTGAGGCAGGAAGACAGGGAAGTTACAGGCAATTTCATCCCTCAAGGACTCCCTTGGAACAGGTTTATTGTCAGGAGCAGTTGGGTGACCTTCATTCCCAGCAGGAGGGCAACGCTACTCCCAGTCCTACAGAAACAGCCCAGATCTGTGATTTCACCTTGTCACAGGAGAGGACTGAAGGGTCAAAAGAAAGCTTAGCCTTCCCCTGATACATGGGCAAGGCTGAAGCATCCCCTTGATCTTTCTCCAGACATTCCCATGTGCAAACTGGGTATTATCAGAACCACTTTTCAGTCATGTCTTGCCTTACAGCAGTGCTATGGGATAGAAACAGATTCAGGGCTGAGGTGCATTCTTTGAAATGTAAGATTAATCATCAGTGTCCTAATCTTTCCATTTCTCTGTTTCTTTGCCTCAGCACCAAATTTCACCCATTTGGATGGAAGGGTAGAGTAAGTGCACATATATTCCCAGCTGTTGTGTGACAAAGCAGCAGCTGGATAGAGGAGGGATAGGAAAAGATTTGGTTGCTGAGGGATAGGAGTAAATGCTACGCTGGGCAGGCATCAGAGGCTCCCCACTGACTGCCATACCCAAGATGCAAGTCCATAGGAAGACCAGCTTTTTAAATCCTTATTTTTCAGTTGCCAATATTTTCCTGGTTTCTAACACAGGACCTGAATTTCTGACATGGAGGTGGTTTCTCTTGGTTGTGGAGGATATTCTGGGGCCTCTTACCAGTCGTATCCAAAATAGCAGAGCTGCCTGTGGGGCTGTTTGCTATTCACATCACATTTGCAGAAGGCCCAGGCAGCGGCAGCGGGAAGATGGGAATGAATAGAGAGTATGGGAAAAGAGGGAAAATAGAAGCACTAATGTGTTTTCAACTGGTGGGATTTTTTTTTTTGTAGATGTTCTGTTCTCTCTCACCTTGATGCCTCATTTCACCTGCTTGCTGCCACAGGCGGGCAGCGTGGTTGTGCTCCACGGGAAACAATGAACAAGAAATTACAATAACAAAGTGCATCAGCAGCTCCCAAGCTCTGATCAGCTGTAGGATCTTTGGCAGCTGTGAACGCTCCCATTTACACAGGGGGAAGGAGCTGCCATACAAAAATACTCCTCTTACTGCCCTTGGCCAGTGAAAGAGTTAGAAACCAGTGACAGCCAGGCTTGTTCACCTTGGCATGTGCCCTGCCTGGTTCAGTTTATGAGCTCCCTGTGTTCCCTGGCTGAGCAGGAAGCTGGAGGATTGTTCAGAGTGTGCGCTGCTCTGCAGGGATTTGAGCAATCAGAGAATTGCGGCATCTGGAGTGCATGTGGTGAGTCTGGAGTTCACTTACCTGGAAGACAGCAGCATCCTGACATTCACATCCCTGCCTCACTGTGGAATAGAAGTCACCACCCTTTGTGCAGTCAGAGCTCCGACCTCAGCAAAGCACCAGGACCCCCAGTGCAAGAGAGGGTGGAGCAGTGTAAGTCCAGGGAGTGATCAGTTTCTGCCACACACCTGGCTCTGTCATCTGGAGGGATTTTCTGTTCTGGGAAAGGGCAGGTGAATAAGCTGGGATCTATCCCAGCCTTCATCTTCTTCCTTGTCATTACAGTGATAAATATTTTCTGCATCAGTCATCGTAAGCTTCAAAACTGATGGGGCAATGGTGCCTCCCTGCATGGGAGGACAGCCTTTTGTTCCACCATTTTCTCCTTCCCTCCCCTCGCAGTGGTGTCAGCTGAGGCACATCCCTTCCACCTCTGCTTTGATTTCCTGCCACACCCCCCTCCTCTTGATGGGCATTACTGGCAAGGGACAGGTCACTTTGGAGACCATGGATTTCTGGTTAGTGTGAAGTCAGGCTTACCAGATCAGGTTGATTCTGAGACATATGGCTGGCTTCTTTTCCACTGTCTAGAAATCCTTGGTCTTTCCTAAAGTGGGTTGACTTCCAGGCAGCAAACACATCCTGATCCCAAGAGATAATTGGGTGCTGTTGGCCAACAGAGCAACCCTGGCTGCTGTTCAAAGGGAGTCACCACAAATGTTCAGACATTTAGCATCTCCTGGTACCAATTCCTTCCCTTGACCTGCAGCTAGGAGACTGTGCTAGCTTGTAATTTGCCTGTCTCAGGAAGAAAAATGAAAATAAAATAGGGACCAAGGTGAGCATCAATGCTCCTGTAAGTTCACGTCAACTCCCAGAGGACTTTGAAGCCTGCCCACTCCCGTGGCACCAAGGGAATTGGAACCTGGCACTCAATTCTGATGGTACAAGTGACAGCAGGAACACCCCTCATCATCACCTCATTTGAAGCTCTTTTCAGGGATGGATTGGAAGAAGGACCCCTGTGATGAACAGGAATCTGCATCCCACTGGGGCACAGTGACGTGGTGTCACGCAGAGGGCACGTTTCAGACACGTTGGTTTTGGTCTCTGTAGGAAGTTTGTAAAATCAAACCCACAGGAGCCATGATTCATCTGCAAAGGTAAAATGAACATCTCTGTTGCCTAACAGAAAATCTGAACTAACTCCCATTGGGAATCTTTTTGTTGCTTTTGATGGGGTTCAGAGCAAGTTGTCATTTAACCTTGTATTAATTTAGAAATGGGGCTCTTTGAGCCTACTCCTGCTGCTCTTCCTCAGACAAGTCTCCCATTCAGGTTATTGGGTCTTTTTGTCATCATTCCAAAGGCAGTGGACAAACAGGTATAAAAGAAGAAAAATATCTTGACACCCTGATCTAGTGAGAGAAAAGGTTCTGGAATTATCTCTTTTCATGGTATCAAAACCTGGCCCAGGGCTCACTTGGGTCAACAGAAAATTTCCTGTTTATTCCAGTGGGCTCTGAGTCAAGCTCTAAGGGTGAATTTAATCATATTTGACATTAGCTGTCTAAAACCTGGTCAGCTCAAAGCCAGGCTGAGCAGCTGGACTCCTGTAAAAGCAGCTGCAAGAATGGGCACTTCTGGGACAACCCTTCTGATCCATCTTAAACACTGCCATCGAGTGGGATGAAACACAGCCCTCTCCACTTGCTACACACAGAGTGGAACTGTCTCAGAATAAGTCTCTAACTTTTATAGGGACTAAATCTGATGAGATCAATACCACCTAAATTGTTCCATGTGGCCCTTGACAGCGCAGCAGAAAGCCCTGTCAACATCTAAAGAGATCTTTGACAGGAGAAGAACTAATAAATGCAGAATTCGATCCTTTATTATTTCTTTTTCTTTAGAAAGAGCGTTGCTATTCCTGCAGCTCCAACCAGAGCCTGGGTTTAATAAGACATGCTAATGTGTGTGGCTTCTGGGAGCTCTGCAGTGAACCCATGTTGATAACAGGCTTAGCCTCAGAAATGATAAATCACAAGGGGTAGAAGAGATATGAAAATTCTTTTCAGCCCTTGCAAATGAAAAGAAGATGTGATTGTAGAATATGTTTGGGATGTATGAGTGAGGTTCCTATAATCAATCATCCTAAATAAACCATTTTACTTAGCATCTGTTTGAAGGCAGACAATCAGGCTAGGAATAGGTTTTCTCCATGTAAAAATGCTTACAGAGTCTTATATCTGAATTTCTCTATCTTTCTCTTTATATGAACCCTCATTTTACAGCATGTGAGTCCCTGGCAGTCTTCAGAAAGGTTTTAGGCATTATATCCAAACCAGAAAGTAATGCTGCTTACATTTTACTCATAGTGCAAGCAGGCTTGTTCAAAAGCAAACAAGATGTGTATGGCAGAACAACACAAATAAAATCCAGCACTCTCCCAGCCCAGTTGGCATCAGCCACAGGAGCAGCTTCCCTGTACTGGCTCCCTGGATGGCTTTTCTCATCCTCATAAACTGCTATGTGTGTCCTACTTTAGGATGTTTTTTGAAAGGAAATTCTTCAGTTTGGTAAATTTCTAATGCTGTAGAGGGATTACTGGTGTTTTACTTTGAGTGAATGTCAGGAAATTATTGGTCAAGTAAAACAACTCCAAAACCCAACCAAATCCAATAATATTTCTTCTATAGTCCCAGTGTCGCTGGGTAGGAACAGGCTGCTGGAGTTTGTTCTGTCCCTATCCCTTGGGACAAGTCACTCTTGTGTCACTTCTGATGTTTGGCAAACCCACTCATGGTTGTCCTACAAGGCACATTCCCTACTCCACCCCAGACAGCTCATTCCAGCCTCTCAATCCTTCCTATGAGAAATAAAAAAATTCCCTTATGGGAATGTTGGGGATTTAGGCAGATCATAAGACCTTTTTCCCCCTATCCATTGGTCTAACTGTGGTTTCAGTTTATTTTGCTTTCCAGTTGGATACCCAGGTGTAAAAGATACACAAATGATCAGAATCAGGACCAGGATGCCTGGGATGGGAAGAGCTGCCTTCATATTTTGTGAAGGTCTGAGCCCGATACATTTCTCCTTCATTGCTCTGCACAACTGAGTCCTCCTTTCTTCTTTTTTCCCTTTTTTCTTCTCTTCTTGCTCATTACTGGTGCAAGTACTTACTTTTAATATGTACGACGAATATATTAGATATACATTCCTCATAACTCCTGCCATGCACAGCAATGCCCTAAAGACTCACGTTTATTTAGTTCCAAGGAGTCTTTGTTCACCAACAGGAATTTGCCTGAAAAACTCTCTTGGTCATTTGGTAGAGTACCTGTGTTCTTTGTCGTCAGTTTCTGGCAAATTTCAGCCTTCTTTATGTGTTTTTACATCCTGGGCAGGCTCTGTAAGATCCTGGGAAGCCCAGCCTGGCAAAGGGCTGATGTAGGGTCACTCTGAGCACTTCACACTCTGACAGCAGTTCCCCACCATGTGAGGCACTGCCTTGATGTGATTTCAGCTGTGCTGATGCTCCCCCAAATTTTGGAGCCCCTCCGTTGATATCAGTTGCTAAATGAAGCCGTGTTTGTGCGCATCTCGTTTCGTCCCTTGGTCAGGTTCATTCGCCGGCCTCGCTGTAACCTCACAGCCCATAACCCCACAGCTCACAGCCCCGCCCCGGGCTGTTCTATTTGCTGTGTTTGCTCACATTTAGCACAATCCCTACA
>NW_008239284.1:3065249-3116494 GCF_000691975.1 Corvus brachyrhynchos
GCAGGAGTGTGAAAACATCCAGGAGGCTGCTCTTATTGACAGACACCCTGGTCTGACTCTGCTCAGCCCAGAGACAGCCGGAGCCATCCCATCAGTGGAAAGGAGCAGCCAGAAGCTGCCGGGAAGCTCCACAAGATGCTGCTGCTGAGTCCAAGCTTCTCCCACAGGCAGCTTTGAAGGTGACTTTTTGCTCCGCTTGTTCCACTCAGTATCTCCCCTTTCCCCATCCACATGATGCTGTTGTGGCCACACCGAGACCCCCCTGCCCTCAGCCCTGCCCGCTGCCCTGCCCTGCCCTGCTCACAGGCAGCACATCTCCAACAGCTGCTTTGCAAGTACAAGCATTTGACATTTTCTCTTTGCAAAGCACGTGTAAAACCAGCCCGTGAATTATACAAAACAGGACAGAATTTGATCACAAAACCTGATTAAAGGAGCTGCATGAAAGAGCAGCATATATTGTATGCAAACAGGAATAGTAGCTTCCCATTCAGCTTTCATGCTGAAGAGAGATTATTGTCTGACATCTCTGCTGCCTCCCCCTTTCTTTTGTTCAATGAAAAGGCCAATATGAACACATCCTGGAAATATTTATTGTTTTTCAAGGGAATCAGAGTTTTCCTATGCTTCAACTCCAACCAGAAGTGCCTCCGAATTAGTAGTGAACAGAAGAGTATCATCAATGAAACAGAAAGGAGGTAAATTTAAAACTTTTTTGATTTGCATTTATACAAAAACACGTGGAACTGAGTGCTAAGGATGTGAGCAAACAAGATTCAGATAAGAAACTGAGATTTGTGAGAACAGAAGCTCTTCAGCAGCCAACCCTCCCCAGAATGTTCAAAGAGATTCATTCATTCAAGGACACAAAGCAGTTCCTCACTATTAGGGAGCTGTGAGACTGCCTCCCCTGTGGTGCCGTATTCCATCAGCACCACTGAGGCTTTGCAGCCCTGCTCCTGCTGATGAGGTCCTTCCCCGGGACCACGAGCTCCTGCTGTGGGCTCCAGAGGGAGGACACTGCAGTGCTGTGACTTGGGCAGGGCTCTCCTTTGCCACACGTGCCCCATGTGCCTCTTCCTCCCCAGCCCCAAGAGCTTGAAATGGGGCATTACCCCAGCCGAAATCTCACTGTGCAAGCCCCAGAGTGGATGGATGCTCTGACACAGAACTCAGATTTCTTTGTTGGCAGCCTCTGGCGTCTTTCTTTTTTCTTGTGAAGCTGATGCTTTCCCTGGGGTGGGATCATGGAAAACCACCCCTTTGCTGAGCAGGGGTCACCCCTGCAGTGAGTGGCAGGTTCAGCGTCCTCCCCGTGCTCAGTCTCACTGGTGCTGCACAGACAGAGCTGAAAAGCACCGCAGGGAGCCCAGCACTGCACACTTCACACAGCAAAGCTGCTGCACGGAGGCAGTTCCAGCCCACAGCTTCAAACCCGGGCCAGGTTTATTTTACATATCCTTCTCCTTCACTCCCAAGACCGTGGTTGCTTGAGCAGAGAGATTTTTCTCACTGCCCTCTCTCTGAGACATGGGGACACTGAGATCCCCCCAACTGCTTCTTTTTTTGCTGGCCCTGTCCCTCTGTGGGACCTGCTGGGAGGTGATGGTAGCTCTGGGGATGGGATGATATTATATCAGATGGGATCAGATACAGCCAGTCCAGGAGTGGCAAAAGTTAGGAAAATATGGGCTCCCTTCCTTCCTTCCCTTATGTTGTGCAGTTGATGCAAAGGTTTTTTGGTCTTGGTTATAAGCCCAGACGTTGGTTTTAAGGGGTTGCTGAACATTCACTGACATCCTCCATGAGGGGTAAAGCTTCAGTGCCTTCCCCATCTGGGAATGTTTTTCACTGTTACACTAATAACTTAATCTACCTGCTGTATTTGCAAGGCATCTATCACCCCAGTATCTGAGTGCTGCTACTAAATTACCCATCATACACGGGAAGTACAGAGACAAATCGAGTGCTGGATCCCCACAAACAGTCTGTGACAAGTACTGAGCTCGTTCAGGCTTTATTTTACTGTGCACGTCACTGGCGAGCATTAAAATCTGGAATAAAGCATGAGGGGAGAGGAAGGCAAGACCTTGATGGGAAAGCTGATGGAGTGGGAGGGAGCTCGGTCCCAGTTCCCATGAGCTCCTCCACCAGCCCCAATCCTGGCTCCCTCCACAAGTCTCTCCAGCACCCTGCTGCACACCCAAGCCACTGCATTTGGTGGGTTTATGGGGGTGGGATAGAAAAGAGCCCACTGTTGAAAGTCACTTCTTTCTCAAAAATGCAAATCTCAAGGTTATATTTCTTTAACAGCCTCGTTCTGCAAGTTGTGTCACAGCAGGAAGAGTTTGGTTCCATGTGAAACCATCAGCAGCACTACCTGGAACTTGCACCCAGCCCCATTTTTCCTAACACTAAGATAATAAATAGGTGAAAAATAAAAACTGATTCCCCAAAGTAATGCCAAATCCATCTCCTTGGGAGGAAAACTGAGCCTCAGAGACAGTCTCCAGAGCTTCTTCATAAGCCCTTATCCCACTCGAGTGTGAGTGCCGCAGATTCCCTCGGGCACAAGGTTTCAGCTGAAGTGGGGTATTCTTTTTGACTTAAATAATCTTGGCTGACAGATGCAAGTTTTTTGAAGAAGTCATTTCCAGGTGACTAAGCCCAGTCCTGGGTCTGCTTCTAAGCTTTGCTTCAAGACTCCTTACAGGCAGAGTATAATGGAAATATTCTCGTCTGGGTCTCAGAATCCCCACGCATTTGGTCTCGGTTTCTGGGGCTAGGTCAGATGGGTAGCCTGTCAAAAGGATGATAAAGAAATTGCTGCACACAGGAGCTGTACAGCTGCAGCCAGGCCAGAGTCAATGCCCCTCCCAGGCAATATGCCTTGCTCACGTTCAGTGGCCACTTGTGTGGGATTTCTGGACACCACCCACAGTTGGAATGATGAGAAATCCCGAATTTTGATAGAAGTGTGCAGGGGTTTTGTGGGCAGAGCTAATACATCATAGTTAAAGCGACAGGCCACTGCCCGGCTCGGAATACCCAGCAGAACAAAGCAGAAGGGTAGCTTGATTTTTATATATTAAATAAATAAACCTTTCTGATCCTTCAGGCAGAGCCTGCAATTCTGCAATGTGTCCTCGTGAGCTGTTGTTTTACTGTAAATATCCTTTGCTATATTAAATCATACATCACTTCCCAGTGCAGCTAATTTTCCATTCACACTGATGCTCGTGGGCAATATCCTCATGCCCTGATGTCCCATAAAGCACCCAAGCAGCATCCCTCAGTCAAGTCTCATTTGCATACTCCCAGAAGCTCTGGGTGAGCATCTCAGCAAAAGGAAGGAAAATGAAATATTTACTTTTTGTTTCCACATGCCAGTAGTGAAAAGATATTGATGTGGTGAGGATGGGACATTAAAATCAAAATTATGTTGGGAATAAAAAGCAAGGCATAAATTAGCACTGTTTGCTTCGTCTCTGTTTTAAGAGAGTTTGCATTACCCGGCTGCCATATAACATGCCAGGGACATTTGGGGAAGTCTGCAGCACTGTATTTCAAGAAAGCTTTGGAGCCAAGATGACATTACTAAAGGCCACAGCAAAATTAATAAATGGCCACCAAAAAGTCTTTGTCAAGGGCTGACTGTGATGGTGCCAAGTGAGAAAATGGAGAGGAGAGCAAAGTAGCTCCTGACAGTGTGTCAAGACAAAAGGAAGGAGATCAGCAAGAGGGGAAATGCTTTTCATGCTTCTCTGCTGGTGCCATCCTTCAGCTGCTCATTTTCTCTCTTCTCACTGTCTATCTTGGCGTTGTTTCCAGGGACTTTCTGCCCCCACCTTGCAGACCTTGCACTTGGCTTGACACACAGGTTTTGGGTTGTCTGCATCAACCCTAAATTGTGAGCTGGAGGGGATCATCCACGTCCTTGGTTAATCAGTCAGTCCAGTTGAACACCTCATAGCCCAGAATGTGACTCTCACATGAGAGGGGATCATTGCACTCTCTGCCAGTTGCGCTTCTTTAGCCATGGTCCAAATCTGCTGCCACTGAGGCCATCATCCTTCCTGAACTCCCAGAAAACTTGGGACAAAAAGGTAAAAGAAATCTGTTGTGTCATCAAATCCAGTTTTTTGTCTTCTCAGGCAGTCGCACACAAAACCCTGATCTGAAACACATCAAACACCGACTTACAGACAGCTGGATTCCTGTCCCCTTTCCCTTATTCCAAGAGTTACTCCACTCATTCTCAAAATACTTCTCTTAGTGTTTGGTCCACCTGTGACATTTTATATCCAGGAACTACTGTGCTCCTGATGCTGCTTAACCTAAACAGCTTTTCACTCTCCTGTATTTTTATACCTTTCCCATTTTACTCTGAGGATGCAATCACATTTGCTTTCTGGTTCACTGAATTCCCTCTGTCCTCAATCCCTAGGAGGAAACATAAAGGGGATAACTGCAAAATATATATTTTTTTAAACCATATATACCTCCATAGGGAGGAACAAAAAGTCTCCATTTCGTAGTTCTCCTTGCAAGATAATGAAGGATAAAGATGTGTGCTGGAAGCCCACAGTTCATGCAAGGACTGGCTCACCTGCTCTTGCACAGACAACACAGTAAAAAAAGTCCATGACCAAACATCAGCACACAATGGCAAAGAAAGGGAGAAAAACTGGAAAAAACCTACCCAACAATTCATGAAGCATAAGATGGCATGGAAACACTTGTGCTCAGTGTGACAGATGGAGGGAGCAGCCCTGATCAGAGGCTCATTCCTGCAGCTGGGCTCTCTGAAGCTGGAGGGGGGCTGAGGAAGTTAATGGACCTGCTCACACATGTAAAGACTCCTGGATGAGACCATCAATTTTCTATAGGTCACTGGGACCAGACACAGCTTCAGAAGGAATGAGAGAGCAGAGAAGTAGAGCTATTAGCACAAAACCTGTCACTTTTTTCATTTCAATCAGAACTCATGACAGGGGGCTGAAAAGTGGCCAGTGTTGTATCCATCCTTAAATAAAGGTGGAAAAGGGGGTGAAGGAATTACAGGCTGGCAAACCTTGCTTCAATTGAAGAAAAGGTAAGAGGAAAACCATTGAAGACAGAGTTACAATGTCCTCAGATGCTTGGGACAAACCAGCACGGAGGCTGCCACAGTAAATCACGATGCTAATTTAAATTCATTTCAAAATGTTAACAAAAATAGTGGCTATCTCTGAACAAGCTGAGGTGAATTATTTAAGTATTCAGAAGATTTTTTGAGATGAGCCCTCACAAGGAGCTATTGAGGAAAGCTTAGTGGGTTACCTTGAGGTAAGAGGTAAAAGTTCTTTCATGGATTGAAAACAAACTATGGCATAAAAATCAAAGAGCTGTGATAAAAAGTCCAATTCTTGCATGGAAAGAGGTTAATAGTGGGAGGTCCTCCAGGGACTGCTCCCAGGACAAGCATTGTTAAAGAGATGTTTTAAGAGCCTGAGGATGCAGTGGAAAAAGGGCAACGTTTCTTCAAACAAAATTTCCCTTCTCCCCCATCATCCTTCTAGGTCACTCAGGTCTGGGGAAAGTGACGAGAAACTAATTTAAGAGAGACCTCAGAGAAGGAAGCAAGTGGGCCATGCAGTGGCAAAAAAAATCCTGCTAAGGATTGCACACACAACAAGAGGTTTTGGGAAGAGCAATTGGAATTGTTCACATCCAAATGAATTATCCCTTCTGAGATGAAAGAAGATGTTGGCTGCTGTGGGGAGCCCAGCGTAAGATACGTGTTCAATGCACAGCGATCATCAAAGGGCTGGATGAAATGTAAAGCTCTTTGGAGAGATATTGTATTTCCTCCCTTGTTTTCTAACAGCAGCTGCATGTTTTTGCCCTGGGAAACATCATCACATGGGAGCAGCAATGTAAGGAAAGCATTGTAGAAATAGAGAAGGGCCAAAGGAGGTAAGGAAAAGAAAGAATTTCTGCAGATAAGGAGGAAGGTTTAGACATCCATAGAAAAAATGTCAATAGCAGAGTGTCACCCTCTTGCAGGGGCAAGAAAGAGAAGGTAAAGAACTGAAAAGTGCTCTTGTTGTTGTTTTGGGGGTTGGGGTTTTTTAGGGGTTTTTTTTGTGTGTTTTTTAAAATTTTGTTTATGTGAAAGCAAATAGGCTGAAGTCCCAGAGAAGTCAGCTGAACTGTGTGTGAGTGAGCACCTGGGTTCAACAGCTCAAGAATAAAGATATCAATCAGCTGCTCTCTTTGTCCTTTTCAACATTAAGGGGAGAAAAGGTCACTTGGGCAAATTAAGAAGAAAATGGAGTAAATAAAAGAAAACAATTTTCCTTTTTAAATATAACTAACCTGTGCCATTTCCAGCTGCTTGCTAACTTTGAGGCAAAGAGCAACAAGAGTTTCCTGAATTTCTCTGAGGGAGAAAGCACGGGCAGCAGTGACAACCCGAAACCTCAGAACAGTGAGCACATAAAGTCACTTCTCATTTTGTTACTTCTGGACCCACAGCATGGAAATGGGACAATGCATTTCTTGGAGGGGAAACATCCAGGTCTGAAGACTTGGAATAGCAGGGAGATTGGGAAGGAAATTGCCCAGGTGATTCAAAGAGATGAAGTACCCTGAGCTGTACTTCTGAACAGAGCCAAAACTGACCTGTAGCTCATGCAGCAGGCAGAGACCCATAAAACACATGTAACCCAAATAACCCTCGTAGCCTCTATCCCTTATAACCCAAACAACCTGTAGAACCCATATAACCCAGATAATCCATATAACCCATGTAACTCCCCCTCGATCCCCTATAGCCCATATAACCCCATTAGCCCATACAACCCATATAACCCCAATAACCCCTGTGGTCTGTGTTACCCTTATAACACAAATAACCCACATAAACCAAATAATCCATATAACTCATGTAACCCCTATAACCTGCATAGCCCATATAACCCAAATAACCCAAATAACCTCTATAGCCTGTATGACCCCTGTAGCCCATATAACCCATATAAATCCTATAACCCAAATAACTTCCCCACCTTCCAACTCTGCTCCAAACTTCCCCTGTGTGCTCCAGAACACCATTTTGACAGGAGATGTTGTCCTGAGGGATTTGTATCCATGAAGGAGCACTTGTGATGTGAACTTTTAGAATTGACTTATCAGCCATGAGATTTAAGGTCTTTTAAAGCCTGTCAGAGACTTCGGTGCTCCAGGTGCCCAACAGAGTTAGAAATCAGATCTCAGAGGTGGTGTTGCACAGCCCTCCACCATGGGCTTCCCAATTCCACCACCTCCCTGTCCCTCCTCCTCCTCCAGAGTTTTAATCTGACATAGGAAAAGTCTTAAAAACTCCTTTGAGCAAGGACAGTGTGCAAGTCAGCAAAAACAAGAGAGTGACTCTTACCTGCCTTTCTGACACTAATGGGGAATGAATTCCTGCATATTTGCAGCCTGGATCACAGAGATTTTCTCTTTCTCCAGCTTCTTCCACACAAATCCCCAAGCTTTTCACAAATATTAAAGGTTGGATGAGTTATTCTTTGCTCAATGTGAATGCACTCAAGTCGATGGCATTACTCATGGAAGAATTGTTCCTGACTGTAAGTGTAGATATCCCAATACAATTTATTAATTTTGCTTTACTGTGCATTTGTGAGGCTTAACAGATGGGAATATTGACATTAGAAGTTCATGTGATCGGCTCAAGGTCAGAAAGTGACAGGATTGGAAACTTCACCAAAGCCTTGATTTTCTTTTCTCTCATTTCAGTCATGAGATTTAAAAATACAGAAACCAGCAGCACCAGCTAGTCCAGAACTCTTCCGTTTGCAGAAAGGAACTGCCAGATTGAAGGGAACAGCCCCTCACGTGGCAGGGAAGGCAATCAGGCTGAGCATGGGGAGGATGTGGAGCAAAGATATTGAGGAGTCAGGAAGAGGGAGGAGAGAAAGTCAGGTGCTGATTTTTTCCTTATTTCACCCCCAACTTGGAAAAAGGCTGAGAATATGCTTGGGATGATTGTCAGGGCACTGTGTTCTTCTGTTTGCTTGCTTAAAAACTGTATTTTAGAACAAACACTGGTTTTTAAAGCCTCTGAAGAGATGGAAGAATTCTCTTTGCTCTTAGCAGGAGACATCACACTATCATGTTTGACCCTTTTAGGCTGAAAAGAAACTCCCTGAAGGGACAAATCCGTATTTGAGTCAGGGCAATCACCCTATTATGGGGGTCTGTACAAGCCTAAGACTTCCCTAGGACCCCACAAAGGCTTCCTGTGACAGCTTTTGGTTCAAGAAGGCACCACCATCTCATGCTCACTCCTCCCTCATCTCTCACTTTTCCCTCTCCATTTCTCTCTTCTAACAGGATAAAAATCAAACCTCTTAAAGAGCACTTTTCTTCCTCGAAGGCTTTCTTGCACCTGCCTTGATGCTCCAGCCACCACTGGCATCCTGCAACATCTCCATCCTGAATGGTTTGGGAACTCTATGGCACTTGCTCAAACACCTGCTCTGGGGGGCAAGAAGAGATAATTAGCACCATTTTTCTAATGACCCATTTGTAGCTGATGAGGCAAAGCAAACAGAGTAGGGGTGGTGTCCATGAGCCCTCACCGGAGCCATGGCTGCAGGAATTACCCCAGATGAACCATCCATTCATCTCCAATTCACCAGGCTCCTGCTCAGACCTTCATCCTGCCCATGTGAGACCTGGAAGGTCCCTGCTCCCGTCGTGTGCCAGGCTTTCCTCTTGTCTCCAGTGGCAAGAGGGCCAGGTTGTCATTTCACCGAGCAGCAGCGAACAGAAGGACCCGAATGCAGCTGAGAAAAATCCTCAGTCTGGCATTAATCACCTGCTTGGGGCTGGCGGCAGGCAGTGACATTTTCTCAGTGGCACACAACCAGACATCTGCTGAATGAGCCAGCAGCTCGATCCAAGGGGAGGCATCTGCCTTTTTGTCTCCTCCCTGTAGGAAAGGAAAGGTCATGGCAGTCCCAGGGAAGCAGAGAAGGAAAGGTTACCCATGGAGTCAGGGTCCCTGGGCAGCCAGGGGTTACTTGGGGGGGAGCCCAGTACATTCATGCACAGCACTCACCACACGTGGAGGTAAATCAATGCCACCTCGGAAGCTGCTGGGAGATTTAGATTTAAATAGAGAAGTTAAGGAATGTGAATGGCTCTCCAAAGGAAACAAACGTGGGAAATCACTCAGACCAGGATCATGGAGACCACGAGACTGCTCAGGAAGCTTCAGCTGCATCACGGCTGTCAAGAACAGGGTGGAAAGAAAATTCACCCAGAGCAGGGAACTCCATCCTGTGCTTCTGGTGATGGATTTTGAAATGACCTCTCTGCTGAACTGTCAGATGCAAAATATGAATCTAATCGAACTATGGATCTGAGCCAGCACAGTAATTCACCTGTTTCTGAGGCTGCACTGCAAAATACATTTCTCTGAAATATAACACTGATCAAAAATAAAATAAGAATAGGCAGACAGATTTTCTATTGGAAAATGCTGATTTATTGAAACCAAGATGTTTAATAGGGATACATTGATTTCTTTAAAAATTTTGAGGACTTTCATTAAAAGTTACAAGATGCAAGGTGGGACAAAGCAAGAAGCCAAATTTAACTCCTCACTGTCATTTAAGCTGAGCCTGAAGAATAACATCTAAAAGAGGGCTTTGAAGGGGGTTGCAAAAATGCTGATTTTTCATTTCCTAATCCAGATCACTGCATCTCACTTGCACTTTGGCAAACGTGTGATCACATCACATTTAACACTTTTGTAGTAACTTCAGCTGAAAAAACGTAGAAGGCTTCATCTTATGGAGGGCTACGAAGACAATGGAGGGACTGGAGCATCTCTTACGAGGAAAGGCTGAAGGAGCTGGGGCTGTTCAGCCTCCAGAAGAGACAACTGAGAGGGGACCTCATTAATGTGTATAAATACTTAAAGTGGGTGCCAAGAGCATGGACGAGGTTCTGCTCTGTGGGGTCCAGCCATGGCACAAGAGGAACGGGCAGGAACTGCTGCCCAGGAAGTTCTACCTGAACATGAGGAAGAACTTCTTTCCTGTGCAGTGACCCAGAGAGGGTGTGGAGTCTCCCTCACTGGGGATATTCCAGAACCCTCTGGATACACTCCTGTGCCATGTGCACTGGGATGGCTCTTCTGGAGCAGGCAGGTGGGACCAGATGACCCAGTGTGATCCCTTCCAACCTGACTCATCCTGTGATTCTTACCTGTGGAAAAACCCTACAGAAGAACACCATAAATGCTATAGATCCTGTTTGCCAGGGCTGGCTGAAAGGCCCCTTTGAGTTGCTTTGAGGGTGCTGGTGCTGTGCAGGCTCCTTACAACAAGAATGGGGGTGCCATGTAGTGCCACAAAGTCTTTCCATCCTCGGGCTTTTCCCAAAATCAGTATGGAATGTCAGCCAACCTTACACCCTTGCTAAAGATGACTGTTTCATGTCAGCTCCTGCTTTTATAGCATCCAATCTTAGTTTTGATTTTCAAGGGATGTTTCTGTTGATTATTTTTTTTAATCACAGATACATATCATGCCAAACATCAGCTCTAGCCAAAGAAAACCTTTTCCCTGGCAGGGTTTGTGGATTTCTATCACTCTTGCTCTGTTGAACTGATCAGATTAGATAGGATGGGGCCAAGATTTCTCGTGGCTCTGGTGCTTTCACATCGTTCAGTGCACCGCTGGGAAGGGAGCATGAGGGACAGGATGCAGAACGTGCCAGAGGAGAGCTGCTACCTCTAGGATGGCCTGAGAGGGTTTTAATGAAAATCAACCCTGTCCTACAGGCTGAGGGCAACCCTAACAAGAGAAGATTCTCTGTTTACAGCATTCCTCCCTTCCTTCACGAGCTGGATAATATATGTAATATGGACAGGAAGAAAAAGAGGGTTTCTTTATGAGCAGCCGTCTTCAAGGGGCAGAAGAGGGATGATGATCCAGTAGCTGGGAGCAACACTGTGTTGGGCAGCTGAGCACAAAGGAGTGACAAATGTCACTATGCATTTCGATTACATGAGGGATTTGGGGACTTGGAAAGTTAAAACTTGGCTGGTACAAATTAAAATTTGGCTGCTACAACAGCATTGCCAGAGCCTGTTCTCAGGAGCAGTGGAAGCATTTCCTTGGTAGTTGCAGTTGGTCAAGGCTTTGATGTTCTCTCTAATTTCAAAAACAGTAAAATGGAGAGTCAGGTGTCATTAAAGCAAGATAAACCACAAACACATGAGAATGAGACCTCATATTCCCACCCATGAACAACATAAGAATAAGTAAGTGTATGTATATATAACTTACTTTATACATAGTTATATATCTATAAATTATATATATGAATGAGAGAGGTGAAAACCTTGGATAGGTTTCAGACTCCTGGCTGCTTTCCAAAAACACTTTAGAAATACAGTACTAAATTTACATTGGTTTCAGTAATGCAAGCCCAGAATTTCCCCCTGGAGATCCCATCTGCTCCTCACTTACATGAATCCCCCAACCTGGAGAACAGCAGGGCCGACATCCCATTAAATCACTGGTTTTATCATGCCCATTCAGTTTTTCCCTGGATCGGATGATCTGCCAGGGCAGAATGCTGCATCATTTGCTTCATCAAAATGTACAATGTGGTGTGCAGTGATCCAGGCAGCAGAGAGGTGTCAGGCACAATGGCTGGCTCCTGGAGGATGCAGCCCCTGTAAAGCTGTAACTGCTGAGTTCCTGGGAGCTGACACACACTGGGATCTCTCCCTGCTATCCAGGCATTAGCAAATTACTGTTCAGACTAGTTGGGAATAGGGGAGGAAGTAGCTCAGAAGTTTTCTTGGAAGTTAGTGGAGGGAGAATAAACTCGTGAAAAAAAAGTGAGTCAGGAATGAGACATGGCCAGGCTTCCACAGAAATGGGAAAAACAGAGGAGACCAAGGTGATGCGACCTTCCAGTACTTAAAGGGCTGGAGAGGGACTTTTTACAATGGCATGGAGTGACAGAACAAAGGGGAATGGCTTTAAGCTGAAGAAGGGTAGATTTAGGTTAAATAATGGGAAGAAGTTCTTCCCTGTGAGGGTGGGCAGGCCCTGGCACAGGGTACCCAGAGCAGCTGTGGCTGCCCCTGGATCCCTGGCAGTGCCCAAGGCCAGGCTGGACGGGGCATGGAGCAACCTGGAATAGTGGAAGGTGTCCCTGCCCATGGCAGGGGGTGTAATGAGATGAGTTTTAAGGTCCCTTCGAACCTAAATGATTCAATGATTCTGTGATCAATACAAGGCTTAGGTGACAGAAGCTCATTCATGGACCACACAGTTTCTTCCAGACTCTGCCTAAATAATTGCACATTTTATCCTGTGACTATTACAAGGGATCCCAAAACATTTTCCACGCAAGAGCTTAATCTAAGCTGCTGTTAAAATACTGTGTGCTTGGCACCGTGCACAGCCAAGAGCAAAGCAGAAAGAATCAAGCAATGGAAAATCATTGTCTCTGCATGGCCTGGAGAGGACACCACAGCAGGGCAGGGATGCACCCGGTGGTGGAGATGGAAAACACTGAGCCTTCTGCCCCTCTGCCAAAGCGTTCTGCACCCAGAGCTGGACATCAAAACAGCGAGGACGGAAAGAAAAGGAGAATCCTTGAAAATGCTGCCACAAAGGGCCCTTTTTCACAGAGCAGAAGGCTGGAGGAAGGCGGGAGGCTGCGCGGGGCCGAGCGATGCCGTCCCTGGGCTCACGGGGGCAGGTGCGATCCGCGGCTGCGGCTCCGCGCACGGGCACGGCTCCGGCTCCCGCTGCTCCGCTGTGCCTGCCAGCAGAGCAAAGGGGATTCAGCCTCTAGGCAAGGCTTTACCAGAGGGGAAAAGGCCACAGGTTTCTTTTTATGGGTGCCCACATCCATAAAATTTACACAGCTTCATAGCCCAGCCCTCCGATAGCTCCGCGTGGCTCTCAAGCAGCTGCCCAGCGAGTGTTAAATTTCTTCCAGCATCTCTTCGGCAGTTGAATTCCTCAGTTCAGCTGAGGACCCACCGTGGAAGAAGTGCAGGAGACCAGGTCCATGGCAGCCCAGGGCTGACACACCACCGGTGCCCTGAGGTCGTATCTCCCTTGTCATATCTGCTGGCAAAATCCATAACATTGCCTGACATAATCCAAAGGCACAACAATTAGAAATACAACGCATGGAGAGCTCAGAGTGTCCCCACCTAAGCCCAGCTCTGTTTCCTGTCCCACCACACGTTGATGTCTGACCTTGACCAAGCTGGTTACCTTCTCCTTGTCTCCAATAAAATCTGCCTTGTAAAATCTGGGTAATAGCATTAAACTTATCTACATCAGATGAAGGTTTTGATGCTTAATCAATAAAGATTTGTAAAAAGCTCTGAGATCCTCTTAAAAAAGGAAATGTCCACAAAAGGTTTCAGCCTAAGCCAAGACTGACGAGTGAGTGAGAGGAGGTAGAAGCTGCTCCACAGCCAGGTCAGTGCTGGCAGGGTTGGGTGTTGAAGCACATCAGGGAAAGGCAGCCTTGGCCATGCCATGGGAAAAGAGAGAAATTTTGAGTTCCAAAGGGCTGGAAGTGGATGCCAAGCTGGAAGTGCCAGCCTTGCACCAAGCATGGGTTTCTACTTCTGACAGGGTTTGGATCAGCTGCTTTTGATTCCTGAGACACCAAAGACAATTTATTTCCAAATTCACATTTCACCCCACCTTTTCTCTCCTTTGCCCCCACAAGCTCTGGCAGTTTGCTGTAGAGTCAAGTGAATTATTTCTTTGGCAGCATAAGAGCACCCCCAAAGCTTGATGCAGTGCTGGGTGACCACCAGAATAGAATGTATATAAGAATATATAAATACTGTGTTTACTCAAGCACATTTTGAGAGCTATCCTTAATTTTTTAACTTTGACAATAACAAGGAGCTAAAGAAAAGGAAAGACCTTCAGACCTGAAATCCAAGCAGAAAAAAAGTCTGCAGAGCAGAGAAAAAGTCTGTTCTTATGGTATCTCTTGTCTGAGCAGAATTAGGAGATCTCGAGGCAGATACCAACCTGCTGAGAGTGATTTCAGCTCATTCTGAGATACTCTGCTGAATTTATACTACAGAGAGCTTCTGATTAAAGCAATCTGAATTAAACCTTATCTGCCAAACCTTCCTTTGAGATGCCCATGTCTCCTGTACCTGGGTGCCATCCCTGGAATGGCCGTGGTCAGTGGTCAGTTGCCAGCCTTGGGTGACCATCAGTCAGGTCCCTCAGTTCAAGAACAATTTCCCTCTGCAATATTTCACTCCAATGTTTTCTTGGAGGTGTAGGAAACAGTCAGGTGATGTCCTGTTCCTCAAACAAACGAGTCCTGGGTCTGCCTAACCTTGCTGCCAGCAGCCAGGGAAGCTCTGCACACTTTAATTCCCAAAGATGAGCTGGGGATTCGCATGTTACTTACTGAGGTATTACATGGAATTTTAATAGGCCTTTAACAGGACTCCTGTGAGTTCCACAGCTGATCCAAACAGGATCTCTGCTCCAAGGCCTAATCCCCTCATAGCCTAAAAGGATCTCCTTCAGAGAAATTGTTTTGTCTTCAGGCAGTGCTGCAAAGCAAGAGGAAGAAAGGGGTGGACAGAAAGAAGAGAAAGAGAGGCGAGTGTAAAGAAAAAGTTATCTGAAAAGGGAAAAGTGATGTTAATGTAGGTAGAAAATGCTAGAAAGATTTTTAAAGAAAAAGTATACAGCTTTTTTTTTTAATCTCACTAGTTAGCACTTTATGTCAAAATCCTCTCATCTTAACAATTACTAGAACTGAGTGAATAATTTAAAAGGAATAATTTATTCAAAGAACGTGGCATACTGATGCATATCCACATATTGTCTGAAGAGATCACAAAGTTCTCCAAATTTCATATGTTATTCAGATCTATTTGCCAGTTCCTGCAGCTGACAACTCTTTGCTTCCAGATACTTTGTGACTTAACCCATGAAAGGAAATAATTTATTCTAAGCACAGATTCATTTTGTTTGTATACAAACCCTCCAAAATAAATCATTATTTCAGTAACCACTCAAGTTATGCTGCTGTACAGTCACGAGTGTCTCATAAGGACTCTACTGCTTTTCTTTTCCTCATTCAGAGGTTAAGTATCTGAATTCTGTGTGAGTACATGCATGCACCCACTTGCCCATACAGAATTGAATGGAGCAACTGCATTTCTCACTCACAGAGCTCTCAAATCTAGCCAAGAATTCAGACAAAATCTTGTCACCTGTGCTTAAAGATGGCATGAAAGTCAGCTTTAGGAGGTGAACAGGCAGCAGAGATCTGTGCTCATGCTCCTTCTTTCTTCATGGTCCTAAACCAACCTGATGGAGCTGTTTGGATGAACAGATGTCATTCCCACGTTTTCCAGGGCTGAGGAGCCGGGAGCTTTGCTCTGATGATCAGGCCAGTTGTCCAGACATCTTAGGCATAACAATGTCTGCATGTACTGCACATGAAGACATTTCAGTTAAAAGAAAGCGTTAAAAGAGCAATAATTGACCTGAACCCACAGGAGAATCTTGGATCTGAATAAAAATGCACATATGGCTCAGGCCTGTAAGTGATGTGCTGCACCCCTCACACTCACAGGTTTCATGGCTCCTGCTCTTGCCTGCGGTGCCACAGAGGAGCATCCCCAGCTGACTCCCCCTCTGAGGCAGCCTTCCTGGAAGGTGCAGCTCCAGCACACCAGAGCTGGTGTTTCTGGGGCTTTTAGGACCAGTAAAATGCACAGATGACAGCTTGGGATAAAGTTTAAACTCCCTTAGGGATCATTCACACATTAAAATAAAGTGGGACATCTTGGCTTGTTGGATTAACCCACTCACAAATCTGTGGCTGAAGGTTTATTCTGTAGGGAGAAATAGCCAAACTGAGTGCACTTGTCCAGAATTCTTTGTACAGCAAGACACCTGCAAATGAACCCACCCCAAATGAACCCCACTATAGGAACTCAGGTCAAAAATAAGCTGAAAAGTTCCCTGGTGTCAGGAGAGCCATGATTTTTATTTGGCAGGCAGTAGAAGAAGAGAAGGTGAGAGATTCAGAAGCCTGTGAATTGAATAGCAGATGGGCTTTTCATTAAGAGGAGCTCCAAAACTTAATGAAATCAGTCAGGGCCTTTTTTTACTGGCTTTGGTGGCCTTCGGAGGGGGCCCTGATTCAGGCACCCTGAGCTGCAGGGGTACAATCACGGCCTTGATCTCGGGGCTGGATGTTAACAAGCACTTCTGTCACACTCACCAGGCTGACAGGAATTTGGGCATCATTTCTGAGTGGAGTTTTGTTCTGAGACTGACTTGAGCTTTGAACTCCAGCCTCAGGGCAGTGCATAGAGATAATGGATTTCCCTTCATCTGATGGACATTTCTACTCCTTTTCTGGCTGCTGTGGTATTTGGTTGCTACAGTGGCCAACCATAATGCTTACAGATTGCAGCTCTACTCTACATGCCCAAAAAGACTCTGTCTAAAGCTGTTTTGGAGTGTTATTATGATCCATGGGCTTGATTTTGTTTTGCTGGAGCTAAAACCAGTTGTAAAACTAGCCCAGCTTCCTAAATAACCACATTTAAATATAACCAAATTTAAGAAAGTGCAGAAAAATCTCCATGAGTGTCATATTATTCCCACAGGCATTTGTGAACAAAAATGGATGTACACCTTCTGTTTGGAAATTCAAGTTTATAGCACAAAAACCCCAAGCTGGGAGGAAGGTCAGCATTGGTGTGGAATGCAAAGCATCATCTATCTTGATCATCCATAACCTGTCCCCATCCGATGCAGATTTTTTTTTGTTCATGGTAGTGGTTAAAAAGTTGAATTTTCAATTTACAATTTTTTTTCTTTAGAAGAATTTGCTAGAAACACAGAAACGATTTATCTGCTATCCTAATTCAGATGCCACTTGATCTTTTCACTTCTCCACATTCTGATGCCTCAAAGTAAACTTCTGTTAGAACAAGAACAGCAGCTCTGGAGGTGATCTTGGCCATTGGAGTGGATGAGGAAGGCAGGGAGCAGAAGAGGGAGGCTGAAAATAGACTGAGATGTCCCTGCTGCTGCAAGAGACCAATGTGCTTTGTCAGAAACATGGAGCAGTGTTCTATTTTCATAAGAGCCAGGACCATCATAGACACTAGACTTGATTGTTTCTGACTTGCAGGAAGACTGGAAAATAAAGGAAACCACAACACCACAGTAACTGGTTGGTGTAAAATAGTGTTTGAAAAGAAAATTAGCAATAGCATCAGAGAGAGGTGGCCCATAGACCCTCCTGCTCATCCATGGACTAAAAAGAGAAAAAAAGGAAAAAGAAAACCCTAACAAAAAGCCAATCAAACATCCCCAAGCTGCCAACACATTCCACTAAGCATAATTTCTTGCCTGAAGTGAACAGAAGATGGATATTCACTGTGTGTCATCACCTTCCCATCAGCCCTTCCTCCGTCTGGCAGAATGTCTCAGGGCCCAGGGACCAGGAGTGACACGTCCCAACAGCTGTTGTATTGATTTTAATTCCAAGTCAAGCTCTCTGTTACATACCTGATCCTACTGTAATATTAATTACAGAGCCTCCCTCGGCTCCAGCCCCACTCTGTCATCCGTTATCAAAATGCAGCCACGCAAGTGGCTGGCGCTTCCCATCCATTTTTCTTTGACCAGCCCCGTGTTCAGCATCTCTGGGCTCTGGATGACATTGGTTAAATGCTGCCTGGTAGATCGTAAATCACTGCAGTGTTAAAAGAATTCCTACACTGAGCAGCAGGGAGCTAATCTGTGTCTGCAGGTTTTTAATTGAGTAAAACAAACGACGATGAAACCCTCTTTAGGTGCACTCGAGCCCTTCCCTTTGGATTAAAACGAGCTGAAACCTCTCCCTCTGGGACCACATACTGGCTACTGAGGGAGAGTGAGATCAGCTAAGGGGCACATTGCAATAATCCTCTCTTTCTGTCCATCACCTCTGCCTGTTCAAAGGAGCAGCAGATGGTTTGGGATTGAGTAGGAACAGTACCAAGAAATTTAACAGACATTCTGAGGAGACAGTCCCCAGCACTGAGCTCCATGGATCCCTTTATGATCTTTCTGAGAGTCCTTGTCCCCACAGCCCTGAGTCCCCCAAGGACGTGTGGTCATTATTCATTCTGAATATGAAAGCAGGTCACAGGGACTTTAATGTTAGGAACTAAAAAAACTGGGCCAGCATTGTTGTCCAGAAAATGAGGAACTAAAGGAGTTGTGTAAGTGCCCCAAAACTGGGAGAATGAGGCCACCCAGCTCCTCTTGTGCCTTTGAGTGGTCACTCTGAGTCCCTGCACACATCTAAAATACCACACATGGATTTCTCTCTGGGTTCAGGTCTAAACTTTCATGGCCCTGCTGAAAAAAGATACTGCTGAAGTGGACAAGGCTGGAGGAGGACAAGGTTTAGATGCAGAGGAATAGACAGAGCTTGGCTCAAGTAAGGGTGGGGATAAAGCCCTTATTTGGGAAAACAAATTAGCAAGTTGCTCTATTGTGCACTTTCAAATTGATATTTAGAGCAGGAATTAAAGCTGCATTCTTCACCTATCATCCTACATTCCCAGAGCCACTGTTTCTCTAACAGGGCCTGACAGATCCAGACCCTGGGAGAATAGCAGGAGGTGGTTTCCAAGAAATTTTAACCAATGTAGTTGGGAAAGGCCTTTTTCCTCCACTCTGGAAGGAGATTCTCAGAATAATGAAGTCATAGATGAGCCAGGTTTGTTGGATTTTTCTTTAGACATGTTGTCTCTGAATAATATAGAGCAGTAGGTGCTACAAGAAATAAATACATTTGGCTTTCTAAACATCGTTTGATGTTAATGTGGACCAGAATGATGCCATGTGGGGAACCCTGGGCATATTTCCCAAGTGGGTAAGATGCAGTTTTAAGACAGGAAATTACAAGAGTAGTTTGCTTTATGTTAAGCCTCAAATTCCATGTTCAGAGATGCGTAGCACAGCTCCTTTTTATGATATAATTAATCATCATTCCATTCAATGGAGTTAGAAGATCTAATGGGATATATTGTCCCATTTTAATGATAAGCACGTCAGATAACATAAATAGGTCAATTGACGTAATTGCAGTAAATACAGAAAAAAAACCCCCTCAATATTTCGAGATGAATTATGCAATTTACATAATTATGGCTAAAAATGGCATGTCACCGCTAAGAGTGCTCATCCAGTCCTACCCTCTGCCTTCCTCCCTCCCATTTGGCAGGGATGCACTGCTTGACGATGTCATATGTGACTGGAGATTTCTCCAGGTTCTCCAGCTTTGTCAGAGCAGTTTAATGTTGTTTGGGCAGGAGCATTTGCCTGACTCACCGGGCACAGGAGAATTGCAGCCTCCCCAGCCCAGCTCCCTGCTCCACCGGGGTCTGTGCAGGCAGCAGCTGTCCAAGGCATGCAGGAGGCACGAGGGAGGATGGTAATGAGGGAAGGCACAGGGCTCAGCCAAGAACTGGCTCTCCTGGAACAGCAGAGCACCTGTAACATTTTATTTTCCCCAGCCATGTCGCTTGCACTGATGGGGGATGAAGGAAGGTGATGCCACAGAAGCACAGAGCAGCCTGTGGGATTCACTGTCTTCTCTTCACAGGGCAAAGGTTTCTGCAGGAAAAAGTAATGCAGTCAGGTTAAAACACTAATTTGTTGTAAATTTAAAAATATAAATATTCAAATGGCTGACCCCAAGATGCCTGGCAGGAAAGATTTCACTGTGTCTACTTCATGGACCACATTCAGGCAGCCATAGGCAAACTTGGGGTGCTGCCAGCCTGGTCGCCCCCAGCCCTGTTTGTTTCTTGATAGTTTCATTAATCCTAATGTTTTTCCCAACTGAAATGATTCTATGATTTGCAGCTGGTTACAGACCCAAGATCTCCCAGAGGAAAAAGGAAAAATTCTGCCCCAGATTTCAGTGTCTCTGCTCAGGGGAAGCTCCCTTGCACAGAATAGGGAGAAAAAGGCTGGTGAGTCCCTCCGTGTTGACTTTTATTAGGAAAAATATTTTATTTTTAACTTCCCCCAAGTTATCTCACACACCAGTTGAACAGTACCTCCATGCAACACCTCCAGTACCCCATGAAACCTGGGTTTGCCTCCTTCTCCTGCCTGGGTCATACAAAGAGGATTGACCCCCGTGGATGTGTTTTAGCTCGAGTACATCCTTACATCCAGAAATCCGCGTTCTGCTCCAGTGGGACACGCTAACAGGGGGAAGGGGAAATTTATTACCTGTGTAAGAATGAGGATAACGTGATCCAGATCTCAGACTACTTAGAGAATTAGTCATTTGGGGGAAAAAATAATCTAAATCGTGTTTAAAGTTTAGGCAGACGGGTTGACACAGGTCTGCTCTTGCAGCACGTACAGCTGGAGTCTCCTTGCTGGGGGAGGAGAGGAGGGTGAGGGGGGTGGGATCCATCCCCCCTCCCTGCCTGCAGTTCCTTTTGACTTTCTCCTGCTCCTGACAGTCTCTGGGCATGTCCTTGCTCAGTTAGCTGTGCACAGAAAGCCACTTCCATTGCCCCTGTACATTTTACCCAGCCACGTCTGAAAATCAGGAGAGAGAACTCCAGCTGCTGAAGTGCGCAATTTGCTCTTAGCTACAGCCCAGTAATTGAAAACTGTCATTCTGCAGGAAAATGGCAACGGGAGCAAGAGCAGGAGCAGGCTGGAGTTTGTCACACTGCATCTGGAGATTCTGTAACTAGTTTCGGCTGAACTTTTCCCCCTCTGGGCTCTGATAGCTTGGCTGCTATTTACCAGCCCCTCGGAGAATTGCTTTAGTTATTTTGTTATTGAAATACTTTGGAGGTTGTTGTGTTTGTTTACACTTTCTCTTGTTCTAGAGCCAAGGCAGGGGAAGCAGGGGAGGTGGAGCTGGGTTTGAAGACAGGGAATATTGGGCTAGCTCAAGATCCCTGTGAACTATTTATGGGTATGAGAGGGCAGAACAAGGGAGAATGGCTTCAAACTGAGAGTAGGTTTAGATTAGATGCTAGATATTTATTAGATATTAGGAAAAGAATCTTCCCTGTGAAGGTGGTGAGGGTGCCCAGAGAAGCTGTGGCTGCCCCTGGATCCCTGGAAGTGTCCAAGGCCAGGCTGGATGGGGTTTGGAGCAGCCTGGGATAGTGGGAGGTGTCCCTGCCATGGAACTGGGTGGTCTTGATGGTCCTTTCCCATCCAAACCATTCCAGGATTCTACAATTCGATGATTCATCATTTGTTTCTAAGTACAAAGACAGAGGGACATTGGAGGGATCAACAGCAGCTTGTTAAACCCACTATGGACAGCATCCACAAATTAAAGGTTCCTAGTTCCAAGATGAGATGGAGCAGCATTATTTTTGTTCTTTTTAAAAATAAGCTGGGGGATGTGGTTGTTTTGTTGCTTTTTTTTTTTAAATTTTTGTCAGGAATTTTGTTTCACAGCAAAGTTTGACTTCAATTTTTTTTTTTTTCCAAAGTGCAAAGAAAATGGCAAAACTTTAAAACTGGAACAACTTTCTTACCTTTCAAGCTAAGTAGCAACCTGTCTGGAGAGCTGCCAAGCCCTGATGGCAAATGCCAGGTGATGTCTGTTCGATTCCATACAACACTCATGATAATGTCATTTCTCCGTGTTGAAGTGTTAATCATAATTGACATTTCTTACAACTTTTTTTCCATTTTTCATTAAAAAGCAGAAATTTATTGTCTAATCCAGATTTTTATACAGACACTTACTTAAAAAGAAAAAAAATACTAAAGAAGAGTGATGAAAGAGCTACAGACCTATTAGTTCTCAGTAAGTGACCCCAGAGCCTGGCTGGAGGTGGCTGCTGGGATGCAATAAAAGGCTTTAGGCTGAGACTCTCACCGTAAATCCCTTGAACACCATGTGGGGAGGGCGAGGAAGGAGGGAACTGGAGATGTGTTTGCCTTTAAGACACCAGAGTTTGATGCAAGGAAGAAGGTAAGCAAGGAACATAAACCCCATGCACAGAAATTGCTCAGACTCTGCAATTTTCAAACCATGACAGTTAAAGCTTCTGGCCCAGCAAGGGAACAGACTGAGTTTGGTTACAAGGTGCTGTGGGCTGTGGATGGTTGGGAGCCTGGGGCAGCTGTGCAGATTATGAATTATCAAAAAAATTCCTTCCAGGCCAGATGTGTCAAAACCTGGGCTGCTGCAGCTCCTTACGTGTTGGTTTTTCTTCTATCCCTCAACAACTGTTTTCTCCGTGCTGTAGTCAAAATAAGCTTCTCAGAGCACACTTGTGGCAGATAGGACTGGGATCAACAGGTTGCCTTCTGAAGTGTCATTCAGTGTGAAGGAGAGATGTGGCTGCTGACGCGTGATAGCTCTTCTCCTCTGATGGGAGGAAAAGGCCTCCCCAGCTTGCTGAGCAAGGATCAGGGAGAAGAGGTTTGTACAGCCTGTAAAAGTCCCCTATCTCGAGAGCTGAAGGGGCCCTGCTGTCTGCCACTTTTGTCATCCCCAATCCCAAATCTTGCTGCCAGGACTAAGGATTACTTTTACTGCTGCACTTACTGTCCCCAGGCAGGTGAGGCTCTTTCCTCTATAAACACCTCGCCTTTTCCAAACCTGAAGTGGCTCTTTTGCCCTCCAGTGGGACAGTCAGTAAATTCTGCAATTAGGGGACATGGACAAGGCAAAGGGAAAGGCTGTAGCAGGAACAGAAGGTGATGCACTGTGACAGTTGCCCTTTTGGATGCTGTTTGTTAACCTTTTTTGATGCTGTTTGTTAAACACACTGCCACTTCCTTTTGTTCAATTCCCCAACTCGCCTGTGTGCTCCTGACATCTGCAGGGCCCAGGGAAGAAAACTTTTCCAGAGATGGAGAGGAGAGAGGAGCTCCTGCACTCGCCTCTGACCATCCCATCCCAAAAGCTGAGATAATGCAAACTTCCAACACCCATCCCTTCCTCACCATTACCTTGTGTGGTCTCTAGTGAGATAGATCCCTTCAAAATCTTAGCGCTGTGTCCAGTTCTGGGACCCTCTCTGTAAGAAGGACATTGAGGGGCTGGAGCGTGGCCAGGGCAGGGAATGGATCTGGGAAGGGGCTGGAGCCCCAGGAGAGGCTGAGGGAGCTGGGAAAGGGGCTGAGCCTGGAGCAAAGGAGGCTCAGGGGGGACCTTGTGGCTCTGCACAAGTCCCTGACAGGAGGGGGCAGCCGGGGGGGTCGGGCTCTGCTCGCAGGGAACAGGGACAGGAGGAGAGGGAACGGCCTCAGGCTGGGCCAGGAGAGGCTCAGATTGGGCATCAGCAGGGATTTCTTCACTGAAAGAGTGGTCAGGCCTTGGAAGGAGCTGTCCAGGGAGAAGGTGGATTCCCCATCCCTGGAGGTGTCCAAAGAATGCCAGTGTCACTCAGTGGGTGGGTGACAAGGTGGGGATGGGTCACAGGTTGGACTCGATGATGTTGGAGGTCTTTTCCAGCCTAAATGATTCTGTGATTCTGTGAAAATACACTATAGAGCTCCCTGTCTTCAAAGCATCTCCTAAGGATGTTGGGCTATTTTCCTCCATACGTTCAGGAGAGGTGACACCTCATGTGTAACCACCTTCCTTCCACCCATATTTCTCTTTGATCACTGTTACCCCTGCTCTAAGGATGTTCAGTGCCTCTTGCTATCTCTGGAAGTCCAGACAGCACCCTCTTCTCCCTGTTCCCATCAGGAGAATCCCTGCCAGCTGAAACAGGCAGCTGCCTCTGTCCTTGCTTTCCTCCTCCTTCCTGCTTTGGGGAATACAGAGGGAAAAAGCCATTGTGGCTGGCACCAAGGCAGATGGCAGCACTAAAACTAAGAGCATTAATTACTACTATTATTTTTAGTAGAAACATATTGGAAGCAGTGTGATTCAGAGCTGTCCAAGCCCCTGCAAGAGGCTGAGCACTCCAAGCCGAGCAGGAGGCAGCTGGCAACAGCAGGGAGAAGGGATTGGATGCTCCTCCAAAACTTTGGGACACCAGTATTATTTAGGCTGCACCCTCAAACAATTTTCAGGAACAGATGTGCACTGGATCTGAATTCAAAATGGGAAAGCATATTCCCATGGTTAGGAATGAAAGCTGGGTGGGATCACGCTGTTGCTTTCACTGGCATGTTTCCGTGGGCATCAGTGACGCGCAGCTTTGGTGTTGAAAGTGGGAGACAAATCAGCTCATGTATTTTAATTTCGAGCATTTTATTTGCTTCATAAAACATGGAATGAGGTGCTGTGTGAACAAGAAGTGAGCAACAGCCCTGGCTTAAAGAATTTACAAGCAGAAAGATCAAATAATGGTTGGAAGGGAAAGGAATACTTTTAGAGCTTGTGAGCTGGGGATGATGGTTCAGAGACACTTGTGCAGCTCCTGATCCCAGGAAACATGGAAATCATTTGCAGTTTGTGCTGCTAATATACACGAAAAGGCTATAAAGAGCCAACAGAAGAACTGGTAACTGCAAGAAAACCATCACTGCAATGATTTAAACACAAGGTCCACCTTATTGCTAAAGCCCGTGGTGCAGCAAGGTATCTCAGGTAATATCTAAAGGTGGACTTCAAGCAAACACTTGTTCAAGTGTCTTTCTAAAAAGAAATTAGTGTGGAGCTATTGTCAAAGTTAGGTGTGTTCTTCATGAGTCTGTTAAACTGAGACCCAGCCTTGTTGCTGGAATCAAAGAAAGGAATGAAAGCAAATACTTGTCAAATATATTATTATGAGAATTCTGTGCTCACTCATTACATCATTTATTAATGACTCCTGGAGAAAAAAAAAAAAAAAAGAAAGAAAAATATCACCAGATGAGTTATTTAACAAAACCCCACAAATTCAGCATGTAACACATTCATCAGAATCTATTCAAGCAGCTTCAATGCTTGGATAAACCACTGTTTTTTAATCTAATTTCCCAGGCAGGAAGACTGCCAAAAAGTGCAAATGATGCTGTAAGAATGAAGAGAAGCTTTTTGTGGCCAAATACCTCAACGATGTTTACACAGACACTCAGCATCTCACTTCCTAAAATACACATTCCTATGTGTCATTTGGACACAGGATTTATTTTTTTTAATGCTTATTTCAGGGTAGGGGGGAGTTAAGGGTATATTTGTCCACAGGAGTGAACATATCACGCTGGATTCATTACAGAGGGATGGATTGGAAGCAGCAATTCCTCTGTGCTGAGCTATTGAAAGTGAAATGGGATAATTGCCACAGTTACAACGAGACTGATCAAGCTGAGAGAAACAAGTTTCAAATTGTACCAATCAGCCCTAATCCGAAGGAGTTATTAACAGAGCTCTAGCCTGGTGAGCCCGCATCTGCTAACTTGAGATAATGATTTATATCACCCTTTATGAAAGTTCCAATTTATTCTAATTCAATAAGTGAAAGGCGGCGAGCACGGAGGGAGTCAGGGACAAGGATTCAGTGGGAGCCCCTTGGCCACTCTGCTCCTCCCAGGCAGGGCCAGCAGCTCCTGGTGCCATTCACTGGAGGACAAAAGAAGAAAAAAATCCAGTTTGGGGTACTTTTTTTTAATATCTTCATGTGACATAGAACTGCAAGGTGCTTACAAAGATCAGTGTGATGGTTTAGCCTTCAAACCCCTTGAATAGGACCACCAGTGAGGATGTGGTACAGGAAGGACAAGAGGAAATGGCTTCAGACTGAGAGGGGATAAATTTAGATTGGATATTAGGCAGAAATTCTTCCCTGTAAGGTGGTGAGGTGCTGGCCAGAGGAGTTGTGGCTGCCTCATCCCTGGAAGTGTCCAAGGCTGGGTTGGACAGGCCTTGGTGCAACCAGGGATAGCGGAAGGTGTCCGTGCCCATGGCAGGGGGTGGGATGAGATAGTTTTTAAGGTCCCTTCCAGCCCAAACCACCCTATGATTCTGTGGCAGGCAGATTATGCCTCTTTCAGAACAAAAGAAGCAATCCAGAATGCTCGGACAAGGGATATTTTACCGGGTTCTCAGACACAAAAGCCTGTTGCTTCCACAGCTGTGGGCTCATCTTACATCAGCACCCACATTTTTGTGGCCACGAGGCTGGTTTGACCATTGTGGGAGGTGGCCACTGGGACCACACCTGGGATGTGGCCTTTGGAGACTGAAGTAGTGTCAAGGACACAAGCCAGGCAGCCATGAGAAGTCATTCCCTTGAAATAATGTACGGGATTTCCTCGGTTTTTAATGGATGGTGACGCTATAGCTCCACCTATCACAAAACACACCTCAATAATCCATGGCCTCCTGGTGAAATTCTCATACAGCCCAACCCAGAGCTGCCACGAGGCTGCTCCAACTCATACAAGACAAATGTCCCCACTGCCTCCGCACTGTCCCTTCCAGGTGCACACACAGCCACAGAACCCGATTCCCTCAGGAATTAAATGGTGTTTAACAGCAGGACACGGCCATTCCCCTTCTCTGCTGGGCCCTGCACTAAGTGAACAAAAGCATCAAGATTTCTGCATATTGTTCTTCTCCTGAGGGGAAGCTTTATGTTATTTGCTGTGTTTGCATAGTTCCAGTACCTGAGATGTTTGCTTGGCTTTCTTTTATTCAAACACATTTGTTCCAGTTGCGTTTCTGACCTATTTTACTGCTGCTCTGTGAACACTCACTGAGAGAGACTTTTTGCCTTTGTTTCAAGTAGATGCCAAGAAAGTAAAAGTACCACAAGCACTTCAGTGACTGCTCTTGCAAAGTTCCATGGGCAAAAGGGCTTTCCCTCTCTTTCTGTCCTTTTAATTATGCCTTAATATTTGACAGACTTCTAATTGTAAAATATTTGGTTATCTGCTTGGAGCAGGAACACCACCTGAGAACTGAGATGGTCAGTGGTGCTTTGTCAGGAGTGACAGAGCTGGATACAGAGATGATCACAGACAGGCTGGAACATGAGATTTATTTGCTGACCTAGGAGTTACTATTCAGTCCTATGCTCCTAAAATGCTCAATGAACAATGTTTCCATGGGAGACATTGCTGATACCTATTTGTAGGCCAATCCCAAAGGGTTCCTGCTCCCTTCTCTTTCAGAAAATACAATATTAGTCATAATTTCATATATAAACTCCAGATTTTCTAGGTTTTACTGCTTTATACTATTTTATGGCTACAGCATCTGCCTTGCACCTCCCTGAGGCTACTGCCTTGACACCATGGGAGTTCATTAGCTGCTTAGCAGGGAATGTGCTGCCTTTCTGGAGCAATGCAAGTTTTCAGTGTGTCTGCGGAGCAACTTGTTGAAATATTGACAGAAGACTACTTCCCATTGAAGTTAAAACCATCAGTCTTCTTTTTCTTTTCTTTTTTTTTCTTGTTGAGGACTTTAAACAATATTTGAGTGAGTCCTCAACTGCCACTGAGGCTTACCGTTTTTGTGTCAGGCTGTGTGGGAGCATGATACACTACCCCAATGCTGGCACCTCTTAAATTCACACAAAAAGTCAGTCCTGAATTCCAGCTGAGCCTGGTTTTCTGCCAACTTCCACATTGTGTAGCCTGAAAAATAGGGTAGCAAAGTTTCAACAAAAGAAAAAAAAATTGAATGTAGCAATGGAGAGGGAAAAGAGTCACTGTCAAACATTAATGACCTGTTTCTTGCAATGTGAATGAGACAAGGATTGGATTGGGTCAGGGGGAGGAGGGAGGCACACACAGCTCTGAGTGTAGCTGAGTGTTTAGAGGCACAGGCTGAAAGGAAAAAAAGAGAGAGAAATTCATGTTTCTGCTGAAAGAATATAGGAAAGTTATTTGTTTTAAGACCAGTTTCTACTCAGGACAAAAACAGCATCCTGGAGGGTCTTTAGGCTGCTGAAACAGGGATCTAAGTCCCTGGCCCACCCTGCCCAGAGCAGGACTGATCGCTCCAGCACTGAAGTGGGGGTGATGTATTGCCAGGCCACTACCTTGGCATTTCTCATCTGCTGCACAAAGACTTGGGTCATGCAAAGCAGTGAGCGTGGAGCTGGATTCTCCTCCTTTTGTCACATTGATTCATTTCTTATTCAAGGTCATTAGTTGTTCCATACGGAGATCCATTACTGCCAGCCTTTTCCAGAGCCCAGTGAAATCCTTCTTACAGGTTCTCCATGACGTGAGAATGATCTCAAGACCTTGTGCTGCACAGTCTCAGAGGTGAAACTGCCTATGAAAATGTGGAAACCACGTTCCTCTTTCTCAGGGCACCCTGAGTTTTGTACTGATCACACTGAATCAGTGCGTGGGAAACTGAAAACTCCTGCAATATTTTAAGTGTTCATCTTCTGGGGAAAGATGGATGATTTCTTACCAGCTGCTAGGAGGAAATGTCCAGCTCACTTAATTGCCAGCAATCCTTTAAAAGCACAGCTTGCATTTGCTCTGCTATAACCACCTGGCTGGCTGAGAGGATTCTGAGGTCAACAATATCACCACGAGTCTCATTTAATCTCCCTAAGACTCGCTGCAGCCTGGAACTAGTCCAGAAAAACCCACCAGGGCAGAAATCCATCTTCAGTCCTGTGATAAACCCACTGAGCCAAATACTCCCTGCACCTCTAGAGAATGAAGGCCCACAGTGACCCCAAAGCCACCAATCCTGGCCATGGTGCACCTGATTTACCTGTGTGCAGATGGTTCTTCATGAATTCACTCGCAGAGGGATGAGGGCACCCATCACCTGAGGGTGATTTACTGCAGCTCATGTGAGGCCTCTGTGAGTCAGAGCAGATGGGTCTGAGCTGGAAGCAGCTGCTCCTGTGCAACCACCAGCCAGGCTCTGCAGGGGGATGGAGGTGGCTGAGCTGGTGGCATCAGGCTCCAAGGGACTGTGCCCCCACCATGCCCTGGTGCCTGCTCCGGGCGAGGTTGTGTGTGCTCCCTTCCAGCTCAGCGAGTACCAGATGTCACCAGTGTCAGACATTCAGTCCATAGCAATGAAGGAGATGTGACACCAGTAACTATTAAATATTTACCAGTATTATCAGCTTGACTTTTAGTTTTACCACTATTTGCACACCAGAGAGAAGCTGTGGGGGCTGGCTGCAAAGAGGGGGTGTGAATGCAGCTGTGCCATGGGCCAGCTCTTGCTTCTACCTCCTCATCTTCCTCCTCTTCCTCTCACCTTCCCTCCTTCCTCTGTCTGTGCTGGGAATGAGCCCAAAAGCCTGAAGTGGCTGCTGTGGTTGGCAGCAGCAAAGCTGAGGGAGATTTCATCTTTATTGTCCAGTTTAGCCAAAGCACATCACAAGCCATCCAACAAGGCACCACTTCCCAAGCTCATTTCATCTTAAGGAGGCAGCACAAGAGCTGAGCAGGGCTGAGGAAAGATACACCCCAATCTCTGCTGTGTATTCCCCTCCTTTTCTCCTGTTTTCCTCACTGTAGTAAGGGTCTCCTGGGTAAGCACCCTCCTTCTGCCATCCTCACCTTACAAAAACTTCCAAAATGGGGATGGACTTTTGCATCTCCAGATTCAAGATGAAAATAGAGAGGAGGTGGTCAGGAGGAGGGAAAAAGAGATTTCAATTGACCCTCAGTTTCTGTTTGACCGTCACAGCTAATTGAATTGCCTCCAGTCAGTGCCAGGATTTGATGGCTGCCTTAAGAATAGGGCTGGCAGAGTAACAGGGGATGACAGCTGCTTTCTGCAGCTGGTTCCAAACCAAGGAGCAGGTCAATGAGCATGGATGAACTGGGGCTTGAAAGCAAGGAAGTACATGCGCACTCTCCTCCCAACACAGGCTGAGAGATGGGAGGAATTGCCATTTCTCTCTTTTTTCCTAATTCAGCACAAAATATCTGGACAAATGTCACTGCATTGTGGAAGCTGTTGAGTTTTTGAGCATTTTTTTTACCGCTCTTTCCTGTCTATAATTTTCGTAAGCCCATTTTTCTGCCCAGTGGCTGGGATGGAATCAGTAATCGAAAAGCAGCACTGCTGAAATCAATTGAAAAAGTCATTAAGCAGCTGTGGTGTAAAAAAGCCTCCCCTGCCCTGAACTCTGGAGCTGGTCCCATTCATCCAGTTCTCCTCCCCAGCTTGGTCCAGATGCCCAGCTGGGACAGCGTGTCCTGCAGATCCACTGGCTGCAGCCAGGAATGGGGGAAGCAGTCGCCTGGTAAATTTAGATTTCTTGAATCTGCCACCAGGCTGACACATTGATAAACAGCCCCGATTTTAGCAAAGGTTTGGAACGCTCACTGCTGGCTGTTAATTGCCTGGCGGTGAGCAGCCCTGCTGACATCAAGGTCCCTCCATCCCTCTTCAGCCCAGGGGCCACTTGATGGCTCTCAGCACAAAACTCACCCGGATTTATGGCTGGCCCAGGTGCTGTGTCAATAGAAATAGAAGCTGGGGCCACCAGGCTGTCACCGACAGCCAGACCTCCCTGCCAGTTGGCCACCAAGCTGTCGGTGATTCAGTGCCACGGGGCAGAGGTGCCCCGAGTGTGGGGTGTGCTCAGGTGGAGGAAAAGGAGAGCAGAGCACTGTGGGATGTGCTCTGTATGCCGAGAACTCCTCACTCAGGCATCTCAAAATGCTCCTGTGCTGTGAGCTCAGGGAGGGAGCAAAGGAAGTAAGGTAGACTAGTGGTTGCATTTCTGAAAAGGAATAAAAAAAAAAAAAATCTTGTCCTTGTCCAGCTCTGAACTCTGGCCCTGAATGCTGAAAATTCAGGCTATTTTTTAATCTGGCCACAGATATTTTGATGTGTTATGTGAGGACTATAAAACATCTCACTGTGACAGGCCGTTCCTCTTTAAGCTGATGCTCAAATACTTTATGGAAAACAAAGGCATAAAATACAGGGAACTGATATCTAAAGAAGGAGAATGACCTAACTTGTCAGTGAAAGTTATCATTGCTTTTTTCACCAATGAGTATTTTTTTCTAGCTTTCATTAAAAAGGGAACAAGAGCAAACCCACTCTTAAAGGAGACAGCTTCCTTTTTTACCTTTTTTCTTTTTTTAAATGGGATATACCACACATTATTTCTGATGGAGCCAATCTAATCTTCAAATGGAAGAAATTAGCATGACAATCAGTGACTTGTCTATAAATAGAGCAATTATCAGGAGAAAAATAAGGTCAAAATGTATTTACTACTAATTCAAAATCTTAGTGAGCCACTGAACAAGTGATTTGCTCTAACATGGAAATGTCCTGAGGGGATGAGTTGAGAAGCAGAGCTGTACATGCGGCTGCCTGCAATTTTATGAAGTGAAAGTATTTGAAAATGCTGTTTTTCAAGGCTGTGGGCACAGGGCCAGCTGTCTTTCTGGCATGTAAATCATATCTATCACTTTAAGTTTTACAACTCAAAGGTACCCCTTTCATCAGGGGTAATTAATTAATGAGAGGACAGAGACTGGGCAACAGAAGATACTGGTATAAACTGAAGAATCTCTCAGCCTCCTGCTTAAGCACTCATTACTTTTATTGTCTCAAGAAGTGTAGCAGGCTGGCTGGATTTTTGGACAGGACTAACACATCTCTCTCTAACACATTTCCACCTGGCCCAGTGGGGTAAAAGGACAAACCCAAAGAACCCCATTTCACTCATACTCCTCATAACCTACTCCTGTATGGATCCAAGCACTAACACACTATGGTTACTCATTCTGTTGGGATTTGTAAATGATGGAGATTTATGGAAGAGGCCTTTGGAGGATCAATGCCGCGTTTGTCCCTGCTGGGACCTTCGTGGACCTCTTAGGTGGCACCCTCCCAGCACCCACGTGTGCACACAGTCTCACCTTCACAGGTGGTTGTGAACAGCCGCTCACACACAGAGTCTGTGCATGAACCAGAGACAGAGAGGCAAGAGGGGTTCTCTGCATGCAATTCTGAGGTGTTTAATGGCAACACCCCGATGGGAACAGAGACAAGAAGAACACAAAACCAAAAGCCCACATCTGTTTTATCCCAAAAGCTTCCAAAGGCGGGCAGAGCATCCAAAACCAATAATCTGAGGGCTAGGGGGCAGAGGCAAGGTTGAGTGACATAACAGGGGCCATGGGAAAAGGGATGGGAGGGGGAGAGGGCCAGTGACCGGCAGGATCTAGACAAAGGGAGAACTTTCTAGCACACTGTTGTAAGGAGAGACCACTTTTAAAGCAACTTGGGGGGTGTAAAGTGGACTTAGCCGCTGCAACAGGGATTGTTCCAAATACAAAGCAGATTTCTTTCATGAAAAAAACAGGAAGGGTTAAGCTGTACTGGGTTTATGTCCATGCACACGGGTTAAAAGTGAGCAAGAATAATTTAAAGTCAGCCAAAACACTTGCTCTGCTTCCCTCTGAGAGTGAAAAGTGGTTTTATACCAGACACTGAGTCTTTGGAGGTGCCCTGAAATTTTCTAGAGAATATTTAGCAACAAATGGTATCTGGGAAAGATTTAAGATGTGGATGGTGGGAATAAAATGTCCCTTTTGCTGAATAAAAGGATGAATTGTCCTTTTTATCCCCGCTTTTAACAGTGGGTTCCTTGTGGTGAGAGAAAGGCAATCTTGAGCATCTCGTGGGGCTCAGCAAAGGCACTCCCTTGTCCATATCATGTGTATCCATGGCTCCCATGAATCCCTGGGATCAGAGGGTCCCCAGACCTTCAGGAACATTGCTGGGCTGTGCCCAGGCCCTGTCTTTGTGCTCAGGATGAGGAGGATGCAGTTCCACCACACTGTTCACTTGGGGGATGGCACTTTTCCCTCTCTCCGTCCTCCCTGTCACCGTGCCAGGTCAGAGACTGTGCATAGCCCCAGTCATTAAGCCAGATAAATAAAATCACATTGCTCATAATTACTGTGGACAATTTTGTATAATTAGATGTTAAGTGTGGTAGCCACTCTCCTTTATGGCCCTAGATAAGTACCTGCACCTTGACTGAGAAGAAGCCTGGTAGGAAATATAACTGCTTTGTTGGTCTCTGTGTAATTAACTACCATTAAAGCCACTAATTAGATCATAAGTTTTAAATAAGATGCCCTAATTATCTTTGGTACACAGTGAACTGATTTGCCAGGGCAAAGCCTTCCAAAAGTAAAAAAAAAAAAAATCTTTTGGCAGCTCTCAGGGTTATTTTTCTGTATCTCTGAGTCTGCATGCTCCAGGTGCAGAAGGTAAATTTGGTGGTTCTTACTGTACAGGAAAACCCAGACTTGGGGAAGAAGGGCAAAGCAGTGAATAGAAGCCCCAAAACACACAGCAGGTGATCTACAAACAGGTGCAGGTGTGTGCACATGCAGGCGACATCCTTTCTTCCAGAAAGGAATGAATTTTGTAGTGATGATTATGTTCTTCATCTGTCAGTTCTGTTTTTGTTGGTGACACTGGGCTATAGAGGAAGTTTGGAGGATTTTAGTAAAACAAAATGTCTCTTAATTCTGATGTGTTTTAGCCGCTCTGAATTGCTCAGCCAGCAGACTTTCTGGTCTGCCTGCCCTATGAACAGAGAACAGTGTGCACAGCAAAGAGAGTATAATCCAGCAAACACCTGCATCTGAACCCTGATTATATAAAACTTTTGCCTGGTTGAAGAACAAATATCCCGTGTGGCTTAACATTCAAAGCTCTCTGACTTTGCATTTCATGAGTTTCTGCTGTTTGAGCAAAGGTGAGGCAAAGCCAAGGCAATTCGTGGGGTGAGGACCTGCACAGAGATTTCGTGGTGTAAATTCCAGCCATACAGACGCACTGAATATTCTCCCTGAGCTTTTCATCCATTCTAATTGGGAGAGAAATGTATGCCAGCCTGGCACTCCACTGTTAGCTCAAGGTTTTAGTTCAATCCTACCTTGGATTTTGAGGAATGACAACTGTGAAACCCTCAGAAAGCTAAAGCAGGAGTCTGAGAAGGCAAGGGAGGGCAGAACAGAGCAGTGGGAATGAGGGAAGGCTCAGAAAGGGCCACCACATCAAGCCTGCAGCCCATTTGCTGTTTCCCAGGGTCAGGTGAAGCTGGAAA
The DNA here is from genome assembly GCF_000691975.1 of Corvus brachyrhynchos. Lineage (NCBI taxonomy): Eukaryota > Metazoa > Chordata > Aves > Passeriformes > Corvidae > Corvus > Corvus brachyrhynchos. Next base: position 3,099,322 of record NW_008239284.1, read on the forward strand.
ATCCTCAGGGTGGGACTGAGTCAGGGCAGGGTAGGACTGGTCTGAAAATTTAAAATCCTGTGTGGCAGCAGAGTCTTTGAGAGAAACCGAGATACAGAGACAACTCTAAATTGTTTCATAATTTTGTGCTTGTAGGATCAACCCTCTGCCTGGCCACAGGTGAGAAGAAGAGCTGTGGTTTGACACCAGCAGTTTCTCCATGGCAGACACAGAGAGCTGCTCAGCTTTTGTCCTAGTCACTCAGAAGTTGGGTTTTCCAAAATCCTCAAATGAGCCAAAATGTTGCAGACCTCAGACTACTGACCATTTCCCTGGCCAGAGCCCTCTCCTGCCCTCCCTCAGTGAGTGTCAAATGAGAAGAGCTCCTCTGCTCTCAGATAATCATGGAAATCACCTTCCCTTCCCATCGCATCCATGGAGAGCTGAAATCCATTCTTTACAGCCCCTGTGCTACAGAAGATTTCAATCCTACCACAACCTGAAGTTTCCCTCAATAAGGGAAATATGAGGGTATTTTCCCTCATCTGATCTACCATTCGATCCCTTTGCAGATATAACTCTGTCAGTGCATGAGCCTTCAGGTTTTGAAAGAGGCAAACAACTGAAGATAAATCAGTCTTTCTTTCCTTCCAGGTTTGCCCACGGTGCTGGGCTTGCTTGGACCTAATCTGTTAATACTGAATTAAAAGAAGCATTTCATCTTTCAGAAGGGTCTGAAGATCCACGGCCATTGCTGAGAGTCCTGGGTATTATTTGCCTTTGCTTCCTGCAGCTGCCAGACCCTTTAAGGGGTGTAGGCCATGGTTGTAATTTAATGTTTCTTTCCTGTGAACACCTTTGGCTCCCAGGAACACTTTGAAAGGTCAAAGGAGATTTTAAGCAGTCCCTTGCCTCTGTTACTGCACCCAAAAATAAAAATAGATATAGAAATACAAAAGTAGTCCCTAAATAACAATACTTGGTCACATGCCACCAAGGACCCGACACATTCTGACATTTCCTCTGGGGTGGGGAAGCTGTGGCTGTGTTCCCTTGATTTGCTGGGTACAGATGCTGAGACGGTGCTGTTCTTTTATTCTTGAGGCAGCTCCAATAAAAGTCAAATAAAAATTAATCTTACCCACTCCAGAGTGGAACAATCTTCCTCACCACTCCTAATTTTACTTAGAAATCTTCAAGTGTGGGGAAAAAAAGAAAAAAGAACCCAAACTTATCTGGCTGTCCTGTTTTTCTTCTTGCTTGCCCTGCTCCTTTTTTCTCCTATCCTTCCTCTCACAATTTTAGGCTGCCAACCTCTGTGGCTGTCCTTTACCTGCTGCCTGAGCATGGGGAGAGCAGAACCGAGCAGAAAGTTCTGCACATAGGTAGCAAAAAAAAAAAAAAAAAAAAGAAAATCACTTTTGGTACAACCCAAAATTTCAAGTTATTTGCTACACCTTTAATTCCCTAAATGAATCAAGAGAAAAAACAGTCCTGTGTTTCTATCCTCTGGTACTGCCCAGCTGCTCAAGCCCAGCAGCTTCATGTCTTTCATAGAGAGCTAAAACAATGCAAGAGATGATGTTGTGCTTGTGCATAACCAACAGGTGCCTGTGCCAAGCACACAGAGCAGCAGCAGCAATTCCAGCCCCTTCTGCAGGACCCTGAACTGCTGCTAGGGAAAGCTTTTGACACCCTCTCTCCAGGCTGTTGCCTCCTAGAATTTCAATATAAGATTAAATTTGAAATATGCAATTAATTGGCTAAAAAAAAAAAAATCACTTGCTCTACAATCAACACCAGTCAGTCGGGCCTTTTCTGAACTGCTCCTCTCTATTTGGGGATAGGTTTTAGGGCTTTTTGAATAGCTACTTTTCCAATATCCCCATGTGCTAATAATAGGCATCACATTATTAGCAGAGTGTATGGATGGGATATTCAATGAAAGGAGCTTTTACAGGGATAGAAGTCAGGAAGAAGCCTCAGAAATAACATTAACTTTTGGAAAACTACCTAATAAAGCATTTTCTTAGAATAGATAGGGCAGAGCTTTTCTGGAAACTTGACTTGTAACACAGAAGCTGAACCTCTGTCTCTCTTTTAAATAAAGCTTGATATTTAACAAAAATGTGCCACTTTGCAAAATTCCTGTATGAAAACTACCATTTAATTTTGGTAGTGAATGAGACGAAAATTAGAATTCAAAAAAGTCGAGGTGTTGGGTCTTTTGTTTGGTGGGGTTTTTTGTGGGGTTTTTTTGCTTTGGTTTGGGGGTTTTGTTGTTTTGTTTTTGAGGTTTTTGGTGAGGGAGTTGTTGTTTTGTTTTGTTTTGTGGGGGTTTTTGGTTGTTGGGGTTTTTTAGGTATTTGTTTGTTTGTTTTCTAAAAACCACATAAAACAAAACTGAATTTGAAGCAGATTCATCCCTGGCCCCACAGCAGTTCTTCCCCCTACATGTCATCCACTGCAGCCTAACCAGACCATCACTTGTGTCCCTCACCTTCCCTTCCTGCCCTGCTCACATCAGAGCTGGTTGCACCTTTTGGGGCCTAAATTGATCCCTTTGAAGTTGCCTTAAAAGACTCCCATGGAGCTCAAATAGGTGTGGGATCAAGCTCCATTGCCTCCTGCTGTCACAGAGGAAATCACTCAGCAGAAAAAATGATCCTTGTACATCTGGTTTATAACTCTGCCAGGGACAGGCAGAGCAATTACACACAGTTCAGCCTGGTGAAAGGCTGGGCAGTGAACCTCTGTGAAGGAGTCTGAATATCCTCCAACAATTTCTCCTGTGCTATTAAACGTTCACTTCCCCACTGCCCGAGCAAGATAAGGATGTAGATTCCACAGCCTGTTGTTAGACGGGCTGTCAGCTCCCCAGCACTCCTGCTCGCTGGAGCAGCCCATGTAATTATAAAGGAAGGGTAATTGAAATAAGGGGAAAGTAACACTTGTAAAGGAAGCAAATGATTCAGAACATGCAGAGCCATCCACCCACATCAGCAGGGTCAGGAGGTCTATCAAGCTTGAAAGCAGAAATGCTTTTGTCTACAAGGAAAGAAAAAGAAACCCTAACAGGATGCATTTATAATCTGGGACTTCTTGTTTTCTTTTCCTTTTTTTTTTTTTTCCTTAAATCAATGGAAGCAAGGAATGTATTTGAGAGAGAAAAAGCCTCAACCAGCAGTTACAGGCAACGCTGGACAACAAGGAGGGGACCAGGAGAGGGGGCTGATGCAGATCCCCTCCAAAGGAGCTGTCTCTGCCCAGTCCTCCTGCCTCTTAAATAGACACTTCATCCTACTCTTTCTCCCTCCAACCACATAAAACTCAAGAAAATATCTTTCCTTCTGCTTCCACCATAACAAGCAAGAGTTTCCCCTGAAACCTATTCCTTCAGGACTTGCAACTCAGGTGTTGCAGCTCCTGTGCCCCAATTTCTGGCCCAGGTCTGCAGACTAAGCAGGAGCCTCAGAAGCTGTAAATTGATGTTGCTCCACTGATCTCAACAGAGCCAAACCCATTTGCACTTGCAGATGATCTGGACCACTGTTTTATAGACCCATTTTCCCCTCTACTGCTTTATAATCACACCCATGCCAGAAGTATTTTAGACTCCTTGTCTCTCTCTGAAAGATTTGAGAGCACCGAGACCCCTCCATTCATGTGACACTAAAAACAGGGAGAAAAACTGGAAAGCTCCAGGTTACCCAGGTGAATTTGCCAAAGCCAGAGAGCAGCACAGACCTCCCAGGCCATAGCATGGCATGTGCTTCATAAACACTGGAATATTCTCAAATTTATCTGAAACATTTTAAATATTTACATTTGCCGGACCTTCAAATGCTGCTCTGCTATTAGCCACAGGTTTAACCAGAAGAATCAGCTATCAGTCTGATCTAGTGCATTTTGGCATTTTGAGTCCAGTCTTCCCATCCATCCCATCGGAGCCCAGAGGGAAGGCTCTCAGAAAGTGAAAGTTCAAAAGTTAAAACCTCTGAAATAGAAAACTCTTTTGAGACAAATCCATAACACGTAAACCATGAATTGGAAATCCGCTTCTCCATGATTTTGAACAGCTTAGGTCAGACATTTCCTCCTGAACATGGCTTTCCCAGGCAGCATGGGATGGATTGGATCAGTGTCCATGCTTACCTGGACAGGATTATCTCCCTCTGTTCATGAGACTCCACATTTGGGACAGTTTCCTACCACACAGGAATACAGAACTTGGGAGGAAATTTCCTTCTTAGGTAACACTTGTAAAAAAGCACTGATGTAAGGGAGGGTCAGCCAGCACATTTAGCACTTTGTGAAGTATTTTATGTACACCAGAAAACTTCTGGCTTTCCAATCACACGTTTTCCATAGTCTGATAGTTTTTGTTTTTCTAAAGAACAGATATTCTGCTAACATTTTTTCTTTTTCTCACTTCAGCAATTTTAAATATCTATTGTCACAGGTCAAATATTTTTCCCACCATTCCACTTTAATAATTTGACAGGTCTGTGGGGAATGTTGCCCTTAAGATAGATTATTTGTCCTAGGAGGTTGGAAGAAAACTAGAAAATACCTGCAAATTGTTGGTTTATTCTGCATAATTGTTTTCCCAGCTGGCACTACTTCTGCTCATCATCCCTTTAAATCCAGGTGGGATGGGCAGCAGCCCCTCTAGAGAGGCAGAGAGTAGCTGGTTTCCTTACCTGGTCTTTTTGTTTTAATGTTTTTTTAGCATTTATTCTCTTCAGGGTTCTATTTTCTATAAGCAATGAAATTTAAGACTTTCCTGAAGTTCTTTCTGTATCTTTTGAGGAGAGTTAGACTGCCTATTATTCAGCTTATTTCTGTTATATTAAAATTTATTTTTTCTATCAGGTTTTAGCCTGGAACTAGAAAGCCTTTTATAGGCTTTGTTTTGTTGAGACCTGAAAAATCCAGGATTTGCTGGAAGAGGGTGCTAGGGAGCAGGGAGTTGGGAAACGCAGGTCTTGGTTGCTCATATTTGGTTCATTTTAGGGGGTGTATTAAGATGAGCAGAGAGGTTTGTTAGTGCCTGAACAGATCACTCCTTCTAATGACTTCCAGACCAGGGACTTCTGGTCCACATTCTGAGCCCATCAGTAGCACAGGCTGCTGCTTGCCCTGGTATTTAGGATACTTTTAGTAGCTGTCACAAGTTCTGAGGGCCACTGAATTGTGGACTCCAAGCCCTTTCCAAAGAGCAGCTCCTCCTCCTTGGGAGGCATCTCTTACTCTGCTTCCTGAAGTGAGGGGAGGTGAAGCATCCCAGGGCTGTGCCTCAGGGCTGGGGTTTATTTCCTTTCTGGGGCTCTTCAAGGGAGGTCAGGACTGCTCTGAGATGGGTGGCACAAAGAGCTGGTGTCTAAGAAAACTCTCTCCAAGCTGCAAATGTAGAGAGGAGGCGGCTGTGGCACAATCCAGCCAAATTATATTGATAATATGTAGTAATTATGTAGCACTTCACACGATCAGAGCACTTTGCAAACATTAACTAATTTACAGCATTTACTGAAAACAGATGTGCTTTTTCTGGGAAAACAGAGGGAAACAGTGGCTGTGCTGGCAGAGGGGAGCAGTGGCCAGGCTGAAGGCTTGTGGAGGAGCTGGGTGGTGGTACAGGGCTCCATGGAGCACCTTTGTAGCTGCCTGTACCTCCTGCTGGACCAGGAAAGGGAAGATATCTTCCTCTTCTATAGTTACTGAGAATGAAGGGTGATTTCATTCTGCTGAATGATCCTTAATGAGCAAGAAGAACGCAGGCTGCAGTTGAAGGCAAGAAAACTGCTCTGCTGTGGTGACCCTCACGCTCTGATAACCATGGAGCAAGGCAGCTGACAGTGGCACACCCTGTCTCTGGGGAGCTACAGACAGGTAGGATTGCTTTGATAAACCTAAGGCTGTGTTCTGATTTTTGAGTCTTGATTTTTGTCTTCATTCTTGGTTGTGTTTGACACCCTGTGTGTATCTGCCCAGCCTTCTGTGCTTGGAACACCACCAGCTCCGCTCACATGGTGCCTTTTATTAAGCCATTATTAATGCAGCTATAAGTGACACGATGCCAGATGTCCTAGAGAGGCACAATAAGGAGGTGACTTTGCCCCTTCACCATGTGCAGCCTGTTTTGTCACCAAAATGAGAGGCTTCTATAGGGAATCATCTTAGAAGGTGCTCAAAGAAAAATCCTACCAGCCATGGGTATGAGAGCACAAACACCTGAAGTTCCTGTGATAATTTCCTTTTCCCTTTCTTGGGGTCAGCCACTGCTTGCTTTGCCTCCTACTTTCTTTGCAGAGTAATTAAAAGAAAGATGTTTACATGGATGAGTGTTTTGCTATCAATACCATCCATGTTAACCTTATAAATTAGCCTTTTATGTGGTACTGTATCAAAAGGTTCTTGAAGTCTGATTGAATTATGCTTTACTTCCTTGCCCAGTCCCTCGTCATTGTCACCTCCTCAAAGAAACTAATCAAGTTTGTTAGGCATGACCTCCCATTAGTAAATCCAGGACAACTCTCTAAACAGTCTGTGCTTGCCAAGTGTGCTCTGATGTCCCTGAGCAGGGAACGTGGACTTCTGCACAAATACAGAGATTTTAATGCTGTGTTTAAGGGGTGGAGAGAGGGGTAAAGCTTGTGGGACTGGAGGGCAGGATCTGGCTAAAGGATGAGGGGTGTGTTGAGGCAGGAGGGGAATCCTTGCAGCACCATAGGCGTGGGTTAAAGATCATCAAAGATGGCCACAAAATGCTGCGGGATGCTCCAGCAGCGTTGCAGCCTGGGGTTGAACGGGAAGAGCAGAGAAGAAAATGGGAGCTGTGATGCTCCAGGGCTGGGCTGTGCCACAGAGCACGGAAGGGAGGTGGCAGAGGCCGGGGGATTTGGCGGTGCTGCGGTGGAAAAGCTGAACCTTGGAGCAGAGATAAGGGAGCTTGAGGGGATGGGCAGTGGAGCAGTGCAGGCTGGAAGGCTCCAGGCTAGGACAGAGCAGGGAAAAGGGCTGGGAGCGCTGGTTTCTGGCAGTGCTGCAGTGCAGAGGAGCTGTGAGGAGCCGGGGGAGGGAATGCGGGGAGGGAGCCTCGTGGAATGATGCAGTGCAGAGCAAGGAAGAGGGAAAGCTGTGCTGCAGATCCTAGAGCTCAGGTAGGATTTGGGGAAAGAGCAAGGACTGTCTGGATGCTGAAAGGCTGGAGCACAACAGCTCTGGGCATTCACTTGCCTCTACCAAGCACAGCAGGAAGGAGACAATATTTTTTAGGGAGGCTCAAAAATAATTTATTTCATAAACTAGTCTATTGGGGTTTTTTCAAGCTTTTTTTCCCTTCCCTGTGAGGGTGAAATTTGATTTGACATGTGACTCTTGTGTCGTCAAATGACTCCAGGATCTGGGGCTTTAGAAAAAAGGTGAATGATGGTATCTGCAGATGTGAGCTTAGGAAGCAGAGTCACAGTGACAGCAGGAGCAGAACTGTGCTCCTTTGATACTTGAGTGACTGCTTCCTTTAATTTCAGTTTTCACTTTGATTATGTGTTTTGCTCAAGAAACTACTCCTTTTTTTTTGGCTTAAAACTGCTTTCACCCAGTCTTGCATAAGATTCTCCCATCTTAGTGTAGCGCTATAACAGATTTACTGGACAAGGAAATGTTCAGTGTTGCTACATAAATACAGGAGGTCCTAATCAAGCAGATTCTTTTCCAATTCCAGATGAATTTATTTTGCTTGGTGTGTGTTAATGCTTGGGTGAAATTTCAGCAGAACTTGGAGTCAACCTACATGAGGTCAGGAGAATGTGATTATTCTTTTTTACTTGATTTCTGTTTCCTTTCAAATGTCTACAGGGGCTTTTCTGCACTAAAGACGAAGGGGTTACAAATTCCAGTTTAGGAGGAAGGCTCTACTTGAGGGACAGGAACAGATTTTTGAAGCACAAGTGTGTTGCTTCCTCCTATAGCACTTGTCACAAATCAAGACATTCACTGAACAAAAAATGCTGAGCCTTGGAAGTTACTCAGATTTTAAACTTAGAAGAGAAATGTGAAATATGTTTTAAAATATCACATGAGATCTGTGTGAGGATATCTGGTTGTGTGGTGGGCCAGAGCTCTGCTGAGGATGCAGAAAGACAAGAACTGCTGATGGAGCTGGGACTGTGGGCACCAATTCCAGAGTGGCACCTAAACACTGCAAGGACTGTTACCTCTTCTACGTGCCCCAATAGATGTCAACCCATCCCAGAAATGTTATCTTGCCCCTGAAATGCGTCACTAAATTTTGCCTGGAAGTGCCTAGCCTCCCTCACTGTTTCTGGATAGGAAATGGTACTTCCCCTAATTAATTCCAATGTTTTTAAGTTCTAGTTGCTCATGGCTGAGACAATTTCACCAGGAATCAGCACAGATGTAACTCTATTCAAGCAACACCCTTAAAAGCAAACCCAGTGTTGTCTGAGAGCAGGTCTGCACAACCAGCTGGGAAAAGTGCTGTTATTTGCTGTCACCTCCCAGAAATCACAGCTGGAACTGTTATTACTCCCTGGCACAATGTCCCAGATTGTCAGAGGGACCACTCCCCTGGAGCGCTAAGGCTGTTCCGCCAGGAATTAACTCAGACCCTTCCAAGAGGTTGGAGTGTGAATCGCTGTCATCTCACTCGACCCCTCCTGAAAGGGGAGCAGGAAATGCTCAGCTGGTTATTTGGTTGGATCTGGAAAAAAAGCAGGGAGGTTGATCCCTCAGTTGATTATTCCCCGGTTTAAACGTTACCCAGGTCTTTCCTCTATTCAGCTGCCTGCCTTCCTTATTCTCTCCTCACCGGGATTACAGATAAGAAGATGGAGTGCTCAGTGAAAACTGAGAGGTTTTGTTGGTAGATCTGCTCATCTATCAAAGTCCAGGCTGCAGCCTTTTTTAAATTGACTCTACTACTTTTCTTCTTTCATAAATTACTCTAAAAAATAGAGACAAAAGGCTGGCAACTGTGTTAGTTCCTGGAAAAATCCTTCTTCTGTTTAATATACAACTCCTGAGAGACATTTAAAAGTGAGATGCAGCCATGTGTGAATGCCTGCATATATAGAGCCATATCACACCAAGAATTTCAGCAGCTCACATGCTGACTTTGCTGCAGATTCCAGGGAGTTTTTTCCCCAAAAGATGCTTGTTTTAGGTTGGAGAGATCTTTGTGGTCAGCCCTTCAGAGACAAGGCTCTTCACTCACCCACACTGGCTGCACCATCCAGGGGGATATTGGTACCCAAATCTACCACCTCTTCCCAGTTACTTCAGCTTGTTTGGGCACAGGAGGTTTGCAGACATGTTGTTGCCATGTCTGCAGCCTTGTGGTTTGGGGACTTTGCTATAAAGACCAAAATTCTGAATTTCTTTTCATATTTATCTATTGCCATTTCCTAGGAGCTTTTCTAAGTCTTGGGAACTCTGCAGAAGAATGGGTGTTTCTTCTGGTTCTACCCATGTGCACACCTCTGCAAAGTCCTGTTGCAATGGAAATTTCATGAAACACTCGTGGCCATGGCATTGGCAGTGTGGGATTGTTGCTGTATTTCAGGTCCTTTCCAAGTGTGGTGGCAGGAATTCAGCTGGTAACTCACAGGGAAAACCCAGAGGCAGCTGTTGGTCAGAGCATGGGCAGTCTGGAGGTTCATTGATAAAAATCTTACAGCTTCTGAATGCTTAGGAACCACTCTGGCCTCCAAAATATGACCTAAACTGGTAATGCCATTCCACAGAATTGGGTTTTCTTGCAATTTCCTCTGTCTTTCCCCAGTTAAGTCACTGCTGCTGTGAAACATCCACAGGGAGATGGGGGCACTGAATCACTCATCTCTGCTGAAACAGGTGGTGATTCACATGTTCTTTAAAACTTGAACTCACTATTTCTGTTTTGCCTTTCTCTGTCGGGGGATTTCTTTCATACCTGGCATGTTCCTATGAAGAATCTTCATTCACTGTCATGGCACCACCTCTCAGTCTTTTGCTTTAACACATTAAGTGTCTTTACCTGCTCTGAAAACAGTCCTTTAAGTGACTGCTTTGACCTCTCTGTGCCCTCATTTGTGCTGGGCTCTAACATGATGCAGAATCTCAGTGGCAAAGCACCAGGCACCTGTGATATGAGGCTGAGACGCTCCAGTGAGATGAACAGAAAAAAAAGGCTAAGATAAAGCATTTTAAATTCTCGATTTCTAACATCACAGGGAGTATGTAGGAAACTGATAATGAGAGGGAAGCAGAAAAAAGAATTCTTGTTTCCTTAAAGTATTTGCAGTAACTGGCAGGACTGGTCCTAGGACACAGTTTGGTTGATGCTGCTCTGTGCAGGAGAGCAGTGCCCTCAGCTCTGCTTAACTTAATGTATTAAGTTAGTTAATGTATTAACTTAGAAATTTCTGAAAAACAGAGGGTGGGAGCAGAGCCTGAACCAAAACTTTCCAGCTGGAACAGTTGCTTATGTTCTCTTTGTCCCAGAACTTCAATCCCCCTTTCCCAGGCAGCAGTGAGAGGACATTGCCAAGTTTGCTTTCGTTTTGTCGTCTGGGGGAGGCACAGCCCTGCTCAGCTCCCCCATTGCAGTGGAAAGGAGCAGTGTTTGGGCTCACACTTGACCTTGCTCTGATTTGAGAGAGCAGAGCTAAAGGAATAAAATAGGCAGAAGGGCATCAAATATCCAAGGTGTGCAAAGGAGTGGGGAGTGGTCATTACAGAGCACCAGATGGGAAGAGAAAATTCATTCATCTTTTGCATTTAAGGAATAAATGAGATAGTTGAGTGTTTGTTCCCTCAAAATTGCTTTCATTAAACCCCACTGTTTGAGAGAACAAGACAGAGATTTAACCTGCAGCAGACGTAAAAGGAGAGACTGGCATTTGACCTGACCAAAGAATTGGCACCTGACTCCAAACCCTTGTGGACTCTCCTTGTGAGTGCTCCATAAACAGGCTGAGGTTTTCCTCTTCCCAAAGTAGTTTTATCCTTCAGAGCTGCTCTGTGCACTGGAGGCAGCAGCCCAGGCTCCTGGCTGCCAACCTTCCTTCTGTGCCCAAGTCACAAAATTGGTCCCCTCCATCACACCCTGTCACCTCACCCCCTGCCCCACCACCACCGGGGACTGATGTCTGTGTGCAGTGGATTTTGTCACAAATCTTGATTGTATTTTATGCTCCAGTGCATTCAGTTTACAAGGGCAAAACCCCTCTTCTCTTGGCACTTTATACCAGGCATCCTTCCCTTACAGAAATGTGTTTTCCAACAGGGACAGACAGATGCAAAGTGAAAGCTGTTTTCTGTTACCTGGCATGCAAGAAGATTTTTTATTTTTCTTGCTTTTTGCTCAGTCCAAGGTGACAGACCAGCAGAACCGAAAATATTTGTCAGACAGTTTTTCAGAATATTTCCTTTCACTAAACATTGAAAAAATTGTAAAGGTGAGCATCAGAGTGGGGAACTCATCTGTGTTACCAATGAGGAAGATTCATCCTTTTTAGCTGTCATGAAGTTTGCAAAGTTGCTTATGTCGGCTTTGGTTTCATTGTCAGACGACTTAGTTCCAGTTGAGCTCTTCCATTTAAGCTGTTAAACAAATGAAAAGCAAAATTGTCACTTTTAAATAGAGTCCGCACATAATCACATTTTGAAATGGTCCTCTGTGGTAGGAGCAGGAGTTGTGTGCATTATGATATTGAATTTTAAATAATATATTACACAAAATAGCTTCCAATTTGATTTGGGAGGGATAGATTTTCATGAATTATTGAGTATTTGATTATTGTAGAAAGCCTCTGCTGTTATGCACTGAAACTGTCACTCTCCCAGGCCTATGATAGATGAGTTTGGTTATCAATATTTAAAGTTCCGGTCAGCCCGTGTGCCTGGCTGCTGATACCAGTGACACAGACTAATCAGTAGTAATGTATATGTGCCTCCTGTCTCTTGTTTGCCAGGCAGAGCTGGAGCAAATTGAGTGGAGAAGATTCCCAAGTGATTTGTGGACGGGTTTGTCATTCTGAGCAGAAGCCCCTTTGACACCACTGCATAGAAATGAGGTGGAGAGAAGTTTGCTGGGCTCTCAGAGTGGAGGTGAGCAGAGCCCAGCAGGCAGCAGATAGGAGCCTTTCTTTTCTGGGGTGATAAGAGCTGAGCAGTGTTTACAGATATGAGTATTTAATGTGAAAAAGAGAAACTGGCAAGCATCAAGGGAGTAAAATTTTACTGTCAGCTTACCAAAATATTCTGAGTTGTTGAATATGAGCCTGAACTTCCTGGAGGGTTGTTAACCCCAAAGACACCTCGGAGGCTTGTGCAAATAGGACTGGGACTTTTTAACGTCTTTGAAAACCCCATATGTTTCTGTGGAGAAGCAGCCTGCCTGCACAGGACCTTTATTTTTATTGGTGCATCCACTCAGAGGGTTGTGAGGGAGATTGCTGGCAGAAATACTCCTGATGCACTTCTAAAGTATTGTGCAAACCAAATGTTGCGCAGAAATGAAAGGTTTTGTCATCTGCTGCTTGAAAAAGAAAGCCCAGTACTGAGTGACCTCTGTCCCTTGCTCTAGATGGTGTGGAGAATGCAATGACTCCAAACAGGTTAGTTAAAGCACACCCAAATTGCCTGGCTCCAGTGGGAATGCTGCAGGAGAAATGTGCACCCAGAAGTTTGCAGTGTTGGGCTGTGATTGCAGGCAGGAGAGAACCAAAATAGAAGCAGCACTGTTGCAGTTAATGTGCTGACTTGTACTTGTCTAATTAAGACTGGATGTGCCAGTGGGTAACAACAAAGCAGATGACAAATATTGTGGTAACTGTTGCTCCGTGGAGTCCCTGTAAGAATTGAAGAGCACCGTGGTTTGGTTACCTGCTTTGCAAAAGGGGTGTTTAGCTTTAATTCAGTGATTTAGCTGAGATCAGAGCCCAGAACAAAACCCAACAGTTTAATTTCTGTAGCTCTTATATAAGAACAGCTCACAGCTTTGTTTTCAAAAGGGAAGAGAGAAGTAGGAGAAAGGAGAAGTTGCTGCTACACAAGTTTTTAAAAAGGTGAAAACAATACAACTTTGTTTCGTAAAGCAGGATGCAACTCATATTTATGGGACAGAGGAAGCCAAAAAGACCCCTGGCTTGTCCTTGTGTTAATCCTGTATTTAGTAGGTGTGTATTAATCATAATCAACTGTAAACTGCAGCACACAAACACACCCATCCCGAGCCCTTGGTGTCCTTGGGAAGCTGTTAAATATAGCCTAATCAAACAGAATCTGGTAATCACTGGAGAGGCTGCACCTTGGCAGCTGCTGAAAGGTAGCAAAGATGTCACAAACCACACCAAAATCACCATGGCCATTTCAGTCCCTGGGTTCAACCCTTTCTGAACGAAGTCTTTTATTTTCCTATTCCCTGCAGGGGCAGGAGGCAGGAAAGATCTCAGAGCAGGTTGTGCTCCTTCATTTGTGGGTGAGCAGAGAGCTGGGCAGCAGGGCAGAAGCAGGATGGTCTAGAGGAGAGTGATGGCTCAGGAGGGTAAAGATTCATTTTGTTATGGCCCCATTTCCCCCTTCTTTCTTCTCGTTTCCCTTTCAGGAGTCTCATCTTCTCTCCTGGGGAAGGGAATATCTTTGGGTACAGCTGTAAAACCTTTATCATTTCTGCTCTCTGTCTCCAGAAACGTTTTCCCTCTTGTCACTGATTGCAGTGAAGTTCACAATAGTTAAACCTGTTGCAGGTTAGGAGATTTAATGAATCTGAAAAGCTTGGTGGGGTCAGAGAGGATTCTCAGAGCATGCTGTACCACAGATGTTTCTCTACAACTGCACACCTCCCTAGTCCAGATCCTTCCCTCACCTCCCACTCCTTCCTTGCTATTATTAGATGGATTTATTCTGTGTCTGGGGTCAGTTCTGGCTGTATTTGGTCCATTTGCATAAGCCTGCAGTAAGGGAAGGAGCTGACAGGGAAGTGTTCCTTTTGTTGCTCTTAGTCTCATAATTCAGCTCAGAGCTGTGCTTGGCCTTTGGGGACGGCAGGTTTCCAGCTGATGTGCTGTAATAACATGCACACAGGTTTCATATTTAAAAATTCACAGAGGATGAATAATTACAGTGTCCTGCCCAGCAGTGTGGTTGGTGACACGTCCTTGCTGACCTGAGATGTTTTAGAGACCAGGGAAGGGCAAAGATCCTGTGAGCTTTTGTTTCCTATTAACTTTGTGGACTCAGAAGAGGCCAGGTTGTGCCCCCAGGTGACTAGCAGGGGCACAATAAAATCTAGAATTTCTCAATTTCCTTGCTCATATCCCTTATCTTCAGGAAGGTTTTAAACCAGACCACCTGCATTTATAACCTGCTGTGGTTCCTGCCTGGCTTCATCAATAATGCATTTCTTACCTGTTCTCCTGACTTTGGGGAAATGTGAGATTTGCCTCTTGAATACTTGTGATTGGACTCATCTCTGGTTCCTAGACAAGTTCTGGGACAGCTTTTATCTTTACTTCATTACAAGGGTTGTCATTCATGCCTGAGAAGTGACAAAGCCATCCCCTTCCCTTCAGCAATGCCTGGCCTCTGCTGTCAGAGTTTGCCCTGAGCAAATCAGCAGCTTTTGTGAGGGGATACTTTTTTCCCCGTGTCGCTCTAAATATTTTTAAGAAAATTCTTCCTTCCCTCCTGCACTTTCCTGGATGTACTGGGACTACTGGGTTGAAACTTTACTAGTTTCAAGTAAAGTTTCAAGAACATCTGAAGAGAATCTTAGTCCTGAAGTCATGTACAAGGACAAGTTAGAGCTCCTAGAGCAACTGGGGACCCTCAGCTCTCCTTATTATCAACAGCCAGGTTAAAAGGCCATGCCTTGATGTAGTTTAGAAGAAGAATTCCTAAAGTCCTGTCAGGAACACAAATCCATTAAGAATTTGAATCCATACACCTACTGTCCTGTAATACGCTGATGCTGCTTTGTCTTGAAGTGTGAGAGGACTTGGGCAGCAACTGTGCAAATAACGTTGTCTAGTACTGTTCTAATCGCTCATGTGCACTCAGCTTAGTCCTGTAGCTATAAATATTTCAGCCCTGTTCCTCTTACCTGGGTTCATTAAGCACTTAAAGGCTCATAAGTGAGGCAGCAGTGAGGGAAGCAGACCCCAATCAAGCTCTGCAGAGCACCAGAACTTCTGTGCTGCACCGCAGCGTTTATCAAACGCTCTGCCTGGCTGTGGAGATGGCAGTGCTTGAGCAGAGTTTAGGACACCTTAACTCCACTTCTGTGCTTTAATAGATCTTGCTTTCGTGAACAATTTCTTGCTGCCTTAAGAGGAATTTCTGCTGTTCCTTTTCTCTTGACTCACCTCAAATATGCACAACCTTAACTACAATTTAAACCAGGGCTTTTGGGCTGCCTGGCTGGGTACCCAGCTCTGTGGCCCCACACGGTAACTCGATAGATTGAAACACAGAAATACCAGCCGTGTTTGAAGGCTCAAGGGCCATTTCCTAGCAATTAAGGCAGACAACTGAAGGCACGAGGCTTTTCCTACAGGACATTAACCCCAGCTGCCCTTTGGCTAATTTGGGAAGCAGGCTGAGGTTGATGTTACTTTAACACAGCTGCAAAGGGCGGGTGTGGCAAAACAATTAGAGTAGATACTTCTATCTCCTAAACGTGGGGGGTTTTTCCTTCATTTGTGGATGTCTGGAGTGATGTTCCCTTATGTAGGTTGAAGCCCAGGTGTTACCATGGACCCACTCTGGTGGAGGAATTTCCTTGGGTGGTCTGGAGAGTGAGGCTGTTGCTGGATGAGTCTTTCTGGTTATGATGGTGGTGGTTGTAATGATGGAAAAACCTCTCTGTGGATCAATCACAGCCATAAGTCCTGTCTGTGCTGCAGGGATCACATGGGATCTTCTCCAGGGAAGAGTCTCCTGGGGAATCTCCTCTGAGAGATCAGGAGCAGCCCGGATATTTTCTCTTTGGGAAGGGACATTCTACTGATGGCACAAAGTAAGGAGAGTTTTATTTACTGGGAAAGTGCTGACTCGGCCATCAATCAGCCCTCATACAAGCCTGGAGTTATTAATAAAAAACCTGGTAATCTAACACCTGCTCTCAATCTTCCTTTCGGAGGGCATAAAAAGCCACAAGATCAGCCTCAGCAGTTTTGTGCATCTCCTGGACTTGTTAAATCTCTCTCACTTCCTTTAACTCACTTCCTGAAATCTTAAGCATCGATGCTTTATGCTCTGCCTTGTAAATGAAGCCTGTTATTATCATTGAGATAGTGTTTTTATGGCATAAATAATGAGCTGAAACAGGGGAAGAGGCGTTGTGTGGAATTACTGCCTGAACTGAGATGGAAATAATCAATATGTCCTCACTTACAAATCTCATCTGCATGTCGGCTCCATCTCCCTGCCTGTCTCACTCTCAATTCATTGCACAGGAGGCCAAATAAAACATGCTGGTGTCATTGATCTGGTTTATTCATAGCTGGAGATAGAAATGCATCATTCAAAATTAATGGAAGGTGTACTCCTTACTGGCCCATCCTGATGGGAGTATCCTGCACCCCAGCATGGCTGGAGGATAGAGGTGGGATTCAAGATTCAGGGTTCATCTCTGGTGTTCGGAACCTGGGTCACCATGTTTGGTCCTATCACATGTGGGAGAGCAAAAGCAAAAAGGGATTTTTTAGGTTACTTCTTCCTATCCATTTCATATTAGCGAGAAGCTTGCAGTGGGACCTGGGTCTGCAGTTTTAGTAGTTTGGTCTGGAGACATTTGAGAATTAACACAGGGCAGGACAATAATGGCTTAAATTGGGTACTTGTAGCATCCATAGAGAAAACTGGACCCATGATACATTGAACATATTAAAAAACCCCATGGACCTGGAATGTGGTGTTAAAGGAAGTGTTTATGAAATAGCAGGTTTGGACATGAGCAAGTGGAGGAAAAGCCAGCACTGAAAATATTACACTGGGAGGGAGAAACTTGTGTCTCTCCACACTTGCAGCTCCCTCTGTCCCTGATAGAAGGTTCTGGTTCTATTTATATAGGAACACCTGGAGAGAGTCAGGAATCTGTCTTCATCTATTAATGATAAGAAAAGCAGCAAAGTAGTGCAAAAATGACCACATAGTGGTTTGACACTGGCCAAATGCCAGGCACCCA
>NW_008239285.1:0-571 GCF_000691975.1 Corvus brachyrhynchos
AACAGCTTAAACAAAGGAAGAGAAACAAGGAGAGGAGGTGAGTTGTTCATTGCAAAAGATGTGGTATGCCAGGTCATTCTTCAGACTACTGCCAGTCTATTTATCATGCCAATGGTCGACCTCTGATACGTTTAGGGAAATTGACCAGGAACGCAAAAGGGAGTCAAATATTTCCTCAGGGCATAGCTCCTCTGAGACAGGCCTACTCAGCCAGCTTAGAGCTGGCACCCAGGGATTGGCCAGTGTGGATGTGCATGCCGTAGCAACAGTCAGTTTAGAACATTGAAGAAAAAAAAAGAAAAAAAAAAAAAGGGGGAGAATCTGAGTGGCAGGTGCTGGAAGGCCATGAGTCAGGCTCAGCCCAACTGGTTGAACTGAGGGCTGTTACCATGGCTTTTCAGTGGTTTTCTCCGGTTCCTTTGGATTTTGGGTCACTGATTCTGCCTACATAGCAGACATAACTCAGCGCTTAGATTGTTCGCTTTTGAAGGAAGTGAATAATGCAGCTCTGTTTTCATTATTGAAGGCCTTGTGGAGTGTAATTCAAGCTCGAGTGCATCCATATTACATT
>NW_008239286.1:0-415 GCF_000691975.1 Corvus brachyrhynchos
TCTGGAGTTACTTCGTTGTAGATCTGAACGAAGCGCTGCTACTTGCTCTTTAAGAAGTTTTCCAAGTTCTTGTCCAAAAGAATTTGCTTGGACTGCTGCAACATGCTGAGGTGTGCCCACCTTACTGCAAGCTTCTATCATTTCAGTTATGGTTGCCTGACCAGATATAGCACTGATTATACGTTTGCACTCTGCATTAGCGTTTGCAAAAGCAAGACCTTGTAGCAGATACGGTTTTACCGCTTCATCACTAACTTGTCTGTCCAAGGCTTGCATTAGACGATCGATGAATGAGGTAAAAGTTTCAGCAAGACCTTGCTTTATTTCTGTGTAAATGCCTTCTGGGGCTCCAGTTGGTGGAATTTGTAAGATTGCTTTTTGGGCTGCTTCTTTGATATCTATAAGCACATTTCAA
>NW_008239286.1:581-1007 GCF_000691975.1 Corvus brachyrhynchos
GAGGCAATACTTCTACAGTCAAAAGGTACCAAATCATAATTGTTAAATGTGCCTCTCAAAAGTTGTTTGAAGTATGGACTTCCCAGTCCATGATTCTTTACTGCATCCATTAAATGTTTGAAAATTTGATGATCCATAGGTTGCCATACAGGAGGATTTTGATTTTGTCTGGAATACATAACTGTCATTACAATACTATCTGTTTCGGCCATATTAAAATCTGTCTTTGAGTTCTTTTTTCCTAATACTTGACCAGTCTGTTGTAACAGACGTATCTCTTGAAACATATTTGTCAGGTGAAACCATGTCCATACCAGCATTTCATGAACTTGCAGCTTGATTGGACGGCAGGGATGCAGGTTCTTCTTCACTGAAGAATCCATGCATTCTGTCTTCTTCTCCCCCTCCTGGATGAGGAATAGGGGA
>NW_008239286.1:8360-10146 GCF_000691975.1 Corvus brachyrhynchos
CAACTTTAAGTGGCTTAAAGAATTGTCCATATTCAAACTGGCCAGCTGATAGGTTCTATCAGGTCCCAGAGGAAGCTGTAAGCACCCCTTAGCAAGGACATCCCTTCCGGGATTATGCTTGCTAACCTATGACACACCAACACAGCAAAAGAAGTAGTGAAAGCTTTGCTCAATCATATAATACCAAGATTTGTGATTCTTTTGAGAATGTCATCAGATAGGGGACCACATTTCATTGCAACAGTGGTTGGGGAAGTTAGCAGGATTTTGGGACTTACCTGGGACCTGCACACACCATACAGGCCCCAGGCAAGTGGCAAAGTTGAACACATGAATGGGACCCTCAAAATCCAGATTTGCAAGATTTGTCAAGAGACATCCATGACATGGGTTCAAGCCCTGCCTATAGCCTTGCTGAGAGTCCGCGTACAGCCAAGGCAGAGGGACATCATCAGTCCCTATGAAATATTATATGGCAGGCCATACCAGGTTCCACATATCCCAGGGGAAATTCATATGAGAGGTAAAAATGATTTGCTGAAATATTTATGGCTCTGAGTTCCACTTTGCAGAAGCTCCAGAGATTCGTCGTGTTATCCAAACCAATAGGATTGCACACACCTGCTCATCCGTTCCAGCTTGGAGACTGGGTCTACATCAAGTGGTGGGACAGCGACCCCTTGCAAGCCAAGTGGGAGGGACCATTCCAAGTTTTGCTGACCACTTTTACTGTGGTCAAGGTTGCTGGCAAGGGACTGTGGATTCACTACTCCAGGGTGAAGAAAGCTTCTGCTGCCAAAACCACCAAGAAAACAGAGACTGATACAAATCAGAAGTGACGCAGTCCGTGCCTTAATTGTGTCTCCCCTGATGGGGGAGACTTTTTAGAGACTTTTCCAGGAGTCAGAGACAAACGGGACCTTTGGCTTTCTCTTTCTTCTGTAGTTGTTTATTAAGTCTTATCAAAAAAGTACAAGCCACTGACGTGACCCAGACATAGCATGAAGCAGAGAATGCAGCAAAAGCCGAATTATCAAGATTGCACAGCCTTTTTAAAGGTAAATTATCCAATGAAAACTTAAAATGCAAGATATTTTCACTTTTCTACCAATGACTAATAAATCATCTAGTCACGCAGGCAGGAACTGCGGAATTCTTTATCCAATCATCCCAGACCACTTCTACCGCAGAATATGGAGTAGATGGAGAAGAAGGTCTGGAGAACAATAACAATCCTCCATTTTGATGTTTTTTGCTTTTATCTACTTACTATACTAATAGACCCAAAAACTCCAAATTTTTCATCCTGTGACAATCTTACATAATATTCTATCACCTAATTCACATCACTGTAGATTCTAATTCTTCCCAGAGGCTAGGCAATTTTCTCCACAGACGAAGGTCAAAAACAGTGTTGTCCAGGGGGATTGAACCCTTCAAAACAGGCAGAGAGGTATTCTCTGTATTCTGGGTTCCCACAAGAAGGATGCAGTTTAAACTGTTTTTTACATGTTTGCTGTTTTCCCAACTGGTAACCATGGTTCAGGGTTCACCCCTTGATTTGCAGAAGACTGTGGTCCAAAATGTGTCCAAGATTCTTAATAAGAGCAATTGCTGGATCTGTACTCAGTTACCACCCCTAGATGGGAAGGGTCACTGGCCATTGATTGGCATTTTAATGGAAGAAAACCGCACTGAAACGTGGGAACCAATTAATAGCACCCTTCTGCCTCCCATACCCCTGAGTGGCCTGGTAGAGCGTGCAAACTATAAGGTTCCTTGTGCA
>NW_008239286.1:10700-12396 GCF_000691975.1 Corvus brachyrhynchos
AACGAGGAACCGTCTTCCCGGGGCCTGTGAAGCTTTCCCTCAGCCACTGGAGTGCCTTTGCAGAGAGCAAGATAACAGCTCTTTTAGTGATTTTCAGCTAGTGATTTCAGCTCCTGCTCTGTGAGGCAATCTCCAGGCCAGACCAGGAAAGAGAGACAAGAGGCCCATGTGGCATTCCCGCATAGGTGGCTTTATTGTCTTGCCCCTGTGAAAGGGGACCAGTGACAGGCTCACTCTCCCGACTGAGCTAGCGGGGCTTCTTTTATGGGGATACGGAGGTGGGTGTGAGAGGGTAAAAGCCAATGGGTTACAAAGGATCTACATAGGATCTCCCAGAGGATCATGGTTCTGTGTCTTCTCTCGCCATAACTGAAAGGTGCTGCCTTTTCCAGTGTTGCCTCTCGGAGGCGTAGCGACCTGGTTCAGGAATGGCACGACGACCACCTCAGGTCGTTCGGACCATCAGCTCACAGACACCAATGTGGTGGACGGCAAATGGCGTTTATTCATGGATTACATAGGGTTAAATAACCTGGGTTTGCCGCGTCACTTCCTTCTGCTCACGTATTACCTGTAGAGGGGAGGGGTTCTACCTGTCCTGTACAATGCGATAACTTCTGAACGCCTATCCCTAATCACCTACATTTCCCCCCCCTCTATCCTGAATTACCTACACAGGGGGATTCTGCTGGGAGGTTATGCAACCTCCTTATCAGCAGGCTTCCCTCCAGGGCAGGGGCTGGGCATATCTCACAACTCCCCCTTCTGTATTTAGTAAAAAGGCATCTTCAGCAGCTCTTCTGCAGCAACATAGGAGACATGAGAACATAAGTAACATGATAAGAATTACAAAGAATATCCACAAAACACCCTAACTAAAGATGAAATCCATCCCGTTAATCCCCATAGTCCAAAAAGTTCATCGATCTAGTCTAGGATCTTATCTACTTTTATGTCTTTTACTAGTCCTTGTAGTTTCTGGATGTTTGCCTGGATGGCTGTTGAGTGCAAAGAAAGATTGAAGCAGCACATCCCTTCAAATTCTTGGCAGTCATGTCCGTGGGCAAGCAGTAGGTAGTCTATTGCTGCTCAATTTTGTAGGGTTGCATGTCTGGTAGTCTCCTCATCTTTTAAAAGATCTCTCAAGGCAGTAGATGTCACATTGGCCTGCTTACTAAGCCAACACCCTAGGTGATTTATATCCCCAAGGGCTTTGAGTGTGGCTAACCAAGGAGTGAACATGGAAGCTGTGACTCGCTCTCCCATATTTAAATTGTAAATGCGGCTGTCGCAACTTTTGTCAAATTCAGCAAAGGATCTCTTTTGCTGTGTTGATACATTCGTCTCCATTTATGTAATAATGTGATACTTGGAGTGAGGGTAGAAAGCTTGCCAAGGCTACAGGGACCTCCTTGGAGATGTGAGGGGATCCCAGCCCATACTCTGTCACCACAGACAAGAAATACCCCCCGAGGTAACACTTTGGGGTGGAGAGTGGACACAGAGAGTATGTGACTGGTGTAATTGCACCAATCCTGATTATTATAGGCTTTGTTAAATGGTGATATGTCTTTTCTGTATGTATTTTTTGCCTGGTCAATTCCTGGCCAACGTCGACTTTGTTGTCTAAAGTAAAATTTGACACAATATGTTGCTTTGGAGGACCCCAGCAGGTTCAATTCTTGGGGTTCATCTC
>NW_008239286.1:12529-13346 GCF_000691975.1 Corvus brachyrhynchos
GAGAGTGGGTTGTCTACGCTGCCCATGGACAGGCACAGATTGTCTTGTTTGAGTGTCCTTGCTAGGGTCACCCAAACATTATGGCTAGGCTGTGGGACAGGCCAGCTGAAGGCATGTGGTACAGCAAAGAGCATCCAGGCAGTGATGAGGACAGCATCAACGTAGATAAATTTCATCTTTGGACGGGGATGGGGCTTCTGAGAGGGAATATAAATGAGATTTGTTAGCTTTATGGTAAGAGGGGAGGGTTTTAGGGTTTAGGGAGGTTTGGCAAGGGTTGAGGGAGGGGGATATTTTGGGGTAAAAAGGGGTGGTAGCATATAAACTAGGGATCAATTTTTTCAGGCTGTGTCTGGCCTATGGCTTGACTTTTGCCATATCATCTTGTTCAGCTTTCTGTTTCATCTGCTGTTGTGTGGTGGGACGGTCTTTTCTCTGGTTTGTGGTCATTCAGCAACATCTCCATCTCCATGCAGAACTGGTCTGGTTTTGGGGAGGTCCTGTATTTGACTCAGGAGAATTCTTGTTGGTGTTTGTGGGAGCAGTTTTTGCAGGGCCTAGGTATGGTTTTATATTTTTTCCTGGGAACCATTTCGGAGCCAGATGGTAGTTGAACACAGGCATAGCCTCTCCCCCAGGTAATCAATTGGAAAGGCCCAGAGACCTGGTGTGATTCAGGGTCCTTCACCAGCACTGGCGGTTTCTCTGTGAGCTTAGCTTGGGCCGAATTTGGGAAGTGGCGGAGTATTGGGGGGTCAGGCTCTGATGATGTACAATTTATGAAGTTAATGACGTAGAGAGCCTTACAGAGTCTTTC
>NW_008239286.1:13437-14008 GCF_000691975.1 Corvus brachyrhynchos
GATTGTCCTGTGGGATTGCTAGGTATGCCTGTCTTGTGTTTTATTCCCCATTGGTTGAAGAAATCTTTTAATTTGCGAGAGGCGTAGGCAGGCCCATTATCTGTTTTGACTTCTTCAGGGACTCCCAGGGTGGCAAAGGCAAGGAGAAAATGCTTAATGGTGTGGACGGCATATTCCCCTGCATGGACTGATGCAAACACTGCCCCAGAAAATGTGTCGACTGACATGTGCACATATTTGGATCTCTCAAAGGATGGGAAGTGGGTTACATCGGTTTGCCACAATTGGCAGCTGTTCAGACCGCGGGGGTTGACTCCTGTACCCATAGATGGTATTTGGTAATTTTGGCAATTCGGGCACGTTGCAATGATAGCTCTTGCTTGGTCTTTCAAGAGCTTAAACATTCTGACGAGGCCAGGCACGTTTTGGTGATAAAATGCATGTGACAACTTCGCCTGGGCAAAGATGTCAGGGACGTTTGCAGTCTCTGCTTGTAGAGGGATTCCTTGTGGAACAGGGGCATATGATACCCCAGGAAAGACTGGCCAACCCAGGGTTGCTGAGGAAGAAC
>NW_008239286.1:14114-16095 GCF_000691975.1 Corvus brachyrhynchos
AGACGCCGTCTTGTGGGAATAGGGCGTGAATCTTTGCAAAGTAGATATAAGTTAGTGAAAGTAAAGAATAAAGGGAGCACGATGCTCAAATCGTATCGATGTTCGTGTCGTGACTCTGGCCGGCTCCCCTGCACTCGGGAACCCCCCCTGCAAAATCTGCTGGCATGGCCAGTGCATCTGCCCTCCTGTTCCCTTCGGCAATAACGCCTGGGAGTTTGGTGTGTGACCTCACATGCATAATGTGATAAGGTTGATTTCTGTGGGAGGTTAAATGAATTAATATGGAAATCAATTGGTATAATTTTGGATTGGAGACCTCTTTGAGAAAAGCATGTTCAGCCCTCATAGCTATGCCAGCAACATAAGCTGAATCTGTGACCAGATTAAAAGGTTTGGCTTTGAATTTCTCAAAGGCTCTGATGACAGCTGCTAGCTCAGCAATCTGTGGTGATCCCTCTACTATTTGGATATCAGACTCCCATTTTTGAGTCTTGGGATCCCTCCATGTCATGACTGATTTGTGGGATGAACCAGACCCCTCGGTAAAGATGGCTAGAGCTTTGAGAGGGGTTCTACTTTGGATTATTTTTGGGATCAAATTAAAGGCGGCATTGCTATCGAAAATTCTATGTTTTGCCATGTGGATGGAAATTTGGCCTGTGTAGCTATCTAGGGTGAAGTGGAGGCTCTCCTTGGTCTGGAGCAAATGCTTCAGATCTTCAGTGGTCAATGGCAAGTATATGCATGTGAACTCACATCCTGCAAGAGAGCGGAGGCGAGTTCTTACCTTTTTTATTAAATGTGATATTACTTCTTGAAAGGTGGTAAGTGTCTTTGTAGGTTGATTGCTTGTGAAGACCCATTCAAGTATCAGCAAAGGGTCTCTGGGTTTAGGGTCCCATTGGAAGATCAGTCCATGTAAACGGGGAGCCTTACACAGAACTGCAAACTAGAGAGGCAGGCTGGGTTCGACGCGATGGGCTTGGTGTGAAGACAGGGCTTCCTGGACTTTGGTGATGGTACCTCGGGCTTCAGGTGTGAGGGCACATGGAGAGTCCAAGACTCCGCATCCGCTGCTGCGAAGGAGGTTGAAGAGGGGAGTGAGGTCTTCTGTTGTGACTCCCAGCAGGGGTCGTATCCAATTTATGGATCCGCACAAGCTGTGTAAGTCCCTTAGGGTCCTCGGATCATCTCTGATCATGAGTTGCTGGGGTACGATGGTTCTCTCACGTATCTGGAGGCCGAGGTAAGTCCATGGGCTGGAGTGCTGCACTTTGTCCTCACGGATCTCGAACCCTGCTTCTTCTATGGCTTCAATTGTCTTTTTAAGAGTTCTGTCCAAGTAAGTTTTTTCCAAGGCACAGACCAGGATGTCATGAGCGGGATGTTAAAGAAACAGTCTTTTATATCTATGATGGCAAGCATCCAGTCTCGGGGCAGCATCAATGGTGATGGCAGGCTGGGTTGGAGAGGGCCCATGTCTTCAATGACCTCATTGATTTTGCGAAGATCATGAAGAAATCGCCATCTGTCTTTGCCAGGCTTTTTCAGCACAAAGGCAGAGGAGTTCCAAGGGCTTGTGGTCTCAGTGATGTGACCTTTGGCAAGTTGCTCTTCCACCAGGGCTTCCAGCGCGCTCAGTTTTACTTCTGAGAGGGGCCACTGTTTAGTCCATCTTGGGCTGTCAGTCCTCCAGGTGAGCAGGGGAGTAGATGGTAGCATGCGTTTCTCAGTGGCCCCGATCAGAAATCCTGGTTGGGAATGGTGAGGGTAGCCCCCCACTGGGATAGAAGGTCTCTGCCCCATAGGGCGATGCGGGCCCTCACCACGAATGGCCGGGTGGTTGCTATTTTGCCCTCAGGTCCTTTGATGACAACATTTCGCTTGCTCCTCATAGGTACTGCGACTCCACCAATCCTGGAGATCATACCTGCCACTGGCTCCAGTTCCCAATTACCTCGCCACTCGGAGCGGGCGATGA
>NW_008239287.1:0-791 GCF_000691975.1 Corvus brachyrhynchos
ATGGAGGTAGACAAGTTATCCTCTGTGGTTGAAAGAGGATATGCTTGCAGAATTAGCCCATATATCGGGAACAATATGAATTGCCAAAGATGTGCCATTGCAGCCTGTAAAATATGTAGTGCCAAATATGTACTGCTTCCGCTTATGTTATGTAAGTAAAGAGATAAAATACCAAATATGGGAGAGAAAAACAGGGGTCATTCAGAGGACTATGGAGGAAGACTTCTGGCTTCAGCCTCAACGACCACCAGAAGGCAGAAGAAGACCCCCTAGCAACACAACGCACATGCGCAGAGAAACTAGATAACAACCACCTGGAAAGACAGGAAAGCGGAAGAAAAAAACCATATATAAGGGACTCTGTACAAGCTAAAAAACCGTGGCAGTTGGCGGAGCGGAGACTCCCCTGTCACCCAGCGCTGCTTTTGCTCACATTCTACTTGCTTAATTACTAATAAATTTCATTTATTAAACTAAGAGTGCATTCCCCTTATTGTTGCGCACTCTTTACATCAGGGATATCAAGAAGTTTACCAAAGTTTGCATACCAACGCTCCTAGGGAGGCGCCCCGAGGTACTCCTCGGCCCAGGGATCGGTGGTACGCTTACCCCCACACCGACGAACCTAAATTCTAGAATGGTGAGCAATTGAGAACCGGTCAAATCCCATAAAGTTTAGTGCACTAAAGTCCGGATGAAGACGCAGGGACGCGTGAGTATTGAGATACCGTCCGGGCGGGATCGGGTTTCCTGAGATGTAACGACTGAGAGGTTCGAAATACTGAACCAAG
>NW_008239288.1:0-81089 GCF_000691975.1 Corvus brachyrhynchos
GACACTGCACTCCTTAGGAAGCTGACAAATACACGTGAACATAGCGGGAAAAATGTTGAAGTGGAAGAAAATTCACATTTGCTCCAAGCGTGAAGCCAAGTCACTTTCTTCCTGCTTCCTTCATCAGTGAATCACAAACTGAGTTAGAATTTAAAACTGTGTTGTTCTCTGTACAGATGCTACCACAGGGAGGATAAGCAGAAGTATCAGGACAACCTGCTGCTGTCTTTAGGTGTTTTATGAAAATATGAAATGTCATGGAATCTTATTTGTATAAAAAGTTTATTTTTCAGGTTCACAATTACTACTTACTAATTTGAAATAAAACTGAACATGGTCCCCCTCTTAAGAATTTTACCACACCTGGTAATCCACTTACTCGATGAGAGGGTGGGAGGACTCAGACTTGGAAGGAAAAGAGGGTAACACAGATTCTGAGCTGAATTTTACTGAAAATATTCCTGATGATAAGGTCACATCCAGTCCTTTGTGAATTTAAGTGTAGAGTTTTTGATGCACCACATCCCAGGTTTAATTGCTTATGAAAATCTGAATCAGATCTATAACTTGTATCATCTGACCCATCATTTCCAACAACCAATGTGACAAAACACTAAGTTCACATAAAAGCAGAGCAATTTTATCTTTTTATCCATCACTAACTTTTTCACTGGGATCACTGGAATCTCTATTAAAGAGTGAGTGTAATAAGCTCTTCTTAAGGGATCAGTAAAAATATACAATGAACTTCGCTAATAGCCTAGTACGACAAATATTCTGTATTTTAACCTTACAGGGAAGCTCCATGAAAGGTTCATTCTTTTTTATTTATTCCCATCCTGTCACTCCACCCTTCCTGACTCACCCCCAAAAATATCTTGCACTCATCTTGCATAATGCCAACAAAAAAATTACATGCGTTATTCCTGACTGCTAATTCTTCTCAAGCAATTTTGGAGTGGTCAGATTCAGGAGGCTTTTGGAACCAGTCTTCGCCTTAATCAATTTTAACAAGGCTATAAGCAGAATCATACAAACAGGGTAATAATGGGACAAATAGAGACATTTGAACAACTAGGAGGTTTGACTGGTGTTCTTAACCATTTTCCAGACAATTTAAATGTGCTGAAGGACATATTTTGTGACTTCTCTTAAAAAACAATTCTGAACACAGAATTTTGCATTTATGAGCTTACATGACCAAGATCTAATTACATTCTTGAGGATTGCACCAAGAATCTGGGGAAGGAAACTAATTTCATGGCTCGTGGCATTGTGTCAGTGAAGAGAAAGGCATTTTTAACTGGGGCATAACAAAAACAAAGAGCCAGCTAGTGATATATTTTCCGTTGGTCTGAGTGGAAAGTCACATGGCCTGAAATTCTGAAGACCTAAAAAAAATTTTTTTTTTTTTTAAAAAGTAATTCAATAACAGAATTCATAATGCCAAAAGTCACAGTAAGACCACAGTATATTTAGGTTTTCTTTTTTACATGTATTTTCAGGCTAAACTTTAGGAGGGTGTTAATTTCTCAGTAATGAAATCACCCAGCAGAGCCAAGAATGACAGATCTATTACCATCTCTACCAAAGCTGTTCCTCTTGTCTTCTAACTTTGGCTCCTTAGCCTCTATGTATTACCTTTTCTTGATATTCTTTTTAATAATTGGACAAATCTCTAAAGTGACCTGAAAAATATTTTTGATGGTACAGGGGTTTTAAAAAAAAAAAAATGTTTCATTTTCTCCAAAAGAAGGGAATGCAGACTGGA
This sequence comes from Corvus brachyrhynchos, assembly GCF_000691975.1. Lineage (NCBI taxonomy): Eukaryota > Metazoa > Chordata > Aves > Passeriformes > Corvidae > Corvus > Corvus brachyrhynchos. The sequence goes on from NW_008239288.1 coordinate 1,772, forward strand.
TCGGAAAGAGTCAATGGTTAATTCAGGTTCCTAATCCACAAACAATATAGATAAAGCATTCAGTGAGTTGTAGTGATAATTGTCCTCTCTGGACACTTAGTTGTCCCTGATGAAAGAAACCCCCGGAATTAAAAACACATTAATATAAAATTCTATTTTTTATAAATTAGGAAAAAAAAAAAAAAAAGTATTTACGGCACTACTTATTCACACAAGGGAGAGGTGAACTTTATCAGATGTAGAGATCTCCAGCTCATTAGTACAAATATCCAGAAAAACATTTATCATCCTTTACACAAACACATTGTAAAAATCAGTATGAAAAGCATTAAAAAGGGCATAAAAGCCCTTGTTAATAGCACCTGAGCAAGTAAGAAGCCTTTGAATTACTTTTGTCCTGTCTGCTTTTGTATACATTCCATGTGATACTAAAGTCAACAAATTTTATTTCTTTTCATCAACAGAGAGAAAAATTAAAAATTCATAACTTCAGTTCTAAGGGTTTGTTCTTAGCTAGGAAGAATCAAGGAAACAAAAGATGAGAAAAGGTCTGAAAAAGAAAACCTGCAGAAGAACTTTTCCATTTGTATTCCTGCAGAGCCTTTTTCTTTCCAGGAGATCATACTGATTTCTATGAATGTTTACTTATGTAATACAAGTCTATCTATCTCTATATATTTTTTCTTTGGTCACAGGGTACTTGGATCAGAAGGATAGATGACCTAAAACCTCATAAGTGTATCCCACTTGCCTGATAATTTACCAGTAGAATATTTTCCTGGTCCTCAGACTACTTTCTCAGGCATTTCTTGAGTTCACAGGACCTTATACTCTGCAACTATCTTGCTGTGCAGATAAATGGAAAACTTTCCAGGTATGTCATAGATCTGTAATTGGGGGAGAGCTCTCTGTCTGTCTTAATCTTCTGGGCTTCTTATCCAGATGCAGGGAAACCTTTCTTCCTCATGCTACCAATGCTTACTTCCTTCAGCAAAATGAGGATCTTCCTGAGTCAGGGTAGCAGCTAAACCTCCAATGCCAGAACCTTTGGTAAAACTTTTAGGAATTTTGTTTTCCAGAAGAAATTTCAAACTTTCTGAGCTTTGTTCAGATTTAGAATAAAACTTCTCCTGAAGTACTGGATTTTCCCACAGAACAGACTTTTTGATTTTGGGTCTTTTTAAGTATAATAATACATCTATATTAGTATTCTGATCTCATCTGTAAAGGAGGTTTTAATACCTAGTAAAATCTTCTTTTAAGGTTATAAAAATCAAATAACCAGTTTTCTGCTGTACTGCAAACATTGCTATATTTCTACCAATTAGGAAAACTGATGACTGTTCATACCATAACAAAAGGTTGCATAACATAAAACTTGGAAACTATGGCTTCAACTTCCTTTGAAATGGTTTACTTTTGTGTGTGTTTTATCCTCTAAGGCAAGATATTTATTACTCCTTCAGAAGTGGGAGATTAGGTCACCAGTAGGGAAGTGATCATAGTGTTTGTTGTGTTATTACAATGTAGATCAGTAATGACATTATCTCATCAGTGGTGTGACATACCATCAGTTATTCTGTCATCATGGATTTGCAACTGCATCACTAGGAGTAGGCTGAACCTAACTTGTAACTCAACAGCAACTTCCAGACATTTAAACTAAATTTTCATTGCTATTCAAGGTAAGAACACATGGTCTTGTGTTATGTGCCAGTTGAAAAGTACTCCATGATTTGAATTACTTTTTTGAGCCAGGGATGATTTTGTAGTGGACAAGCACAGACCAGCATACCAGAATTGGTTCCATCTGTCAGCTGAGTTATGATTCTATCACCCTATATATTAGTCCTTTCAGCTTTTCTGGAATTTCTTGCCAAAATTAGCCTGGCTTTGGATTCAGCAATTATTCAAACCAATGTAAAGGCAAATTCATGTGAAAAAAAAATAGCAAGTCAGGTTAAGATCAGGGAATTTATTTGGCAGCCTTGCTGAACCTCTCTAAAGCATTTGATTGCAAGGAGCATACTCAATCTTTTATGGTACTCTTTATCTACAGCCTAAAGGAATATTTAGCTTTATCTCTTGATGTGCCTTCTTTAGGCAATAAATACACAAAGGGTGCTGTTTTAAGTTAACATTTACCTCATGATATTTATTGCTACCCATACTTATCTACTCATTTTCACCAAAGTTCCCCCTCCAGATAAGGTACATTTTTAAACAAAGTACTTACTATTTGTACTGTTTTCTCCAATCATTCAATTCCATTTAAAAGCTATAGAAATTATATCTGAGCTGAATTATTTCACACACATACAAAGGAAAATGAAAGAACAAGTAAGAATAGGAAGATAATTTATATTAGCCTGTGTTTAACTAATTATTTTGTTTAATTCTAATCCTTGAGTTTGCAGCTAACCTGAATCTCCAAGAGAAACCAAATAAATCTTTATTGCACATTTCAATGTTGAGCCTAATAATTTTTTTAGTTAAAACTAAAATAACTGCAGTTTCTAATAACCAAGGGCACAGTCTACCCTCAACACCATCATCTAAAATTTTAATTCCATTAAGTTCTGTAAGGTTTTTCTATGAAGTAGACATCTGTGAGCTAAATTTCCATACAGCTGAGTGAGTGGGACATTTGGAAGTCCATTCCTCTGATGCCTTTTCCTGGTCTTAAAATCAAGAGTCATACATAGTTAGAAGGGGGAAAGGGATTTACCTTGGTATTTATTTTAAGGATCCTTAGGTGTACATGTCTAGGTCATATGCATTGAGGTGTACCCCGCCGAGTGTGTGTGTGTGTGTGTGTGTGTGTCTCCAACATTGGGTATAACATTATAGGTTTTACTAATTAGCATATCTATCAAAGATTCCCTAATGAGAGGCTCAAGTGAGCCCCCATCTCCAAGGAACCTTCCCCTGGATGGTTCTATCTTGGTTTACAGAATGTGTTCTGGAGAGGACCTTGGGGTCTGGGGCACACTGATCCCTAGCTACGAAGCTTCTAAAATATTTAGTCTCTTAGCTTGACAAACAAGTCCAAGAATGTAGGCAAAAAGCACTAGGAATACAGAAGTTGTAAAAAGGTATAAGAGGGGTATAAAAGAAAAGGCAAAAAATCTTCATGGCGTCACCTCCCCCATGGTACTGCTGCTGCACAGTGTCAGAGCTTACGACTTCTCAATCGTTGCATGCAACCACAGCACAGAGCATCACTTGTGGGGTGGAAAAATGGGATAAACAGGATACATGGCTCCAATACTGACTGGTTTTGGAAGTGAATTGTGGACTCATACTCAGTACATCTTTCTAAATTTGCTTAAAAACATTCCATATGACTCAGTCTTCCATTTGAATATTAATCCCAATTTTCGACAATTTCATCTCCTGAGCATGGCAGTAAATATCAATTACCAAATGCGACCTTGAATATTTGCAATATAGGCTGTATAAAATGAAACAGCTGGTTTAACTTTAAAGATAAGCCAGTAATCTCTTGCCTCCAAAATAACAACAGTCTCCCAATGGTGTTTGGCGTATCTGATAAAGAAAAGAGTCAAGCAGTAGGTCCAGGAGCTGGAATGTGTAAGCAATCTTCATCCCATCTGTGGATGCATGCCACAGATGGGTTGGCCAGAGTTACAGATGTGATTGACTTGCTACCTAAATTGCTCTCCTTCAGAAGGTGATGATTATGGGATGTGGAGCTGCATGTTGAGAAAGTCCAGATTGGCTAATGGTGATTTCCTGCTGTGCCTTTGACACCGCTTGACTCTAAATCAACAAGGGGTTCCTTCTCTATAGCAAATGTCTACATTTTCATTTGACAATGCTAATTGAAAACTTCCTTCTCAAAATTTGAACACTGACACAGAAGATGTAATTGTGTGTTGACTTCCAATAATGAAGAGTTAATTAGCATGCAACAGTTCAGGGCAGAATCAAGTTTCATGTGCGCAAAAGCCAAAACAACCTTTTTCAACATCCTATTCATTTAACATTAATTTCAGACAATAATGAGAGGCCATGCAATAGACCAAGGTGTTATTGTCTTTCAGGTCAGGTTTGTTTGCTGAGAAAGGAAGGTTTAATTTGACTTGATCAGCTAAAACAGTGTCAGCTGTACTTATTACTAAATGATGCAAACATCTAGACAATGAACTCATAGATACTCTGACTAGACTGTTTCCACAATACTGGTAGGAAATAAGAAACCCTTCATTAGAAAGGATCACAGAATTTAAAGAGAAGGAAAAAAATAATCAAGCCAGGAAGGTATCTGGTGGTAGAAAACACAAATAACATATTTCTTCCATGTGCAACTTAGTTCAGTGATTAAACAACACTGTCATTCGTGTTTTCCTTGTGTTTAACTATATAGTAAACCTGCTACACCCTTCAAAAGCTCTACAGCTTTCCCTGGACGGCGAGTTCTTTTTGTGCCAAACCATGTGGTGGTTTTACACTACAAACAAATGAGAACTGGTGAGATCAACAGCTCATTTTGGGCTATGATCTAAGATAGTATGAACGGCGTTCTCCAGAAATGCATTGCTAATGTTCCTTTCCATTGCACTGTGTATTAAAGTCTTTTAACAAGTAGCTGTGACTACAGTCAGTGGAAAAGAAATGCTCATCAAGCTAGAAGGTAGAATTGAAAGGATAACCCTTTACTCCTACTCACAACAATTGATATTTCAAATAACAGTTTGCGTATAGCAGAACTCCCTCCTTAAGGCAATTAAAGCTCTCAAGTATTGGCCATATTAGAGTCCAAGTTCCAATGAAGATACCTTTCTGTAAACCCTTCTCGTTAACTAGAGGGTTTCAGGGTTTGTGCATAGTTTTTGTCATGCAGGAAACAGAATTTATATTCATATATCTTTGTGTTTGTAATCTACAAATGTGGGTTTCTTTTTTTCTCTATTTGTCCTTCCCCCCCCCCTTCCCCCTTATTACAGTTAAATAATGTTACTTAAGTGGGGAAGCAAACCAAACCAAACATACAAACAAATCTCCTCCAGATCTCCAACAGCAGGATAAGAATGCCAATAACTCCATTCAATATTCTTCCTCTGATTCTTTTAGATTTACATAGATCAGGGTATGCTACTACAAAAAAAATGCTACCAAAGTTAGAGTGTTTCTTGGTCACATTAGATGGAATTAGCTGTGTGAATTTCAAAAATCAATGACTATATACAATGTGTTCTGGTCACTTCAAAAGTATGGCCAAATTTAGAAAAAAAAGTTACTAAAATCATAATCCTTTTGCGTTAATTAGTTTTGAGCAAGTGGCTCCCTATAATTCAATGGTCAGGGTAATCTGAAATATAGTTTACAGTGAAAATCCTCTCTGTCATACTGAGAAGTATTGAACTGAGGAAACTGTAATTCTAATAGTTTGAATATCCAGATCCTAATTTCTTGCTGTTTGAGCACTCCAGTATTTTGAAGAGTAGACCAGGTTTCACAGAAGAGATCAACATTAAGGAATCATAGTCTGAAAAGTTTATGGAAGAAAATTCTCAAACTGGAGTTGGCAGTAAAAAATAATGTTCTAAATCTTTTGCTCTGTTTCAAAGATTTAATATTTGACTCAGGATGTTTCAAGTCCTACATAACTCTGGCTTATACATCAAAGAACATGTTGTAACATCACCTCTTCTCAGTCTGGAATCAGCCTTTTTCATATACTTTTAATGCCCAGAGGGAAAAACATAGGGGGAAGAAAAGCTTTAAAAAATTACTATCAGGTCATTCTTTAAACCTTTTTGTTCAGACACTGGAATTAAAAAGTAAATTGGACAAGTACCTGACAGTGACTGACACACTAATAGTGAAAAAATGTTTTGATCCCCAGGAGACATTGTAAGCAAGGTATGGTCAAACACAGTATCTACACCTTCATAAAAAAACTGAAAAGCTAAAGCCTACATTAAGTGAAGCAAGATATAGCACAGGTGTGTGGCTGATTAACAGCAGGACAACAAAAGCTTGAAGAGAGAGAAGTTAGACAGTACTGGACAAGAAGATGATAAAAATTACTGGAAGACTGGAGGCATGGGAGACAAGGAGAAGACAAATTACATAAAGAATGTGAACGTGGAGAAGTGAAGCTTCCAACAGCTGTGGAGAAAAGTGAGCAGAAGAGATACCAGGAGGAATTAGTACTTCTGTCTCCTTAGAAACATTGAGGTTCAAACTGTCATTAGAATGTCGAAAGGGAGATATTAGAAAAATAACTCCATACTGACTATCTGATCTGGAATTGCTGAGGTAAAAGGGTAAGTATGAGTGATCCACTTATGAGGGAGTCATTCATATCCTGAGGTCATTAAAGGGAAAGGTAAGCAAAGCAAGACAAAAAGGAATAGACTACATAAGATTTTGAGGCAGTGGAAGGAGAAGGCAAAGCTGGGTAAATAATGATCAGATTAGACAGAAAGAAAAAATACAGGTAAAAATAGGGCACGAGGAAGGCTATTGTGAGGCTGTGTCAGAGACTCCAATAAGGCAGAGAATAGTTTATTTATAAAGCATGAGAAATAAATATGCAGAGTAATGCTTAGGAGGTTTAGGCAAAGCAAGAATGAAATCTATCCAGGAATAAATCAGTCAGCTGAAAAAGAGAATGTGATTGCTCAGGTCCGATTCACAAAGTTTTGGAGCCGGCTGATTAAATGTCCTTTCAGGCTTAACTTGCTGGGTTTGGTTTTGGAAATGTAACTACAGCAGCAGGAACACTTTGACTGAAAGACATGAGTGCAAAGGTAACATATTCAGTATGGTTATTAAATGCAAAGCCAAAAGAATAAGGAAAGGGCCAGACTCAAGCTCTCTTTGAATGTTGAAAATGTAAATCTCATTAGGTCATTATAGTCCATGTCTGGTCCTTCTGTGCACAGAGAGATTTTCCTTTAATTCATGCTCACAAGGGCAAAGTCAACAAAAATGCTCCTATGCTGTTCCCCACTACTGCCTTTGTCAGGCAATTACCGTGAAAGGGGTAATATAATAGAAAGGACAAAACAACTACTGTGTCTCTGGCTTGAACAGTAACTGCAGCTCCTTTAGCTGTTTAAAACATTTCCTAGGCACCCATGCTGGGAGTCAGCCTTGGCTGTGCTGACAACTCTGGACATTTTCAATGCAGTGCGACAGTAGGAATCTTTCAAAGCCACAACCAGGACTTCTTTATTTAGTTGTGTTTATTCCTGCTACCATGTTTTGGATTAGTTTGGATGTCAGAGTGATTTCATGCACTAAATCTGCAATATATTGAACAGTGAAGTGAGGTAACAGCTGTGTTGTATGGTTAACCAAAAATGTAAACCCATTACATTTCTGGTGATGTTAATGTTTTTGGACAGCAAGCTTCCCTTTGAAGAATGGGAATATCCATGTAACCTGCTTATTTCTTTCCTAATCACTGTCTCCTATTCCTCCCTTCTCTCTCCATCCAGTTCCTTAAAAAAAGGCTCCAAAAAGCTCTAGTCAGTGCCAAAGCCCTGAGGAACTTAATTTGAACTAGAATTTAAGCCTATACATCAACTCCTACACTAACACCAGCTCCTTATCAACTAAATCATTAAGCTTCAATTCCAATATGAAATTCCATGTGGATTCTAAAGCAAACTCTCATTTTATGGTTTTATACAGTAATATTTGACAGTGTTTTTCTCATTCACTTAGTAACAAGTGATCTAAAACTCCTAAGACTTGGAAATTTGGGCCAATTTCCATTCAGAAAATATTCAACACCCACTTGAGCCCTTTCAATAGGTGAGACTTTTATTTTCAAAGTCCTTTTCAAATAGAAGCTTCCCAGAATATATGCCTGGCATATATAAGAGGGGCTATGTAATTATTACCAGCTGACTGACAGGGGTCCTTCCATTGCTTCCTTTGAACTCTCCTCTGCCAACAAACTACTTGAAAACTACTAGAAACCCTTAGTGAGCTGTGAGGTTTGCTATGGCAGTTGACTGAGCCTGCTGAAGGCCTTTCAACCCCTTAAAAAACCTGAATATTGCTGCTTTAAGGAGGAGAACTAAGAGGGTGAGAGGCACAATCAAGGAGGCAAGATCCAGGGTGGGTTTGTGGAAGCCACTCTGAAAGAGCGCTTTTTCCCAGGGAGCTGGGAAGGTCATAGCTGTAGTCTCTGGGATTCAGGAAGAGGCTGTTTTAATAAAATCACTCACAGAATCATTTGGGTTGGAAGGGATCTTAAAGATCCTATCATTCCAAACCCCCTGCCATAGAAGGGAACACCTTCCACTAGACCAGGGTGGTCAAAACCCCATCCAACCTGGCTTTGAACACTTCCAGGGATGGGGCAGTCACTTTGGGCAATCTGTGCCAGTGTCTTAACACCCTCACAGTGATGAATTTCTGCATTATATCTATCTAAACCTACCCTCTTTCAGTTTAAAATCATTACCCCTTGTTCTATCACTAAAAGTCCTTCTCCAGCCCTCGTAGCCCTTAAGGCACTCAAGATGATGTGAGTTCCTTCCCTTCTCCAGGCTGAGCAACCCCGACTCTATCAGCCCATCTTCACAGGAGAAGTGCTCCAGCCCTCAGAGCATCTTTGTCCTTTGGACTCACTCCAGCACTTTCATGCCCATCTTGTATTGGGGGCTCCAGAGCAGGACACAGTGTTCCAGGGGAGATCTCACAAGAACAGAGTAGAGGGGGAGAATAACATCTTTTGATGCAGCCCAGGATATGGTTGGCTGATAATCACTAATCACAGCCCTCGTACTCCTATCTTCCCCCGGGGAGCAAAAACAAGCTTTGGTTTCCCAAGCTGGGCAGAGAGGTCATGGCCTTCCTGATGTTCCCAGCACCTCCTCTGCCCTGCCCAGCTGTCTGCTGGAGTCGCTGCTGGATACAGCAAATCTCTCCTTGATGTGATGCTACCACCACACTGCAAACCAGGGTTCTAAGTGCTAAGGTAGTGCCATAAACAAACCATATTTTGGGGAGCTTATTCATATATTTTACCATCCTCCAAGTTTCCTGAATATTTATTAATGTTTAAAAACAACCCTCCAAGGAGTCTGTGTCACACACTGCCAAGTGTCAGGAATCCTGCTCAGCTTCAGCCGGCAGATGCTCATTGCGACAGAGCAGGGACACTGCTGTTTGTTTTTAAATATTAGAGGAGACACTTTGACTATCATCTCACCAGATAAACATTTGGCCTTGTTTTGTACTGAGAGAAGAGTTTCCTTGATGCAACAGCAGATTATGTAGCTGTGCTCAAAGGCCCAGGAGGTGATAATGATTTAAAGTATCTGCCATAAACAATCACTTAGCCACAGCCAGGGGCAAGGGAGAAGAAAACATCAACGAAGTGAGAAGTGTCAGATTCCATCCTGGCAGGGGGTAGGAAAGTGATAACATCATCTAGGCCACAGTATCTGCCCATAAACACCCTCTTTGAATTTGTCAAGTAAGCACAGAGTTGTGCTGTCCACCTTTGGCATGGCTTCAATAAATCAGATCTACAGAAAGATGTTTGACAGGCTTTTAAAGTCGATGGGGAGTGTTATGCTGAGGGAGAGGCTGTTTTGCTCAAACTCTGAGATTTAGACTTCTCAAAAAATATAAACAAACAAATCAAGGAGCCCCTTTCACAGATCAGGATGAAAAAAGCAAATCTCCAACTTTTAATATCAGTAAACAAATGCAAATTGGGAAAGTGGAAATATTCTGAAAATATCAAAAGTATGTAATGTGATTACAGTGCTAATTGTTCACCATCTGTTTTACTAGCTGAAATTCTTGTCCAGAAGTTTTTTATTCTAAAAGCCTTTTTGTTTTTCAGTTACAGAATGGTAAAAGAAAGTTTTCTGAGAGACATTTCCTGAAATACACATTTATGAAAAAAAAACCCCAACAAACATTTTCCATTTGTGGGTTCTGCAGCTATAAGAAAAGGCCAAAATTGTCCATTAAAAGTCTTTGACTAGATTCATTGCCCCTCTGTGCAGAGAGCTGCCACGGTGATGTCCTGGCTCTGGCTGACTCCTCCAGTCCAGTTTCAGGATGAATGAGGTCAGGTAGGCACATACAATCATATAGCAGCTATATTCCATTTAGATGCCAGCATCAGAGCTAATAGCTGACCTCCTGGAATTAAGTCAGCCAGTCACATTTTTGGGAACAATCTTAAATTAGCAAAGTGACCAGCACAGTATGTAAACCCGAAACACAAACTGTATCAGTGCTTTACTTCATATGATTGCAGAATTTTTGATCATGTAATAAAAGTGTTACAAATAGATTTACTGTCTTATGAAGTCACAGCCCTGGTCCTTTGAACCTAACAGCTTTTGCTGCTCCAGTTGGAGAAAGAATTAAATATGTTAATTATGACAACTGATTGTAGCTGTTTCAGTTATTTACAAGGGGGCTAATTACATTTGATGGGAAATATTCTGTAGAAATTGAATTTACTTTGTCAAGCAGATGAATGAGAATCAACAGACTTATTATAGTTTTGACATTCTCCACTGAAGACAGGAGAATGAAAACAGTCCCAAGTAAATTAACAGGCAGGAAGTTTCTGTAGATAAAATTGCTTTGATTATCAATGCAGAAGACTAGCATGAAAACAAAAAGAAACCATCTCTTTCTGCAGGGATTCCTTTACATACAGGCTTCCCCAGGAGTCATTGTAGCTTATTCTATAATTGCATGGCTATAAATTTTCTGTCTGTCTCCTGCAAAGAATAATAAGGCTGCAGGCCTATAGGAGGAAACCCAAAACTGCACCACACCTGCCCGGATTTACCCATAAGTAGCTGTAGATGGCTTAGATACTGACAAGTGAGTTCCTCTGCTTTACTGACAAGATTTATAGGGCAAGAGGTAGGCCCAGTGAAAGGCTTCATTGTCTGCAAGTTAAATGCAAAAGTGCTTCATTTTTAGACATCCTGATCCCCTGGAGTGGAAATCAGAAATGTCTTACTACAGCAGAAAACAGTTTTCCAATAGAAAATTCGGGGAGAATGAAGTACATTAAGAAATACTGTGTGGCAGGTGGGTCATTTACAACTACCTAATAGAAACAGGAGCATAGGGTTGTATCCCGAGAAGTCTGATACTTGACTGAAGGCTGCAAGCCGTCACCTCCTACTTCTTGCTGGACCAAAGCTCAGGACCTTTTCCTGAGAACAAGGGTCTGCCACGCCAGCTCAGGAAACTCAGCATGGCTGCAATTTTGCCTATCCAGCAAACCAGTTAGCTTTGAACATGAAAGTGAAAGATGAATTTGAAAAAGCTGATAGGAAGAGAATAATTTTGAGGAGAAAAGTCCTAAATATTCCACAACCCAAGTATGTGCTAAGCTGAAAAGTGTCAAGAATGACTTAATGAGAATAAGGTGAAGAACAGTATGTGGTCCATTTGCTCCTGTACTTTTATGTTATCTAGCAGCACTGTCATTATCAGGGAGCCCTGTGGCTGGTAAGGTGTGCAAACACATCCTGGATACCTCATGTGAATGGCTCATGACTCAGAGGTTCTCTGTTAATGTAAGAAGCCAACAGGAGGTGTTATCATTATCAGGGCTAACACAACTGTCCTGGGTGATTGAATGAGTTTTGCCTGTGTGTTTATACCCTTCTGGAGAAATAAGACTTTCAGCTGAGTCTTGCACAGCTGCAAGATGATGCTCTGTATAGGGAAGAAGGACTGAGGTGTGGCTTTGGGTGGTTTAGGGTGTGAATGGCCTGCATATGAGACTCTTTAGACTCTATGAACAACAAAAGGGGGTTTTAGGTACTTCAAGGTTCCTGTGTCATTCTTCTTCTTAAGCATCTGGCTCTGGAGTATCCAGCACAGGAACAACATTGACCTGTTGGAGCAAACCCAGAGGAAGCCATCAAGATGAGTAGAGGGATGGAGCACCTCTCCTGTGAGGAAAAGCTAAAACAATTGGGATTGTTCAGCCTGGAAAAGAGAAGGTGACCTAATTGCAGCCTTCCAGTACCTGAAGGCAGCCTGGAAGAAAGATGGAGAGAGACTATTTTTAAGAGCCTGTAGACAGGACAAGAGGGAACAGCTCCAAGCTGAAAGAGTGGAGGTTTAGATTAAATGTTGGAAAGAAATTCTTTATTGTAAGAGTGATGAGGCACTGGAGCAGGTTATCCAAAGAAGTTGTTGCTGCCCCATCCCTGGAAGTGGTGCTTTGAGCAATATGGTCTAGTGGAATGTGTCCCTGCCTACAGCAGGGAGGGTTGGATTAGATGATATTTATGGTCCCTTCCAATCCAAGTCATTGATTCTATGATTCTACTATTCTCAGATCTAGCTTTGAAACTGTATGAGGGTTATGGAAGAAGCCCCCTAGTGCTTGGTATGTTGTTTTGTGCCATTAGTATTGTTCTGAAGTCACCAAGAGCCTCGATCCCAATTATCCATTCCCATGACTGCATGAAGTGCTGCTAAACCTCACTCTTCACTCTCATGACCAGTGACGGAACCTGAGGGAATGGCCTGAAGCTGAATCGGGGGTGATTTAAGTTGGATATCAGGTAAAGTTTCTTTCACCCAGGGGGTGGTTGGGCACTGGAACAGGCTCCCCAGGGCAGTGGTGACAGCACCAAGCCTGACAGAGAAGTATACAGGCACATGGTGGGATTCCTGGGGTATCCCATGCAGGGCCAGGAGATGGACTCAATGATCCTGATGGGTGCCTTCCAACTCAGTATATTCTATGATTCTTTTATTTCCCTTCTTGCAATACTTAAAAAAGCCGACACATCAGAGCAGCAGCTTAACTCCCTCATCCTTAAAGTATCAGTTATTGAGTGTCATGTACTTTAATAGCAAGCTTGTCTCTTTTCATGATCCTCTCTTCTCCCATCATTTGTAAGGAATTTTGGCTAGACATATTCCTGTTCTGCTGTCAGAAAAGTAATTGTCCAAAACTAATGGAGAAACTCATGCAAAGGCTGTCCAGTGAATTAAGTATCAAATATTGATGTGTTTTTCTTATCAGAAGAGAATACAGCTTGATTTAAAAAAAAAAAATTGATAGCACATATTCTTCAGAAACCAGTTTGTTTGTCAGGTCACACAGCAGTACAATCACCTCTCATCTTCTGATAAAGTCACAGATTCATCTCCTTTATCATCAGCTGTCTAAAGGTTAGGCATCTGGCCTTAGCTCATCATCTGGGCTCCCCCAGTAGTCTCTGATGAAAGACAGACTTCCTCCTCATCCTTCATATACATCTGTCCTTGGAGAAGATGAATTGTCCTCTGTAGGTGCCTGCCTCTTCATAAACTACAGAGTACTGGCATGGCTGGCTTAAATTCAATGCCTAGTTCTTAGATAGCTGAAATGGGGTGACATGTATCTCGCCTCCACACAGAGGACATGATTTCCTACTTCTGTTCTTTCAATCCTTTGAAAGCCATGTCAATAATTTTTATTTTTCTCTGAGTGCCCCTTGAAAACACCGGGCCAGACATTTGTCTTGCAGGAATGTTACTCCCTTCAGTTGAAGAATCCTGATCCTAGAATATCAACCTGGGCTCAGGAAACTTCCTCTCCCTATGTGTGCCACCTTCAGGTTTGGTGGGTTTCAGAGTCTCTGCAAATCTATTATTTTTTGACACTGATAGAAAATCTTCTTAATCCCATGCATAATGAAAAGGAATAACAGCAAAACCCCCAACAAGCCCTCAAGAGAAAAGAAGATAATTTTGGTAGCAAACTTTGAGATAATCCTCTGAAAAAGGTCCTGCTGTGTTCTGTCAGCTCTCCTACCTTTCTGTTCTCTTGGATAGAGGGAGTGTGGATATTCATGTATCCCATTGTCCAGGAATCTGTCATTCAGATAAGCATGGAATTAGCCCCTCAGGGACAGTCTCAAGCAATCCCCCTTCCTGAGCTAAAGGGGGATTTGAGGAGGGTTTTTTAAAGCAAAAACTGCCTCAAGGGTCTGGAGAGCAGATGAAAGAATTCACAAACTTCCACATTTTCTTCCATTAACACCTGCCTTTTCTGCATGCCTGGTAAGCAAAGTAAAGTTTAAAATCTATAATCTCTTTCACAATCAGAGATGACAAGATCAGTGGGTATAAATTAATGCCATTTTTCTGTGAATTTACATACTATTTCTTCAGTTTGCTGTTTTACTACTTTAATGGCCTTCCTTATTTTTGATTGCAATGATAAATGTAAATATATTTTTTAAGGTTGTAGTCTGATGATCTGTTTAAATTAGGTGGTGGGTTGTTGCTTGTTTGTTTGGGTTTTTTTTTTTCTTTTTCTGGCAGAGTGACAAGCATTGGTTCTTGTTGGCTTTTGTGTTTAGTTTTCAGATTTCAACAGCACTGAAAGGTCCTCTGCACTTTTAATGAGCCAGCCACATATTTATTTGAGATACTTAACTTCTGGCATCTGACTTTGAATGCCTTGTTCAAAGATCAAAGTCTCTGAATTTGACATCTCTAGTTCTCCAGTTCTTTTTTTTTTACTGAAGGTTTTATGCTATTACACAATTTATGTGCACTATGTATCAAAGCTCTGTTGGTGACACAGGTAAAAACATGTTCTCATGGAGAAAATTGATCAGAGTAAAACTTTGGCTGCTGGGGAGGCAGGAAGTGAGCCAGGACTCTCAGTTCTAGTTTCAAGCCAAATCTGGTGGGTCCTCCTGCTCCTTCAGCTCACTTCCTAGAGGGGTGTTTCCTGCCTCCTCCTGATCTCACTCCCTGCTCCCAGCACACATCACCACAGTGTGTGAGGTTATGCAGGTCTGGGGTTGATCAGAGTCTTGCCCTGTACCTGTGTCCCTGTAAGTCCTGGAGCATCCCTGAAAAAGCAGCATGGAATAGATGTACAGGGCTTGCCTGATGAGAATGTCCCACAAGGCCACTTCAGACACAAAAAGCAGAAGATGACGGTAAATGGGAATGTCTCCAGAAGAAACAGAAAAGAGGAGATAAGCTAAGTTAGTTGCTGACTACCGTTGCCTCTAAGGAAAGTTGTTCCAGGAAGATCAGAGCATTGGAGAAAGCAGGGGAAGGGAAAGGTGAGTGAGCAAAGTAACACACAAGAAAGAGATCATTATGGGGACACTTCAGAAGAGAGAGGAATAAAAAGGGACAGTAAGCAGTTTTTCAGTTAAAACTCTCCCCCTGTTGGACACCAGAATTTTCAAATTCTGAAAAGAAACCCCAAATGCCCATTTTCACATCATTCCTGATTTAAGCATCAGCCTTTTCCTACTGCAGGATAAAACCTCTGCTCAATGTAAGCCATTAAGCAAGCTGTGGTTAAAGCACCCCACTGAACTGAAATGGAGAGAGCTTTGATCACAGTGTCTGTTGGAATTGTTTGCTGAGCATTCACCTTCTCTTCCCAGGTAGATCAAACATAAAGGATATCATTCTGTGAGATAATAAAGACCTTGCTGGAAGGCAGACATCAGCTCAAACAAATCTCTTCATTAACATGGTTAGCACACTTTTGCTCTGGGGCTGCCTCTGTCAGCTCAAAGGACAGGATGAGCCAGATCACAGCAAACTACACCCATCTCTGTATACACACTACTGCATATTTCACATAAACCTCTTATCTGTACTACTGCATCTCCTCTACTGTAAAATTTATAACTAAATAAGTCTGTTTTCTTATTGACAGATCCTTCACAGCTGGGGTATTTGGGGTGAGCTTTGACAGAAATCCTCCCTTTAATGGGCATCTTCATTATGTCACCCTATCTGGTGAATCTAAGCCTCCAATAAAGTCTTTCACTCAATGGAAAACAAATACTGTTTCCCTCTTTAGTCAGCTGCCTCAACACATGAAGGGGCAAAATATCTTTGAGAACTTCAGATCTCTGTCACAATGCACTGAATTTGACAAATGGATTCAAAAGGTATTGTGAGGAAGGGCATAAGACAAAATGGGTAGGTGTACATAAGTGATCCCATAAAGTCTCCTTTCTCAAGAGATTAAGCTAAAACATCAATTTGCTACTCTCTGAAGCTTTCTTCTCTCTAGTACAGGGATCTTCTTTGGAGTCAAGAGAATAACCTTCTGACCTTGAGCCACCTCCCTGACTAACAGCTGGCCCATACAGCTAATCCTTCAATTTCATGAGCTGACCAAAATAAAGCCATAATTATGCTATTTGTATTTTCTCTGTTCTACAATTTTAGGCCATCCCTAAAAGACATGTGCCAGATGTTTGAGAAAGACACAATGTGCTTATGGACAAAACAGTTTTCCAAAAGGTGAAAAATAAAGGAGAAAAGAATTCACCTTTCTAGAGTGAATACTTTCACCTATAAAATAGTATATTATTTAATATGTCCCCATATTTTCAAGGATTCACAGCTTTTGTCTTCTGTTAGATTTACAATCAGTGTTGTGGTTACAGTGTTGTGCTAGAAGCTGCGCAAACACAAATAAGAAATCAAATCTTAGGCAAACAGTTAAGATAATATGCACATCCCAGGAACATAATCCAAGTATTTATTTCCATGTGATCAGCTAATTAATAATATAACCCATCATTATGTTCAAAACAGTAGAGCAAAAGACAAGTCATGAGATCTCATTGTGCTTTTAAACAATGATTCCTAGGTGTTCGTGGTTGGACCAAACTGGTAAAATCTGCCAAGAGTTAAAGGATGCATATTGGACATCCTCCCAAGAAAACCTATTCACCTACAGCCCATGGTATGGCACTGTATACCCCAGCCTGGCTATGAGGGCAGCACTGATACTTTACCATCCTATCCAAGCAGCTCTGACACTCAGCATAGAAATGCTGAGCTAACACAGATCTGCTGAATCTGCCTCTGGACCCGGCTCTGGGGATTCTGGCATTGTTCTCTTTCAAAAATGAACAAATCCTCTCCATCCAACCTAAGTGAAATGGCCTCAGAATTGGGAAACAGATGTTGCTTCTGTAGAAGATGAGTGCTGGGATCCTCACAGACTTCCTGACAAATAGTGTGGGGAGCACTGCTAAACTCTCCTTTGTACTTCAGCATGTAATTAGTATAAATGCAGTTCTTTGAAACAAATTGGCATTTTGTATATTGTTCATTACACATCTAAAAGCTTCATACATTTAGCTCACAAGGATAGTAAATAAGTTATTAAATTGCCTGTGGCACACCATCGCTGTAAACATTATGAACCAATACTTCACAGATTAAAAATGTCACTGAAATTTCAGCTGTGAGGAGAAGCAGTTTCCTTCACACAGTATAAATGACATTTTTACCCTGAAGAAGAAAGGAGTTGTTGTTCTGCTATTACAAAGTAGCCATGGGAGGAGGAAGAAGAAAGCATGTTGGGGAAAAATAAGGTTAAGGGACATAGAACTAGCCAAGGGGATGCTAACATCCATTTTATTGTGATTTTCTATGAAAGGCTTCTGTCTTTTGTCATTCCTCCCTTTCTGTGAGGAGTAATCTCTTCATTTCATTGCTTTTGCAGAAGATCTGTTCCCTCAGGAGTTGTCCTAGTAACACACGGGCAGGTTATCTACAAGATAACCAGAAATTTAGAAATGAAGAAATATGGCTAGCAATTATAATTTATAACTTGAAACTGTAATCATAATAACAATGTGTTTGTGGCCATTTCTATTTTGTGTCTCTCTTTCTGTCCAAAAAGTGGAAATTTAAAACGTCCTTGCATAAAATAATAGTGTTTCTATTTTTGTTCCATTATCGTCAGTGGTGATTTCTCTTTGGTGATCTCTCTTCTCTATGAGAAGAAAGGCATACAATGGTATACTTTTAAAAATTTCATTACATGTTTCTTAATGCATTTTTAACTTATGGAAAAGCATGGAAGCTAGAAGTAGAAAAACTCTGAATTGAAATAGTTATGTCTTTTCCTGTCACTCTAGAGTCATATATTTTCAATGTTTTGTCTAACTTAAAACAAACACCTTTCTAGTTTCAAGCCAGTTTCCAACAGAAGCCCAAAATAAGCAATGTAGAAGGCAGAAAGAACACAGAAGCAATTGTAGGCTGAGCAGATGGGAAGAGAAAGCACCTAAAAGACAAGGGTGAAGGAAATGCCTAAGATAGTCTCCTATTTCAGTTTTCAGAGGATTTTCCAAGCTTCCCCACAGTGTTAGTCAGCACCCCATCATTTCCCTTCAACATATGGTAACAGTGGGTGAACTAACTCCGAAAAACGCATTTTCTCCCCCAGTTAGTGAAAGGCAACTCCACAGGCCCTGCTTGGCAACACTAAATGTCAAACACGCCTTCACTCCCACGTGCTCTGCCCAGCCTTGCAGGAAGAGAGCCAAGTGGGAAGGTTTGTTCTAGCAAATATGTGGCAAGGACAAGCAAGACAAGAAACTCAGAGAGACATGGCTATTATTTGACCCGTTAAGCAAAATGGTAGGAAGGATGTCAGAGGCTTACTGGGTTTGGGTTTGTTATGTTTGATCAGCTTTGGCATTGCTGTCCTATGGGATATTACTCTTAATTATCAAACTTATTTATTCTAAGGCAGCAGATGTTAAGGTGAACACAACTTCACAGCAACTACTACAATCATGTTGATTTTCCCCTCAGTGGTGGAGTTCCATTAAGAGAATAATTTCCAGTATCTTAGGGGGCTTAAACAAAAAGACCTAACTGGAGATGAGAGCACTGCCCTACTGTCTTGCCTGTGGGACAGACTCAGCACCAGAAAGACAGGGAAGTACTTTGAGCTTCATTTTCTTACCTGTAAAATGCTGTTATTTGTCTGCCTTCTACACAGAGTGCAGACTGGACTCTCCCATACAGGGAGGGAAGGATCTGCATTTAGCTGGGATCTTCCCTGAGCCACAGGGCTGCAACCCACTCTGGTCTTGAAAAGGCTTGAGCAATCTCAAGTGTATCTTTATTAGGTAGCACAATCCTTTTAGTAATTTTTGCCTCTGTTGGCTGGAGACTACTATTTATTGTCTCATTCCCCTGTTTTTATCTGCTGCTTGTAATCCTGTTTAGAGCTAGCTAGCCTGTATGGCCAACTTGTGACAGTGTTCATCACAGGGGTCAAACCTGACACTTTTTCAATTCATTTCGAGTATATATCGTGTAAAAAGTAAATTCTATTTGAAAATTTCACATAGCAGGACCCGTATCATACATACTTTGTTCACTTATGTAACACCTTCATAAACTTTAGGGCTTTACAGTGCTGTAACTTACGTGCAACATTCACACACAGCTTCTGAAGATAGATGTGAAACACATGTACCCTTAGATGTTGTATTATAATGTATGAGAAGCAGGCTATATATGTTAGACCAATTAGTGACGTTTTAGTCAGCTGTGCTTAGTTAACATGTCATTAAATGGCCAAGAACAACCACATAAGTGCAGATTGTCAGGGTTTGATTATACTTCTCTTTAGTCAAATAAAGTTTTGTCAAACCTTTGATGTATCCCTAACTCTCTGATGGTTTCCATATTTACACCAGCAGGCACAGCAATTCTCAAACTGCTGCTCAGTTCCCTAAGGGTACCGTGTCTTGCCGTTTTGGACACCTGCAGTGCTCTCCAGTAGGTTTATCCTTTCACCAGCTACAGACTCTAAGCGAAACTGCATCAGTATGGATTGAATTTAACATGAACATATGCTAAGGAATGTATATCAAAAGATCCTGCTATTATAACCTAAGCAATGGCAGAAGAGATTTTTCGCTGATTTAGGGAAACAGTATACAAAGTGTAGAAAAAGTCAAAATTTATTGTTTTTCCCGGGAAGCTAAAGTATTGATCATCTGCTAAAGCAAACAAAACTAGCTCCTTTCAAGAGAATAGAATAATAGAATTTAAAACGCTAGTGTTTGACAGGTATTTAGTACAATTCAACATGTTGTTTTCCAGCACCATCAATCAAAATATATCTCCTTTGTGTCTTTCTGTCTTTTGTCAGTTGAAAAGTTTACATTTTCATGGAATGATGATATTTTTTCTTTAGCACATCACTAAAAAAAAAAACAAAACGAAAAATAAAAAAAAAAAGAAAGAAAAAGAAAAAAATAAATCCAGCAAAACAAAATCTTCCAGGAAACCAGAGAGGTAACCTGCAAGTATCAACACTGTGTTCCTTACCCAAAATCCAGCCCAAGATGGGGAGATCTGTAGGATAAACCTTCAAACTAGTTGTAATGTGCCAGGAAGCCCCTTGGCATTAGTGCATTCCCAAACCTTATCTTCTGCTTTAGGAAAACAGTTCTGACTTAGTGAAAAGAAACAGTTTGTGTGCCTTGGGACTGCTTCTCTAAGCAAACCAAAAGCACAATATTTAGGGGCAATAGGCGACTTGCTTCAAATTCACACTTCTGATGTGAATTAAAACACTAATGGAGGTGTACTTGGATGGGTCATGAGGCCACACAGTACAGTTTCTGTGACAAAACATCCCACTAGCCAGCTGCTGATGGAAAAAGTATAGCACTGTTTGTGGGGGAGTATTTTAAAATAAAATGTCAGCAATTTTGGTTTGCCTTAATCTTCTGCTCTGTAAATTGTGATTTCTGAGGAGCTGTGTCATGAGCAGCCCCTCTGCCTGCATGCCCACTAACCCAGAGGCAAAAATACTCTGCCCTGCTTGCTCCCATTTACATGTGAATTAGAATGTTTCCAGGACAGGAGAAAAGAGGGCGGGATGTACCCTGCAGGCTTTTGGGATCTGAGGGAAGAAGGACAGCATTGGCTCCCATTCCCTCTGACTTCACGTGCCTCCCATGTTGGGCAGAGCCAGCAGGGTGGAAGCAAGCTCTCTCCTCCTGCCTTTTTGCCTATGTGGATAATTTCTGTAATGTCACGGCTACCAGCTCCACACAATTCTGTGTGCATTTCTCCGTATGAGGTCCCACTGTAGCGGCCGTTCTGTGTGTGTACGTTCGTTTCAACTCCTGGATTTGCACAGCTAAATCCTGTATGTTTGAAAAGTGGAGTTTTTACTGGAAACACTGTCATATCCTTAAGTGTAGCAGCATGAATGATGCTTCTATAGCACTGAGGTAATTTTTATAAGGTAAATAAATTCCAGTTATTGATGTTACAGAGGGTGCCTCACAAAAAGGATGAATTACTTTGGAGATACTCTGGCTTCTGCTGCTCAAAATGGCAACTTTTATTGTAAGTGAAGAAAAGTGTATATTTATTCTCTTTGTGTGTCTCTTTCCACATTACTCATGTTCTTGATGGGGGATGACAGTAATAAGATCTGCTGTTAATATTGCAGCTATATGGTAGCTGACTTCCACAGACTGCTCAGCCAGTGAGTCACACATCGTCCCAGCAGGTGCACTGTGAAACACATATTTTCCCCACTGTTTTAGAGACCGTTGCATTAAAATACTGAAATGAGCTGGAACGACAGAACCGAGTTACCCATACTGCCCTGCATTTCAGCAGCGATTCTGTTCTGGAATGTTAAAGGGATGCAATCAAGTGGGTTCTGGAATAAAATCTTTTTATTATTGCTACAGTAATATTGGGTTTGGTTTCATTACAATAGGCAGAGGAAACACAAATTAAGTATTTTTCTGTGTGCTTCTGTACAGAAAAAGGTTGCAAAGACTTGCAATTTAGCAACATTAAGGATTTAGTTTCCAAGTAATAAGTTCTTAAATGGTCTTAACAGAAACCCAAGTATTTAAATAAATGCTGCCTGAGGATGTTTATTAATCCACCTTTATATTAGCTATAGACAAGCTCTGATATCATCTCACAGCTTTCTCATAAAGTGTTTGCAAGTATTCATCTTGGCTCATTAAATTACTAGATGACATGCCTACTCTTCAGGAAAAAAAAAGACCATGGAAAACAATGTTTTTTAAATTATGTCCATGTTGAACCATGTGTGTATAAATGAGAGCAGCTCAAATTTTTCTAGTTTAAGAACTCTGTGTCTTTGTCTACACTATGTACTTGTCATAAAAATGAGCTGGGCCTTACACTGTACCGTGTCTCCTGCTCACATTTTTAAAGACTTCTGCCTGGGCTATGTTGATCTCTGGTTAAGGTTTGGAAACGTTTGGTGGCCCAGAATAAAGGTGTGCTGGTCCATGGCCAATACAGCTGTCATAGCTGTTCAGAAAGCTGTTTCTGAGTGCCTTACAGATACTGGTGGCTTCTTTCTTCCTCACTGAGTAGCTAGGTGGCAAACATGTTGCTCCTCCCTTAAGTTTTGGGAGATATAAGGACCAGGGAGCAGAGGGGAAATGGAACCATGTATGATCATGCTTCAGCCTTGGTAGGACAGTACTGGAGAGTCCCAGAACTGCTGATGAGAAGTAAAACATCTGGGAGAGATCCTTCACAATGCTTTCATGCTGTAAGTGTACTTCTGAAAATGATAGATAAATTAACCATTTCCAGTAGCCATGCAAAGTGTGCAGCAAGCCCAGCTTGCCTGAGAAAAATAAGATCTACTGCATACACAAACTGATTATATGGCACATAGATAGACTAAGGAAGGATGACAGCCTATAGCCCCTTCCTGCCACCAGAATATGTCATGTGGCCTGTCCAAAAAGGCTGAGCAAAAGGTTTGGGCTGGAGTTAGCCACGGCCTTCTAAAAACTTGAAGGGTGAAAGTTGAATCATTAGTTTGAGGTTTTTCTGTGGGTTTTTTTACTCAAGTACATAAAAATACATCATGCTGACAGGATTCATAGATAGGACTCCCTTCTCTCATCCAAATATCCTTACCAAGCCATGAACAGATGTTCCTTTCTTAACACACAAAATTTGAGCTTCTTTATGAACAGCACCCCAGAGTCCCCAGGTAAGAGGTAGAGTGCCACTGCCAAGTCATCTGTGGAAGATGCACTATCAAAGAAACAGGTACTGCTATGAATCCCTGGAGACCGAGCAGAAAACTAACCCAGAGGTCTCATTAGAGCTAATAATTCAACCAGTATTTTATGAGAAAAGCAGGCACCCCTAAACATACGTGAAAATAAAGCTGCAGATGTGTACAAAACTTTCAGGTGAAAGGAGAGCTGTGGTTCCAAATACGTACAGGAATGACTGACTTCATTTTCCTTGCTCTGGTCATCTTTCCCATATACTTGCTTATGTAGCTGTTATCTCCCAATGTTTTCTGGAAAAAAAAGTATATTTATTGACACAGGGACCACCTTTACCATGTGTTTGCACAGTACATCGCACCTTATAATAAACTCTTCCTGTGTGTGCTGTACAGGGTCATGCTTAATTCCACATCATGTTAGCAGAGTATTCAGCTAACTCTGAAGGCCTTTGCACCTCCAGAGCAGACGTAGCCACTGATTTTTATCTACACCTCAGGTATAACCATGGCGTCGAGCCAATGTACACACAAAATACATAAAAATTAATGTGGACTTGATCCTGGTGTTGGCAGCAAAGAGGCAGCTCCTCTTGGCTCTTATTTGGAAACATTCAGCTAGGCATCAATGTATGCTCCAATGTAAGCTTCCAAGAGTTACTGCAAGAATTCTGTTAACCACAAGCAGGTCTGGTTCACTACTCCCAGTTCCTCCTGGTCTTGCAACACACAGGCAGAACCATTTATTGGATTTATACATGACAGTGCTTGTGAACTCCTGAAGGCTTGGACTGTATGCTGTTTGTGGTCCCCACACCTACTACAGACCGCCCATGAGCATTTATGTGCAACCCCTAGACTTCACTGGAGTTTTTCATGAGACCGTTTCACCCTATTGATTGCTTCACTCATTCTGTGACCCCTTTTAGAATGAAACAGATACTTGGGATGTGATGCAGCTGCCTAAATCCGTGTGTCTTATCACATGAGGTGCTAGATGTTGTTCAAGACAGGAGCAGAAAAGACATGGGCCCCTAAGAGACATCTGGCAACCTTGTAGAGGGACAACAGGTGAACAGGCAGGATCCCTGGAGCACCACAGATGACATCGGCTTCCTGTGAATAGCCAGCTGATCAAGCCAAGATCCTAAATGCTTAGTAATGCCAACAGAGCTCACCAGGTGATCAAAAAGGTGAGCACTCTATGGAGAGCTGCACAGCTTCTTGGTCAATGTGTGCTAGATCACTAGTGGTGAGAGAGAAGTGTCCAAAACCTATAGTGAGACATCAAAATTGAGTATCTTGGTCTGTGAGTGGGACCTGTTTCCTGAAGTTTCTTCCCTTCATAGTCCATACCCACATTAGATGAATGCCATACATCCTACAGGAATGAAGTTAATGATGCAGTATAACACCAGTTATGCACTGTCTTGATGATTTCCAAGTGTAAAACATCACTCCTAAAGACACAGCTAAAATATTTTATGAGCTCTTGGAGTTATATTGCAGATATGGACGTCTCTCGACCCCAGTGTTAAGACTACATTTTTCTACTAGGCCAGGTAGGGTCCTGCAATTTTGTCCTGATTTTGAGGCATATTCAGATGTCCTTTGGTAGATCTAGCAAATACACTGAAGCTGTCTAGCAAGTACCTTGAGCTGCCTGTGACTGCCCATGACCTAGTGTTCATCATTTCTATAACTGAGATGTGGTAAAAGATCAGGTAGGAGCAAAATGGGCTGAGTGGCTTTGGGGGTTGTAATAAGCAGTTTGTGTGGCATTTACTGATGTGGGAAGGTTAGCCAGCTTGATGAGAGAGTTCATAAAAAACAGAAAGAGGCAGTGGTATCCTAAACTACCGTTGCAGCATCCAAAAAGGCAGGACTGATTATAGTCTGCAGTTCTGACCAGATCAGGGCATGAACCAGCTTTTCACTGTAAGTTTGTACAACACAAAGATGTACTGGCCTCTTACCAGGAATCCCAGTACCTCTCACCCATGCAATGAACAGCCTTTGGAGTGATTGAAAGACTGGGCCATCTAGACTGGTGTTCTATTACAGTTTTGCTTGGCTAACCCCATGACTTCAGTACTTGCTCCCCTTTTCCTGGCACTGCTTGCTTCTGCCCAGGCTTCACCCACTCATTTTGTCATGCATCTACTCGAGTGGATGGATTAGGAATGAGAGGAAGGAACACACCCAGGTTAAAAGCAGGATATTTATTTTTTAATTTATTTATTTTTCAGAGACAACAGGTATGTCTAAGGACTCCGAGCAAATCATGGATTGGGAAGGAGGAAAGAGGAAGAAGCAGTATTTTTTCGATACCCATTCAGCCGTGCTGTCATGCTCACAGGCTGTTCTCCATGAAGCTGAAAGCTACACCAGCCAGTCTCTGCTTTTGTGTGGCTCATTTCACGATTTAAAGTCTGGGTTTTCACATCTCTCTGCACTTGCCAAAAAAAGGAAGGTTGTAAACAGGCTGGAAAAGCCCTGCACACTACAGGGTTTACAATTTCTAATAGATCTGGTATGTTTGTCTTCAGAGATTAATTTTACAAAGCAAACTGGAGCACATTTTGTGTGTTTGTCCTTACTGCTCCCCTGGTGTTCATTTTTCCCCGCGGTAAGTGCTTGAAGTAAACTAATGCATCTCTAATCCTACCGGTGATTTCTGCCCTCCTTGTCTGTGTCACACAGAGGGTTTGTGCTCGCTGGAGGAGCCTCCTCCTGTGGTTTCACTCGGGTCCCCTTCTTTCAGCTTTTTGCTGAGACTCAGCACTCTGGGGGTGTGTAAAGCCTGTGCCACGGGCTGACTCCTGACTCAGCGTTATGGCTGGGTGGACACAGGGCTTTGTGGTCACCCACCCTGTCCTGGTGACTCAGAGATAAAAATTAATTCCCTGCCTGAACTCTGGTGTTTACAGCCTGCCAAGTTTGGCCCGGAGCATGCTATAAATCTCAGAGAGCAGACCTTAAACAAAAAAATGCAGCCCAGTACCAGTCCAAGCAGGGCTCCTAATATTATACTGTTCTTTTCTCAGAGTATGGAGTATGTGTGAGTAAGAAAAACAGCATACATCGATCACACTATCCATCTCTCAGCTAGAAATCTTTTTTTTCCTACAGTAGCCACCACCACAGCCATGAAGTTCTTACAGAGGTTTAGATTGGATCACCTTCACCTAAAGGGTTGTCAAGCACTGGGACAGGCTGCCCAGGGAAGTGGTTGAGTCATCATCCCTGGAGTTATTCAAAAGATGTGTAGCTATGGCACTTGGGGATATGGTTTAGAGGTGGACTTGGCAGTTCTGAGTTACCAGTTAGACCTGAAGACCTTAGAGGTCTGTTCCAACCTAAAAAATTCTATGATTCTCCTGCACAGCAAACTGCATTTGCAGGGTCATGCTGCCACTGGGCTTTGACAATGATTCTAGTCTCCCATCTGCAGCTGGGAAAGCATCTCTAAGCACAGAAGCAAACTTACTGTCTTTTCATTTGGGAAAGTCTTGGTTGTTTTATTTTCACCATAATTAGTTGGGGTTTTTTTATTACTACTAATATGAAAATAGCACTTGTCAGCTGTGGTGAGGATCTCATTGTATCAGGAAGTATCTGTATATTGGAAGTAAGAGCCCATTTTGCCAAGCGCTCTGTGAGTAAAAGGTCAGGAGCATCGACTATCGAAATGTAACAACAGACAACTGAAAAGAAAAAGGATATTGCATCAATAAAATAGAAACATGAAAAAAACAAAGCAACAACTACAGTACTCCCACAACCTAAATTCTGAGTTACAGTAGAAAAAGTTTATCTGATCCACAGATTACCCACAATGCCAGTGAATTAGGTGGCTCAGAGGGGAATTGCCTGTGTCACCACAATTTGTTTGAAAGCAGAGCAGCTCTCCTCTCCCTTGTGCTAAAAATTATTTATTCACTCAGTATGTGGGTTTGGGGAACTAATGCAGTTTGTAAATTGGACTTTTTCATTCAAGAAATAGTAATAAATTTGGAGATGCAGAAAGCAAGTGCTTTGTTAAGTGCTAGACATGAAAAGGCAATTCAGAAACTTGAGGAAAGGGAAGAGGTTTTATCCCCTTGCAGTTGAGTGCAATAGCGCAGTAATCAGGATGCTCACCTAAAATGGTAGGACATTTTACCTGGGATGAGAGCAAAACCCAGATGTCTGGCTCCTGTGTACATACTTAATCATCAGCTTATAGGTATTTTCAGGCTCTGGTCCAGTGACAAGGAAATTCAGATGCATTTGTAGGGACCTCTGTGAGATCTCTGGTCCATCCTGCTTTGCAGTCCGTGGATTGAGACTGATGCCTCTCTGGATGCTGCCTTTAGCAAAGTGAAAAGCATGTACAACAAATGGGCATCTGTTCTGTGCCTTGGTCAAGCATAGCTTATGGGTTGCCTCAAGTTCCCAGCAGGCCTGTAGAATTTAAATTAGTTGCAGGTGGTGACAGTAGGCAGATTTGCTCTAGCTGTGGTCTGGCTACACCAAATTTTTGGCTTACTTCTCCAAGGCTCTGGAATCAGGCATTTTCTCTCAGCTGCCCACTATTCTCTGAACTCCACACCCAGCCCTGGACATCCCTGGTCATTCTCATGTACACAATGCTTCACTGAAGGCTTATCTTATAGAGATTCTTTAGAAAAGAGTCAGAGTCAACAGTTTTTTGTGTTTTAAGAAATAGAGAAAGAGACACTGAGACACTACCAAACCCTTCCACAAAATGCCAGCAGAGAGTCCCTTACCACATCTAGTACTCTCCATGTACAACACTGAGAACTATACTCATAATAAGGCTGCTGCTTTGTTTTTCTCCTTTCTCATTTGCTTTCCACTATAAACACGATGAGGTCACTGCCTGGTTTTGTGGATCACGGCGGGTCCCCTTCCTTCCGTCCCTGTCTTGGATCCCTTAGGGCTTTAGGTGCACATCTGGCCCCTCAGCCTGCCAGTGCCAACACTTCCCTCTCATTTAACCACCACGAGTGGGCACACATCCCTCTGTAGTTGTGGTCAGCCCTCACAGTGCTGTGGGCTCACCCTGTGGTGCTGCTGTTCAGCTGAACCGAGGACCTCTGACTGCTGTCTGGGCCTGGACACATCTGAGATGGAAAGTTAAATGAACCTTAATAATGGCAAATTATCGATGGATCACTCAGTTCTGCTGCAGCCAGAAATTTCAGGGCTCCCACGACCCTCCCTAGTGCACTTACAATGCTGGCACTTTAAAATGTCACAGCTGACAACCAGAAAGCAGGGGTTTTAGGCCTGCTGGACTTGTTCCCTATATTTTCATTTGAGAGTGCCAATCACTGTGGTATCTAAGTACTAGTTGTCCTTTGAACAGCCTGTGTCACGTAAAAAGGGATCCATCACGCTTATAGTCAGCTTTCTAAAAGCTGCCTGGCCTCCCAAGTTCACCAGGCTCCCTCTGCAGATGAGGTGAGGAGAAAAACATGAGGGTTAATTTTCACACTTGTTTCTTTGTGTCTCTGTCTTGCAGTGGAAGTTAGGGAAGGTACAAGGCTGACAAGAGCTGTTGTTCATGGACAGGTTTGGCTGGAAGGATTTCAGACTGCTGAAAGATAGGATGAAAAATCAGCCTGCAAGGTACACATACCACAAGTAGTAAAAGAGCCCTTTTCGTTTGGTATTTTGCTATTTTGAGATCTGGTATTGCAAGGTGCTGTGGAGGCAGACACCTCTGACAGTTCGTATTTAACAGATCAGAAATAACATGTGTGAGATCTAACAGCCAGAAGCAAATTAAGACTAGAAATTCACATTTTAACAATATAAATAATTCATCATTGCAAAAGTTTGATGAAAGATGTGGCAAATTATCCAATATGTGAAATCTTCAACATGTGAACAATATCCAAGTGATGTTTATGCTGTGACTAATACAGGAATTACAACATGGGTGTGACTGGAGGAGGTTCACTGCTCTACACAATACAAAGAATTAACTTCGAAAAAACAATGTTGCTTTCTAAACCCATCTTACAAGATTCCTGAAGTGTACAGTGCCCAAGGATGGCAGCCAGAGTGAGAATACACAGAGAACTCAAAGAAGTAGGAATCTAAACCTCCTGGAGTAGAGAGGTACTTGGTATGTCTTCTCTATCAAACTGTGCATTTATGGCATTGTGTGTTTTGTCTATCTTTTCCTTCACAATTTTGCCCTCATTCTAACTGCAAGAAAATTCACTGTTGTAGTAATTACAGAAAAGCTCACTCATGTTACAGGCAGAGTGGAACCAGTGAATCTTCTGTCATTTTCTGCTTTTGCTAGCCCCCAACAAGTCTGATCCTTGGGGAAGCAGGCTGCAGTGATCGGTGCAATGCAAACTAGTGCTACGCTTGATGCCTTGAACCAAAGGCAGTTGAAAGATGTTTAGTAGTGAGTGAATGACAGAAGAGTCCCCTATTCTGAATGGAATCCTGCTAAAAATGCAAAGATTTACATGCAAAGTACAGGTTCTTCTCCAAACCTGAAAGGGGTGCAAACCCTTCTGTCTAGCTGCTACTTTACCTACACTCATCCCCAGAAATCCAGAGGGAAAAATCCACAAACCCTGATGTTATCCCCTTATCCTGATGCCTTTGCTAACTGTCTGTAGTTGCCTAAGCCCAAACATCCCCCAGCTGGTGTGTCCCAGTCCCCTGGGTCCCTGGAGTCCATCTTTCCCTGGTATTTCCCATGGCACATTGCCGCAGACCCAGAGACACAATACTTCCAGCAACCCAAGGTCCTGGATCGATTCCCTGGTAAAGACATCCATGCCTGGAGCTCTGTCAGCCAGTGGATGCAGCAGATGGCAAGAAGTCAAGACACTGCGTTTGGTGGAAGATGTTCAACAAATGTTGTGACCAGAAGATTTCAGATTTAGCTTTCTGAAGGAACAGAGCTGTACCACAACATTTACAAACAGCTCCAGTTACAACTGCGTAACACCAGCCAGTATTCAGAAGCTGTGCCAGGAAGCTCTCCACGTTGCTACACTCCCTTATTAATAGCATTTTGCCAAGCTGCCCTCTGGGACAGAATTATTGTAGAGTGGTTAAATGGCTGCTTGTGGAGGAATGCTTTATTTTACCGTTTAACCGCAGTCTGACTTGAATTCCAGCGCACAAACCAGGAGGTACCTGGGATGCATTATAGGCTGCATCTGGTTAGATTTTCTGGCCCACAAAAGACCACAGACATGAGTGAGATTGATTTATTGATCTCCTTTCACTCCCACAGCTTACACAAGCAGTGGCAACAAGCTACTCCCACACACACACCTGCATCTCGATTTACCACATAAATGTTAAAACAAGCAACACTAAGATCACACCCACCTTTTCTTTAGCCTTCCAAAGCTCCTAACCAAAACAGCTTTATCAAGACAAAGATATTTCCCTGATAAGAAAACCCTGATATGAAGTATATCTTTTGAAGCAGAATAGGAAATATCTAAGAGAAGCCCATTTTTTTATATGCTGTGAGTGGGAGAGTGGCCTCAGTATGTCCCACTGCTGACCTCTTTTGTGCAATGATGTCCTTTTGTAAAGAAGGTCTGCAACTGCTTTATATTTTTCTGTCTAAATATTCAGTAGTCATTACTGTGAGAAGGGAAAAATAAACAAAGCCCAAACTGACACACTGAAACACCAGCCAGCGAAGAGTTTCTCCTAATGGCACAAACCAGAATGAGCAATAAAGGCCAGGCTGTCTGCGTCCAATACAGATCCCATGTGTGTTTTAATAACAAAGGATAAAAATCACTGCGTTTCCCTCCTGTATTGAAATACTAGATTATAAAAAATAATGACTAGAGCAACAAGATGTAGCCAGGGGGAAGTTCTAGGAGAGATTTCTGTTGAAATGAGACAGACATTATACAATGAGACAGAGTCCTTGTGTGAACCTTTTAAAAGATGATTTTCATCTTGTTCATACACTCGAACTACTGAACAAATGAATTGGAGTAATTAAAAACTACTACCCTTTGGTGTTTGGCTGTTCTACAAATGTAGCAATGTTTTTAAGACAAAAAAAAAAAAATCTCATTACATATGTTTAGTGCATTCCAGTTCTTTGTGTTTTTCATTTCAATTATATGAAAGCAAGGAGCACCTTGGTTATGGGAAAAGGCTGAGAGAGCTGGAACTCTTTAGCCTTGAGAAGAGAAGGCTTGGGGGATCCTACTGATGTGTGTAAATAACTGAAGGGAGGCTACACAGGGGAAAGAGGCAGGATGTTTTCAGTGATGCCCAGTGACAGGACCAGAGCCTATGGGCACAAAGTGAAACACTGGAGGGGTCATCTGAATATCAGGAAACATTTTTTATTTATTTTAAGTGCAACCAAGCACTAGAATAGGTTTCCCAGGAAGGTTGTAGAATATCCATCCTTGGATATATTACAAAAAACTGTCCTGGGCAACTAGGTGGCCCTGCTTGAACAGGAGGGGGTGGAAAAGATGAACTCCAGAGGTCCCTTCCAACCTCAATCATTCTGTGATTCTGTGATCTCTCATTCTGTGAAGGTGGTTGCAATGCATCAGGTAGTTTTCTTCATTATTCTAGTGCTACAAAAGGGGAGACTAAAGATGCATCTGCACTGATTCATGCCTTTTAACTCTGAATCATTGTTGTCTTAGCATCCACACACACCACAAGAGTATGCAAATTGTGTTGGAGCAAATCTGGTTTTCTTAGAAAATTAGACGAGATACACGATTGGCCTATGCCAGGGCTCATATTCATGTATTCCACCTGCACCAGATGTGAATTTCAGCATGCTCTGGTCTTGTGAGGAACTCACTTGTGCTCTCCCAGATCAGTCAGGAGTGTTAAATGTGATAAAAATTCTTAGGTTTTAGCAAAAGAAAAGCAAGTGTTTCTTGCACTATTGTGATTGGCTGCTCATTGCTTGGCTTCTGACAAGCAGGACAGTGGGAATCTCAGTGCCCCAATGACTCTGACACAGGAATAAATGTGCACAAGTTGGGTCACAGCAGCTGTCAAGGGAACTCTTTGGTGTGACTGTCAGCATGGACATAGGCAAGAGAAAGTGACGATTACAGTTCCTTTTTCTTTTGCACACAAAGATTTATGCCATATCCTTTTTGCTAGTAGGGAATATATGTGAAAGTGAAGAATGACTGTTACAATAGCTGCATACTCCTACCACTCCTTCAACCAGAACATCAAGCATGTGGCAGTCTGAGAAAAGAAAAACAAACCCCCCCCAACATCTAACATATGGGCTTGCAGAATAGCATTGCCATTCATATGGTTTGCACAAATGTTATGAGATCTTACTATGAAGGGGAAACCATGATCTATTAATTATAAGAATCTCACATGCAAAGCAGGAAACTCAACAAGTCCATAAAAAAGATTTGAGTTCAAGTTTTTCTGAAGGACATTAATTGATTATGAGACTTATCTCTACTTTTCCCTTTCATTCCCACTGTTAATTTGTTTTGCCCAAGTCCTAACTGTTGAACAGGACCAAAGTAAAGGAAATAGTGCAAGTAAATATGAATGAAAAATATGGTTGGATGTATCATGAGTGTGGTGGTGGATAGACTGGGACACTCTTAGGTTTCTTCTGTTTCTGGAAATTTCCCTCATTTGCTGTTAAGTGCACTGAACTGATGGTTCCTAGTTATGCAGTTTCACTTCTGTCACTTGTATAATTAACACAATGGATGCAAAAAGTGCAAAGAGCTCTTGTGATTTGTGCAAGCAGGCTTCTGGAAACCTGAAGAGATGTGATCAAACAAGCACTAGAGTAATAGTAGGGTTGCCACTTCACACAAACCAAATGCCAGGAAGAGGAGAGCAGTGTTCAGTATATTGAATGCTTACCCATTGCTAATTTTATCTCAGCCAAATCAGGTTTTAAGGCTGAAAAAAGGAAAATGAGATGATTTCTGGACTTTGATATTCCTCAGTCTGTGTAAGAAATCAGGTCATGCTAGTAAAGAAAAAATTTAAAAAATTATCAGGGAAGGATAGAAAAGTGTTTACCTCAATTTTGCTTGTAAAGATTTTTGTTAATCAGAATATAGTTGTCTATATATATGTCTATACCGTTTGAAATTAAAATTAGAGCAGTGCAAGTACATCCATGTAGCACCAAATACCTGTTCAGGTTACAGAGTTACGGATCATTCTAAAATAAACAGAATATTATGGAATTGTAGGAAAAAAACCCCAACAATGAGATTTTCCCTTTTTTTGTCTCATCTCTCTCTATGAAACAGATACACACTGGAAAGATTCCAAGATTTCAGTTCTCATGTTTTGTTTTTGCATGACTTAACTCTGAGCATCCAGAATACTTCAGAAACAGCAAGAATAACGTAGTCTTTACCCCAGGTGAAACTAGATTATGTACATATCCACCACAAATAACAGGGAAACTTATCAGACACGACAGTGATTCGGCCCCATGGAGCACTAACAAGAACCTAAATTAGCATAAACCAAGCCACAATTCCCAGACAAAATTCTCTCAGGGAGTAGAATTTGCAGGAGCTTCCAGTGAAACAGATGGGAAGGAAACTTCATATTTCCCAATAATATCAGATTAAAATGGCACTTGGTATAGGTGCTACTATCCATATTTGAAGAATATGTTTTGCACACAAAATGTAAAGCCATTGAGAAAATAAAACTAACTATTTTGTATATGAAATATCTGTGGGTTTAAGCGAAGCAGTTAATTTTGTTTGGAATTTTGACACAACTACAGTCTTAATACCTGGATTCCCACATGCACCAGACATTTTGCCACATCATCACGGACAGCCATGAGAACTCAAGAAAATAATTTCCCAGAAGACATTTTAATGGTAGCCTTTAACTATTAAAATTGTTTCTGTTGGCTTTTTCAGACCAATACAGCAATTTCCATGAATGTAATTTAGGAACAATTAAATCCGTGAATACTGCTGTAGCAAATAGTTTCAGTCACAAGAAAGGATGAAAGAAATATTTAATTTGATTCTTTCTGAAGCTATGGTTGTGTTTTCTTTTGCTGTTTTTTTTTTTAATTTTTCCCCAAAAGTTCTTTTCATCTTGATTTATTCTTCAAAAAACCAATGTGCTTATCCTTTTCCTCCATTTTCCCCAACTAGACAGTAGACAAGAAAGAAGAAGAAAACCCCTACATTCTCTGAGTGCATTTTTAATTGAACCAATTGATTTCCCTCACCCTAAAAAAAAAAAAAAAAAGAGCCATTTTTAAGACCAATTTGGGCGCATGTTGAAGTGTGCATTGCTGCTTTGGTCTGTCAAGTTGCATCTGTGGTGGGAGCTAAACCAGTTCAAGTGCTGTGCTGTAGCTACAAATAGTGTTTCATTTCTCACATCCTTGATAAGCATTTGCTTTGCGTCAATTCCCACTCTTTCAGAAATGCCTTGAAACATGGCACAAGTCAGGACTGCTCCTGATAGAAAGATGAGTAAAGTAAAGTTGTTTTGAATGGGGGTGAGCTTCTTCAGTTTGTACAGTGACTGCTGCAGTGTGGTCCAGAACTGCATCCCTCTAGGTCACACTTGTGGGTGATGGAGGCCACCTTGAGGTCCTGATCTTCTCCCAGCTCTGACCCCTCAGTTCAGCTCCTCTGCAGCATTACCTCAGCTTTGCAAAGGGAGTAATCAGAGGACTGATGTAGCAGGAACAAAAGTGGAAGAGAGAGAAGGTGGTAGCAGTAGCTGAGGAGGTGTTGCTGTCTTCATGTGTGGGCACATCCAATCTGCTGCAAAACTCTCTCTACATTGCATCACTACTGGCAAGATGTCTTTGGTAGCAGATAACAGAGAAAGGGAGCAAAGTTGCATGAAAAATATTGGTGAAGACAGCTTAACAAAAGTAAAAACAAAGGTGACATCCCTCCCTCTTCAGCCCTCTTGACTGTATTGACTCGATCTTCAAGGACTTCAGCAGTGCCTTAGATACCTCACGCATATGTAGAAGTCAAGCTGTAACAAATTTGTGGCCAACTCCTACTCCAAATGCAGTCGTCAAGTCAGAATCTTTATTTACTTTCCAGAAAGAACAGAAATTATTCCTATTTTTTTGTCCGAAGAAAGAAAGAGAGAGAAAGTGCTTCTTTTTGTTACATGTTTCCTTTGTATGTGTCTAACCATGATCACAATACTTATGATCATTGTAACTGGAGGATTGTCATGCACAGATAAGCTCAGCCACATGATCAGGATCAAACTACAGAACCACATGGTGATACTAGAGCAGGAAGATGCTTACATAGGAAGATGACAAAGAATGAAAAAGGAGAATGGATCCAGCCATAGGTACTCCAATTCATAAAAAGGAGAATATTTTCAGCTTCATACCAGCAAAGCATTAACAAACAAACCTTCATGGTGGTAAGCTAGTATTCAGCTTGTGGTCAGCAAAAGAAGCACAGAATATTTTTATTTCAGTAATTGATATAAAATATGGAAATGGCACACTAAGCAGCCAGTTGGAGCAATGGTTTTAAGGCATTTAAATACTGTAGTTGTACAGAAATGGAGAAGAAGAAAAAAGGTCTATTTGTTTATATATGTATGTTTCTTTGGTCTGAAGTTGCAGGACAAATCACATTTTTCAAATAACTTTGCTATGGTAAGAAAAGGGCATTTAGAAAAGTCATTACTAGAAGAAAGTAATAATTTTGTTTCAGTAAAATTCTCCACAGTATGGATTGCTAAAGTACATGACTCTATAATAGATATCCAGAGCTTTTAATAACAACAGCAGGAGCTATGCAAGCAAGCCTGAATACAACGCTCTGTGCCAATGTATATTAACTTGTCCCATGTAACTTCTACTCTTCCAGCCACTGGCCCATGTCCATCCAATTTAAATGCTGACTACAGAAGGGAAAATTGTAAACCTTCTGTACTTACACACTGCATAATTTTTTTTACTTTCACTGAATTTTTACCCAGGGAAGAATAGAGCAGAGTTATATGCTTCATAGAGTCTGCTTGATACGAACTTTTTAAAGGTTTTACTTTAATCCTGTACACCTGGTATTTCTGGGGGTTCAAACAGATTTATATTTCTTCCCTACCAGCTCTCCTATGACTTTACAAGAACAAAGCCAATAAATTCCACAGGATCAAAGACAGAAGCAGTTGGAAGCTGTTTTCTAATCCAGACCTACACAGCCGTGTGTCTTTCGCCATATCCCACATCCCTAATGACTGGATTCTCTCTCCCTATAGATATAAAACAGTCTATCATTTGTATTTGAATCCCTTTCTTTAATATTATTAGACTACATAGGCACATATTTAAAGAGGTCAGATGGCTTGTTAACACAGTGTATATTGCTAATGTGTAGCTCTCAGCAAGCAGATTTGGAAGAACAGATTTTTTAAGACTAACATGAGAACTTACAGAGTTAAAGAGAAAAATAAAAAGTTACTTTCTATTCTTAATAAACTCAATCTACCTTATGAAATAACCTCATTGAAAGAGAACAAGCCAGTTCTTTGCCCTGTCTCAGCACCACTAATGGATTACAGCTTTATTGCTCACCTAACTCTTGCTGGGAAGTTGTAGCAACACAATATGTACTCTTTCCAGAATGTAGCTTTACTTTCTTGCTTGATTCATAACACTTAACTGATCCTGAAAAGAGGAAATACATTTCAGTCCTCAATATAGGACCCTACATATCTTCAGGAAGACTAAATTTATGGAAACACTCTATTCCCAGAATGACTTAATAGGGAAAAACAGAATCCTCCAGAAGTCAACTAAAAGTGAACTCTCTTCTGTTCTTTATATAAACCTTTCCCTCATGCAGGAGACCTGGGAAGTCTATAATCTTTGAACTAAGCTAGTTTTTGTTACCCTGTATAACAGGATAACACGGGGCTCGTTGCCCTGTTATTGTCTCTGTGCAGTGAGGCTGGGTTACAGGTTCCTTAAGCATTTCCTTTGCTCATGTTGTCTCTGCACAGTGGTAACACAGTGTGGACTTTACCTCCTCATACAGCTTCCCTCTGTTCAAGTGAACTAATGATAGAGGATATGATCTCTAGCATGGTTTGCTAGTCATTTCCCTCTGAAAAGCAATACAGATATTTGAGAGGTTTAAACCAACAATTTGCATGAAAAGAGCTATCCTTTTAATCCTAGGAAACAAAAGCAATCCATTTTTGTTAATGTTAAGGGTGTTTTGAGGCCTAAAATTCATAGGCTTTTTATACACCCAAAGGTTTTTGCTGTAGTTGTAACTTCCTTTCTTGTGACAGTCCAGATTTCCCAGAAATTCCATCTTACCCCAGAGAGAGAAAGAGAGGATTGGAGAAGACATCCTCTTGCAGACTGTCAGGGTGGGATTTGTCTCACGTAACTCTAAGCATTTATATTAATAGGTGTCAATAGCTGAGCTGGTCACTCTGGGCTCTATTTGCAGTCAGTGGGGAGAAATTGTAACACAATTTGTCTGAATGCTTCCAGGTATTTGCTTTCGACTGAACTGAGCTTTAGAAATGCCTTATTCTCTACTCTGTCTGCAAAGGCAGCTCAGCTCTGCTAGATCACAAGTGAATGCCTGTTGTCACTCCATTAGATTAATCATGGTTTTTCTCTCTCACATTGTTTTTAATGCACTTTCTTTTTTGCTTTTCATTTCTCACATGTCATTTTTACTCTTTCGTCTTAGGACAGTTTGTCTTCTAACATCTCAGCCAGTTCACCAATGCAGTGTGCTCTTCTCAAAAAAGCCCATGACTACAAAAAAGCAATACAGGCAATATTTAGCTCTCAAAACATAACAATACCCCTCACAATTTTTGCAGCATTTCCACTAGTGACTGAACTCTGTAAGGATAAAAATATTTCTAATACTTTTTCAGTACCTACTATATTGATGAACCTTGCTTCTGTATCACAGGAAGAGAGGTCAGGATTGCAAAAATCAAATAAAAGTAAAATTATTTCATTTCAAAGGCACACTTTCTGTTGCTAGTGCTTTATTACCAAAACCCAAAGCAGAGGGTTTAAAACTAATTTTGATACATCCACAGTAGCTGCAGCCATCTCTCTGAATATAGTTACCAAACAAGTAGTTATTCCTAAAAAATTGCGTTAAAATAATAAAATTAAAGAACATATAAAACAAAACTATAGATATTTAAGGTTTCCCAGAGAGGCAGGCTATAGAGTCTTCATTCTTGGACACACTTAAAATTGGACTGGACACAACCTTGCACAACCTGCTCTATTTATCCCTGCTTTAAGCAGGGGGGTAGGCATGAGAATCTCCAGAGGTCCAATCTTACACAATTCAAAATTCTGTTGTTCTGTAAGTCTAAGCATGAAGTCACATATAATTTTGGCTTAACTGAGATGCTTAAGGTAAGTGCACCTCATACCTGTGCAGGGGTTTTGATTTTCAGAATTATGTCCCAAAAGACAGGAGCACACATCCAGAACTGAGCCTGTTACTATCTGCAGTCCAGAGAGTCTTCAGGAATATCTAATTGATGGAAAAATATTGGAACTTCTGAACAGAAATACACAAAGACACTTAGAAATCTCTCTTTTCTCCTTCAGGGTAGGATTCATTTTGGCAGTACTTTTGTGGCTTAAAATAGATTTCTGGACTAAATTAACCACCAAAGCTTGCTTTTTCATCAATCCAAAGATACAGGCACTGCTAAGAGATGATTTGATATGTCTGAAGACAGGTTTTGAGAATACACAAGACAAATGCCCCAGTGGAGTTCTCCATTTATTTCCCTGCACTATGGAATGAGCATGCCCTGCTGACTGAGGCTGCATACATAAATTTTAGTGCTGAAACTTGACAAGCTCAATCTGAATCTCAGCATGGTTTAAAAAGAGTGCACCCCTGGTTCTAGCACTGTTCATAAGCAATTAAAATCGTTTTTTTTTAAGTCTTTTGTCTTCAAAAACTGTCCTAGAGAAATTGTCATATGAATGGTGGCTTGAAAAACTTAACAAAAACCCCAAAACTACTATGAACACTCTTCTGAAATCCATTTAATGATTTCTTACTAATCTAAAAAATATTGAGGGGAAATAGTTACTGGGTAATTCTGTGAACCAAGCATGAATAAAACACTATGGACAATGAGCTGCCCATAAAGCATCTGTGCTTTGCTCTTACCAAATGTTTTTTAAAAAAATTCACAGTGCTTGCCTTAAAGAAAAAGAAAACAAAAATAGCACACAAAAAAAAACCCAACAAAAAACCTCCCAAACCAGTAAAGTCGACAATATGACTTGTGAGAATTCCATATTATTTCAGTATCCAGTAGCTGCCATGCAGAAGGACCACTTAATTAACTGTTTATTATTCTTACTTCAATAGCTTATTTTTGTATAGACTGGAAAGCCTTGCAGAGATTCCCCAGAGCATATCATGGTGATGATTTTTTAAAAAGACAGCATAATCAGACATGAGTTCCATTTCACTTCAATAAAAATATGTTTTCTGTTGAGTTTTACACTTCAGTCTCATTACAGCAGCAGTTTTACTAGATGGGTTCATACAACCCACAGGAAGTGCATGTACACAGAGATGTTTAAAGGGATGTTGGACATTTGTATCTGACAATAAAACCTTGCTTGCTTGTGTTTCACATCACTGGGATGCCATAGAATAACAGCAGAGTAAACTGAGCTTTATTTATTATGATCGTAATTCTTGATTATGGAAGGAAAAATAAATGTTAAGTATCTGGAAATAGATGATAGCTTTATAGCTGAACTCGGTGATTTGCACATAAAGCTGTGGAAGTGGAATACTTAATTTACTATTATGTCATGATTTATTTTACAAAAGCTGAGTGAGCATTGACTAGAGTTAACCTTGTTAGAGTTCTAGGCAGATGTTATGAACTCTCTTGGGACTCTCATGGTTCAAACATAAGGATACCACAGAGCTTTCTTGGCTAATATTAGCTACTACCTTACAGCCTTCTCTTTAGATCCACGAATTACCAGCACTCAGAGTAGTTCATTCAACCAGTCAAGACATTTCTCAGAAACCCTGGGGAATCTGTGAAAGTGCTCTGAATGCTTTGAAAGTGTTCCAGTTTCCTGCTCTTAAAAATCACTGCCCTAAATGAGAGCTGTCTTAGGAGCAGAAACATTATTCAGAATCAGCTTCATCAAAAAAGACTTTGAGATTGAAAAAGATGCGTCAACTGAAAATTCTGATTTCAGTAACAGAGCAACATTTAATAAATATCAGAAAGTTAAATTAATTAGGATCATACTTAAAGGATTTACTCTAGCATTCTGTAGCTGTTCAGTGCAGGTAGCTAATAGCAGCTGGCATATCCTGGAAAGCCCTTAAATGGAAATCTCTTCTGCTCCATTCTTTTTCCGGGAAGTTTATAACAAGTTACATTTCAAGATCCTACTCTGAACGAACATTTCTTTGTAATTTGGGAATGGGACCTCACATAGTACTGCTGAAATTTATCTACCATGTTTTTCCCTTCTTTTTATAAATGTTGCTGAAATTTGAATAATAAAAGAACCCTATAAAATTCAACTTAATAAGATTTTTTTCTTAGAACAACACAATCACATAAGAATACAAAGAAGATTAATTTGAAGATATTTTCCCAACTCACTGGCTGAATTCAGATTAATCCATCACATTGAGCTATCATACACCTAAGAGTTATGTCCAAAGGTATTTTACATGGCTTTTTTTCAGCATTGTCCTTGATGTGTCAAGACTTAGGTGATTTTTTTCCCAATGATTCCTGCACCAAGTAAATATCCAGTCCCAACTGGGTGTTTACGTAGCAGACCCATAAAGGAAACAGGTGTGAAACATCAGCAGTTGGGTGTTGAAACTCCTGGATTTAGCTTCAA
The DNA here is from genome assembly GCF_000691975.1 of Corvus brachyrhynchos. Classification (NCBI taxonomy): domain Eukaryota; kingdom Metazoa; phylum Chordata; class Aves; order Passeriformes; family Corvidae; genus Corvus; species Corvus brachyrhynchos. Next base: position 42,520 of record NW_008239288.1, read on the forward strand.
GGCATTGTCCCCAGCCCAGTACAGATTAATGCTGCTGTACCTCAGCTAAAGGCAGTCATCTTTTTGGGGTTTTGGGGTTTTTTTCTTCTTTCTGTGTTAGTGTCTGCACAGTGATATATTCTCAGCAGAAGGAGTAAATAGTGACTGCAATCTCAGTTATGGGTGCTTAGGTCACTTTTCAGAGAAATGAGTTGTCGTTTTCCAGACCAAGGAGGGAGCAGGATCCAAGCTGCTCCTTGCCTAAGAGCATAAACAGAACTCAGAATTGACACAGTCACTGAAATATTTACACTGGGGAGGATGCTTAGGCAGAAGTAGTTCTCTGGAGGCTGGATTCCTTCCTCTCCACTTCAGGTGCCAGTCAATAGTCAAGAGGAAGTTGTGCATCTCAGAGGGTGCTTCAGCTCCATGTAAATACCAGGGTTTTTTCAATCTACTTAACAACTAATTCTCCCTCTGCAGGTCTTTATCTGTCCTCATTAACTCTAATGAAGAGTCTACAATAATCGAACTCCTTTCTTAAATGTCTCAGCTAAATGTTTAAACAGATGCAAAATCTATCTGGTCCTAAGAGTCTCTAGAGATTTTTGTTAAAGATGTTCCCTGACAGATGCAGCTGCACAGGACATTTTAAATGAGGCATCACTGTAAAGTCTCTCATGAACTCTAGGCCACAGTCATTAAACTTCACACTTTTGGGTTTTGTTGTTGATTGCAGAAATTTTTCTGTTAAAAAGTCATGTTAAATCCCAGTGTGACATCCAAGGTTACCCTGTGCAAAATAACTGCAAGTCACATTGAGAAATATCAGGAGCAGAATTTCAACCTTGTCTATATAACAATTTGTACCTCAGCTGTTACTGTACATTTCCCAAATTTATATTAGGAACATTTGTGTTCTGTAGTATGGAAAAATGATCTCCATAAAGTCCAATTCCCCTAAAATGTTCAATTGCTTTTACCCATATCTTACTAGATTTCATTTTTTAAGACTATTTTTATTTTCATTGACACGATTTGTCAGGCTTGGATGGATGTGAGTGCTGAATGGCAAACACATACATATGCATGGATCCTAATGAACCCGTGGTATAATTATGCAGAAGTATGTGTATGCTGGTTACTGTCAACAAATAACAAAAGCATAGAACCTTAATTAAGAAGTGGGAATGTGATACTGCTGGAGGTTATTATTGCTTTTTCTGGGAAGAATTATTGCATCTTTAATCACATACGAGGTTCTCGGAAAATCATTTGCCTCAAGCAAATGAGAAATTGGAAGAAGAAATGAGCATACAGAAGACTTCCAGCAATCTCATTTTTCCAATGTGACTAAACAGAAATGTTTGGATGCAATAAATGTAGTTGAAATAAATGTATTGTGACACCAAATATTTTAAGGCACTAAAAGATCCACTCAAGTGGAGCAACTGCTAAACTAAATTTTAGAGAGAGGCCCAAGAGTTTCTCTGCCAGAACTATCTCACCAACTCTCCTGCCATCCCACAAACACTTAACCAGCATTACTGCAAAGAGTCCTTTTCCTTAACCCTTAACAGTATTTTATTGTAACATTCATCAGTGACAGGGCAATTACATTAACAAGTCCTGTTCTGTATTGTTTCTTTCTACACGTGGATGAAGCTGAGCAGAGAAGTCAGGAGCATGACCACAGTGCATAAAAGCAATGTTGATGGTTTTAACATTTGTTTGCTACTGAACTGGATGTAAATGTTTTAAGAAAGATAGACTGCTAAGTGTTTAACCAGTAGGTAGATCTATTTTTTTTTTTTTTTGCATAAATATTGATTAAAGCACAAGAATGTAGAAATTGGAAGACTTTATGGATCCAGGCTGGCCTTTGTTTCCTAGTCATGTGATAATTGTATTAGTTTTTCCAATTATAATATTTATAAATTAATACTTACAGCAATGAATTCCACGATTTTTTTTTCACAAGAATGTGTATAAATCATCTATGAAAATGGAAGTAAGAATTTCCAATGGCATAGAAGTCCAACACAGTCAGAAATTATTATTAAGCAGATCACTTCTGATAAGCAGTTCAGTTACAGATCCTGCCCTTCTGCTCTAACTGTATAAGATCAGGGGAAAAAGGGGATTCTGCATTCCTTGGCTTTTGCGCACTGATAGCACAATAGATGGCAGAGTGTATTAAGTGCCATTTTAAGTTGTCTGAGCACAACTCCAAGAAAAAAATCGGTTTCTCTTTAACATCACTGTAGATACATTAAAAGATCCAGAAGAGCTCATAGTGCTGATCCACAGCCACTAAACTGTGCAGGAGCAGTGTTCACCTGTCCCCTCTGGGGAAAATGTGAGCTGTTGCCAGCCAGTGTCCATTCTGCAGCATTCTAAGAGGGACATTTTTAAAGATAAGTAAACAAGAGTTTAAAGACAAGTAAACAGCATCGTGGTCAAGGAGGTGTCAACTCTTCAAGCACATCCACAGGGTCAGCAGCCCCTCTCCTTCCTCACAGGGCTTTAGCAGCCTGTGTTCAAGGTCAGGTCTGATATGGTGGAGCCACAAAACCTTGAATCAAACTGTAAACACAGCAAAGTGTGTGGGGGAACAGTGAGAAGCCTCACCTGCTGCTTCCTTACCCAGGAGCTGCACTTCAGCCATGCCCTTGGTCTTGGTGCTTCCCTTCACATTCCCATGCAGTTAAAAGTCAGAAGGAGAAGGGTGCTGAAGGAAGTATTCCAACTTTTCTTCAAAAATGCTAGTGGCTTCTGGGTGGGGACAGCAAAGGAGCTGAAAACAGACAGCACTTCCTCGTGCTCCAAAAACACACAACATCCCTGCAGATGCCTGGAATAAGAAGAGCAGGAAAGGTTTCGGAGAGATCCTTCAAATGAAAAATAATGATTTACAGGGGGTTCTGACAGAGAAAGATAAGTCTTGGGACCTGGCTGGTGGGATTTGAGGGGAAGATTCAATTCTGCCAAGCAAAACACACATAACTTCACATTCATTCTGGAAGCCATAAGAATCAATAGGGTGTCATTGTACTCATGCAGTGGTTTGATTGATTTGTTGGAAAGAAAATAGAGTTGTTTTATTTATTTTGTATTGGAGAGCAAGGAGTGACCCATTGTCTTTATTAACCATACATTTCTACCTTTCCCCTCATTTAAATGCATATATATTGTCTTTTTTGCTATACACTCCTCTCCTAACCCTGGTTCCATGCTTCAGTTAATTCAGTTAAACGCAGGATTAACAGTAACAAAGGTTATATCTTTTATTTTGCATACACTTCATCATGCAACCATTAAGGTATGCCCATTTATCTGAATGCCTTTCTTATGCATCCATGAAGCAAACACAGTAATTCCATCCCAGAAGAGACTGGGTAAAGATGCACAGAGCAGTAAGGTTAAGTTTTATTCAATATGGACTTTTCGAGCAAGTCATTTGGATTTGTACCCATTACTACTCATATTGGTATTTCTGCATTCTGTGAGATCAGAGCAGAAATGGATCATACTTCTAATCCAGTACTTTCTAAAATGCACGGAGAAACCTCAGTTACTTCCACATCAGTTTAATGCACACCTGTATAGGAGGAGGCAACTTGTTCCTGAGGTGTAAAGTGACATCTTTTGGAGGAACCCACTGTGGCTTATGAAATCTGCTGCAAACATTCAATCATTTCTAGAAATCTGCTCAACACTCTCTCCTTCTAACACCCAGACTGAATGGATTTCCTCCCCATATATCTTACACAAGTGCTTCTGACGTTGATGAAACTTCTTTGTACACAAAGAAAGAGATAGACATACTTTCAAAATTCCTAGTCACCAGCAGGAAATAAGAGTTATATCATGATCTGACAATTAGCGATAAACCATGGTGCTGATGTAATCATATCTATAATGAAAACTATGCAGTCATGGCAACATGGTTTTATAGCTAAACAAAACACTTGACTTTATTTTGACCCATCAGAAAATTTTATATTCTCAATTTATACTGAACACAGCAAATGTGCCAATCCCCCAGAAACTTCCGTGTTGTAGCAACTTCTTGTTTGTTCTCAAACATTTTGTAGAAAGGAAATCCAAGCAAATGTTCCAGGCAGGAACTTCAGTATGCAAAAGAAACAAAAGGTGTTGATAGCTGGGGAATGAGAACCCAGCAATGTGTCAGTGAAGTCTGTGGTCACTTTTTCTTGTAACCCTGAACTGTTGTAGGAACTCTGGTACCTGAGGCTTGGCATTTCTAGAAACTTGGAGAGAGACTGGATTCTGTGTCACAGCTCCAGGAGAGAAATCTCTGGTAAAGCTAAGTCCCAAAATACTTGGATTGATAGCAAGAATTTCACATTTCCACTTTTGCTGTCTGAGCCTGCAATATACCTGCTGTACTTTCTGAAGAGCTGAGGTCAAGTGTTTTACATCAGCTTAACTGGGGAGGCACATCAGGACTCTCTGTTTTGATACATTAGTTTGTTCACTCATATAAATGTAGTGCTTTGGGGAATTAAAACAAATGTGCTGTAAATGTGATTGCTGATAGAAATAGGACTTGTGAAATCAAAGGCACGAATCAGAATAGGAAGCTGTTTTTCTCAACCAATGTTCTATATATGCTGGAGTTTTTTATGGCCAGGCACTTATTTAAGAAAATGACATGCTCCATTTAGTGAAAGCAATGGAGCTGCTTTAGTGTGAGACAGAAGTAATGAATGCACCATGAGGATGGAAACCTTCCATCCTAAATACGGCTTTGGACAAGAACAGATTCAGTTGTCAATGGGGTTGTGTGCATTTACAGCAGGACTGAGTTTACTGCAGTGCTTTGTCTTTTCATCATCATTCATTAAGTTACTTAATCCTGTTTGCCTCTGGAGAAGGAACTATATGAATATCCACTCTGTTCTCATTTATTTTTATAAGGCATTGCTCATATTTAGATGCCTTCAGTGTGTTATAATGATTTGATCATTATAATGATCCATAATACAAACATTACACTCTGTAAGCTTGCAGTTTACATCCACTAGAAAAATCCTATCTGTTGTTATGTGGGAAATATGGAACTGTTAATTGCTCATGGGAGCATTAGGTCAAAATAAATTTTATGTCTGAAGTTGCTACCCTTTCCAAAAATTTTAACACACATTTTTGTTCATTCATAGATAGTCACCTTTGGTAACCTTTGATATTCTCTGAAGTTTGAGTCATTTAGGAAATGAGTTGTCATCTTGTCATTAAACCCTCATTTTAGAGTTTATTTGGTGCATATTAGCAGGTTTTCAAGTGGTATTCATAGGCAGTGGTTAGGTTGTGTAACTCAGATGGGCATTCTATGCTTACAAATATATCCTATTTTCTTTGCAAGTTTATTTCTCTAATGCATTCCCTCCAGCCACTCACACATGCAGGGGGTTGTTTTGCAACAGCAACATGACACTCTCTATCTCTCACAGATAATCTGTTCCTTGGCTGGTCAGCTGCATTGGCCTGTGTTTTATGTTCTGCCAAACCTTGAAGGTGGGGAGATCATAATATTTTGATTATATCTAATCCACTCTGAAAGCATTTTCATTAATGGGCAAAATAAACAGAGTGGTGGAATAATATAGGACATGAAAGTGCACAGTGTTTTCCAGCTGGGTAAAGCAGCTTAATAGATCAGCCAGACAAAGTAGTTTTCTGACAAACTAAAATAAGATGTTTAAACTCTTGCACGATTGCAGGCCTATTCCTTTTCACAGCAATGATGAAAGATACTCAGATGCAAGTGTCTTAAGTGTCTTTCTGGACCACAGTCTCAATAAATTACAAGTTTAGGAAAGTCATTTGTCCTATGGCTTCCCTCTGGAGTGCACCAGGTGTCATGTGTACATACATCCCTTCAGTAACTGTGGAAACAGATTTTCTGCTACAGTTTTCCATTACAAGGACTTATGCTTAGCCAGATACTTGATGAATTTCCTTCAGCTAGGGATTTGACCCTCTGTTCTCTGTTCCTTACGTATTTGTTCTGAGTGTATAAGTTTACCATGATAGCTCAGTATAGACACAGCTCAGGATGGTTATTTCAAAGACAGATTTATGTCAATAATCCAGCCAGGTCAGCTGCTTAAATAACCCACTAAGAGAAGGTTAGAGGTTAAGGTTAGAAACTTAAACTACTGAGATCCCCACGTATTAGTTCCATTCTCATTTCCACATCCTCAGTTTCAAAGCTCAGTGGGAGTGCTGTGTCCACAGTACAGAAAACCGATGCCTTCTCTTTGCATGGATTCCTGGTATTGAATCACACAATACATCCAGGAGATACTCCTAAGCAGGGACATAAATGACAGGATTAACTTCCCCTAACATTAAATGTGAGATATAGCTCCCAACTCAGAGATATATGGGCTCATTTCAGCTGTCCACATGTAGGTACCCTGTGCCATTTGAGCAGCCCTGGGTTGAATGTGGTATTTGCTGAGGGATGTGAATTATGGGTGACCCGTACTTAGGCCAGTCCTAAGGCATCTCAAACTACACTGCTGATCTACATGTGGGCAGCCTCTCACCATCACAGCCAGAGACTGTGACACTGGTTCCTTGAATAAAGATCTCTGCTCCCCTAAAAAGAGTGTAAGCACCACAGGCACGATTAATTTGCTTCAACTTTGGTATCCACTGCCATTTGAGGTGCTCTGTAGCATCCCAAAAATGCATCTGGAGCTGGAAAAAATGGCATAGGACTCCCAGAAAATCTGTGACTTTCTGGAGCAGGAGCTGGGGATCAGACAGGATTTCATGGGTCAACAGAAATGGCTCTAGGTGCCAGTTACTAGACCCCTGAATTGAAACCTTAGCTAAGAAGTAGAAGCTTATGTTATAAAAATCTAAAGTTAGGGAAAATGAATCCTATTTTTAAATAACAGCATCTGGACATTTCACTTTCCCTCCTATCAGGGCAGAGTTATACCTTATTGTACATTCATGAGTCCTTCTTCAGTTTTACATTTCTTCCAGTTTCATTTGATACATTTCCAGTAATTATTCCAATGAATTTGCCAACAAATGCATTTTTGTGTCAATAAGCATTTCCAGGATATAAATCTAAGTACTGGAGATAAGGGAACAGTTCAGATTTAAGGCTCATTTGTTTTGGGGCCATTGAGCTGACATTATCAATTACCATTTCAATTAGTGCTAATTGAATTGCTGAGGTTTCTAGATGGTTGTCTGATAGCAGTAACTCATTTCATCTAGACCGAAAATTGCCAGGATCTTTCAATCACAAACCCTCACTTGTGATTATCATATTTATAGATACTAAAGGGTGGGCAGGGGAGGTGAAAAAAAGCAGCTAAACCCCCTAAAACTCACGGTGACTCTGGAATACCTTGAACACATGCATGACTTTTTTAAAACCTCAACTTGAACATTGCAAGGAGATATTCCTCTGATTTCTGGATTTCAGGGAGATTGATGATGACAATACAGATGTGCATGCATGTATGGGCTCTTCAAAAATATTTTTCCAATAATCTGACAAATGTATAACCAATATATGATTAATTCAGACATCCCAGAAGTGGTTCTGGTGTTTCTGTGACTGTCAGAAATTATGTTTGAAAGAACATCAGTAAAATAAAAAGATTTCATCGGTAGTGAATCTGCACCTCCTTTCTTTCCATCCCAGTTTTTTCCATATGTTTGACAGATACCATGAAAGGTTTTAAGTAGGTGATGTCACATTTATGGGCTCCCTAGGGCCTTCCTGAAGCAATGCCAGGGTGCACCCAAAGGGCTTGATAGCAAATCCAGAGCCCAGGGAGCTGTGTCTAGTCCACATAACGCAGCATTCTTTAGGCCTGATGCTCAGAAATCTGTGATATCTGAGTGTACTGTGCTGGTATTGTTTTTTCTGTTTATAGAAACCTAATAAAAACAATCTTGAAAAGCATCCTCAACAAAATCACTGAGGGAGTGTACACTTGGCAAAACACAGTCAAACCTCAGCTTTTCAGTGGTATTTGCACTGTTCTGTTCCCCACTCCAGTATCAGGAAGTGCAGTTGAAGCAGATGAAGCAAATAAAAGGAGTGTACTAAACTTTTTCAAACCTCAGAAGGGCTTTGAGGTTTGAGGAAGGATTTCAGCCAATTCTTATTTTATCTGAATCTGGTCTTCTTTATTCCTAATGTTAATATGACTCCTTGCCCTCTTCATCCGCCCAAATGCCTAAAAACTTATGGCTGAAAGTAACCCAAGAGGAAGAATTGTCCAGCAATTAATGAATCCACATAATATTGAGAAGATTAAGCCTTAATTTCCTTTTCAGACATATGCATCCTATGTGACCATTCCTCTCTGTGACTTAAATCTCCTTTTCAGAAAAAAAAGAAAGCAAGACAAGGGAATTTGCTTTTGTCACGGTAGTGCTGAGAGGCTAAAGCCATTAAAATGATAGAGTGGAACAAATACTCTGCTAAGGGGCAACCATAAGTTCCTCAGGACATGTTCACAAGTTTCCAAGTGATTAATTTATCACAGCTTAATTCATTGTTGCTTTCCAGCCCAATTGTGATTGCTGACCATGGCGTTCTGGCTAACTGCAAATATGCATTAAATGTTGTAGCATAAACCATTATGCAGGAGATTAAAGACATAGCACATTACTTTGCAAGTAGGAAGGGGCAGGAAGTCATATAGAAAGCTACTACTAATCGAGTCACAGGCAAAAGCCAATCCACTCACGTGAAAGCTACCCTTTGGTGAAAACACACCTTGCCTGGGTTTACCAAAATTTTGCCAGAAATGTGTAATCATCCACTGAATGCGGATTTATACAATTTCAAATTTTCTTCAGTGTTCAGAGCTTCTTGGCATCCTAGTTTTGATTCAAGCTCATTCCTAATTGATTATATTGTAATGAAGAGTACAGGAAGGGAGTAGGAAGAAGGAGAAAGCTCAGAATTGCCTCCCAGGCATAAAATGTGTTTTGATTTACAGTTAACTTTTTTATTATTCAAATTACACCTTAGTATCGTGGTTGGATTTGGTCTGGAATGAGGTTATCACACACATATGTCCCACTAGTCTCCATCTCAGCAGCCGGGGTGGGTTTATTTTGGCGGGCTGGAAACAATGTCAGTCGTTCCCTTTTTATTCAAAGCAGCATTTGGCACACTTGCAGAGTGCTTAATGGTTTGTGTTCAGAGAAAAGGAACTTGACACAAGTTGGGAAAATATTTCTATATTCTTAGATATGTAGATGTAGATTTATATGTGCATATATACACATGCTCTGTGTATGTATATGTATTTATATACACATGCTATGTATGTGTGTGTGTATGTATGCACACATATATATGTACATTTCAGAAGCTACTGAACTTCTAAAATTACCTCCTTCCTTTCTAAAGACTAAAATTACTTTCTCCAATATTCATCCCCAGTCAGACTTCCCCTCTTTTCATCTCCCAGTGAACAGCAGTAAGAACCAATCCTAACCAACTGCAGTTGTGGATGTTTCTGAAAGACAGCTCCAGTGTAGCAGTTACTTGCCAAGGAGATTTTAGCAACGTCTCATTTTAGTTGTTGAATAGATTTAACAGCAGCTTTTGCCAGATGAATCATAACTGAAACTCAAGAGCTTTGGCTTGGTCCTGCTAGGCCTGCAAAAGTTCAAATGTACATCAGGGGGCCACTGAAACCACAGGGAGCCTTGCTGTTGACTTTGTCTATTGGTGTCAGAATTTGCATCAAGTCCCCAATGTGTTTGGGCTCCTCCTTTCCCTTTTGGCCCCACGTGACCTCCATCTTTAGAAAGACACCACTGCAAACTCAGGTCCCATTACAGAAGTGGAGTTCAACCATTAAGGTAAAACTCTGCTGTTCAGTGTTTTTTAGTAGATGAATTTCTAAAGCCTTACACCACTTCCAGCTTCAGCTGAAAATGTGTTTGTTAGGTGCATCCCAACTCCTGCTTCCTCAACTTGTTCACATGCAGAAATGTCCCTTCACAGATAACTCAGCCCAGAGAGAATGTACACAGCACAGCATGGCTTGCTCACGTGGGATATTCCAGATGGGAATGGCACTGGGGTTTTTTCCAGTTTACTATAAATACCATTAATGCAAAACAATATTCTAGATTCAGTTTAAAAACACTAGGCTGAAATGAGTTAATATTAGAATAACTTTGTTAGATTAAATTCAAGACATACTTGACACATCTTCAGGTACAGCCTTCATAATCTTTGAATAGTTTTATTACTTTCTGCTCAATCTCATAATTTTTTCCTTTTTAATTAATTGGTAAAACACAGATTTTTATACTCTCTAGGTCTGATAGTGATTAATTCTTCCTTTGTAATTTGATCTTGTCATGTTATTTTTAAATCCTTCAGAACAGCCAAAAGACACGTCCTAAACAAATTATAAAAATCTTTCCTCTTTGTATTTCTATTTTCTCTTCCCAAACAAGACCCCACTGAGCTGACTAGCTAACTTTCTAACACACATTCAGTTCCTATGAGGGCAAGCAGAGTAAAAAACCACAGACGTCTGATAATCTCTAATAGTTTGATTGTTCAAATTTAAATGAAATGAACACTTTTGAGAAAGCTTTCTTGCAGTCATATGTTTTCATTAGCTTAGTCACTGCTTTCTTTGAATCTCAGCTTTTCTCTCCTTGAGAATGATTTACTAAGTCTACACTGCTTAAAGAGACTGAGGCTGTGTGCTGCTGAATTAATCAAGCACTGTTTTAAACCAGTATCATATGCAATATAATATTTTTCAGCCATTTGCAATTCATGATTCTTGCTGTGTTAGATTAAAAAAAAAAAAAAACAAAAAGATAATTTTGTTCACATTTACTCTTTCAAACTTTATCTTAAACTTCAGGGAGAACAATCATCTCTTTACTTCCATTCATCAAGTTACTCCTGCTATTTTTCATTTATGGACTATATTATTCTCACTTGGAATATAAATTTCAAGCAGAAATTTTTCATGTAGACTAAGGAATTACACAACAGATTGTAAAATACAGTTCCAAATCTAATACAAATTGCTATGGCTTTTGCCTCCGCTTAATTACCTGCACTAAAAATGATTTATAAAGGAGTTTAATGCTGTGCTTCAACAACTTCTTTCTGGAATTTGTACTCTCGTGCTGTGTTGTAAATTTATAGAAGGTGATCTATCTTTAGCCATCCTTGGAGGCTACTTGCTCAGTGCTTGATGTGATGTTCAGTTTATTCTTTGTGTTTTCTAAACACAGTAATTATGATCAATAGGAGGAAAATCCTGATGGCTTTTGAAAATTCTTGTGGTACTTTTTGGGAAGTTACTTTTTACACAAAAGTTGTAACTGCCTCTTTTGTTTTGTGTTAACTTTCTTCCATCTTTGTAGGTGTTCAAATTTTTCATGGAATTTTTTGTGGTGAAGCTGAGAAATCTGTCTAGCAATTTTTTTTTTTTTTTAATTGATGTTCTATTAAATCACAAAGCTGGTTTCTAGCAGAGAAGAGAAAGTTTCAATGGAATTTAATAAACAAGTGTGTTGATACTGAAAAATAGCACTGAAGCACTTTTATCTGTGCAAGATGACTGACCAAGGGACCAAGAGCAGATTAGGGAGTGATATCAGACCTTTTGGATAATATATCCAGAGACCAGAAACGGGCATTTGATGGGATCCAACTCCACATATGTGGTCAAGGATACAGTGCACACAAACTGTGTTTTAGGAAGTGAGTTTACTCTCATGGAGAAACACTATCTTAAAAAAATGCTAGTTTCACTTTATGTCTGTGAACAAGTTGCCATATTTATCATCTTAACCTAACCACATACCTTTCTTTTAAGTAATGTTTTACTGAATCCTCCCTACTGAACTGAAAGTCAGCAGCAATCCTAGCTCTGAGCTAAGACATTGAGGAGAAAGGCTCTCATACTCCAGTATTTTTGCCATATCCCATATAATAATCAAGTGGAATGTCTTAGGATATATCTAATTTTAATAAAAACCACCAGCAGGGTGCTTTGCCTTATAAAGTATTGCTCTTTTCTAATCACAACTAGTAAAATTACCATACCTAACTACCTGTGAATGGCGTTTTTAATCCACAAGTACTCCCAGTAATCTGTATGGGAATGAGTAAATCATTATGAAACGTGAATATGGTTGTCATGATCTGACTCTAATCTATTTTGCTGAATAATATAGAAAATTAATATATCCTAGACAAAAGGAGAAAATGTGACAAAAACTTTCCTACTTCTACTTTACTTTGTGTACCTGAGGACTGAAGTATCCATTTATTTGTTTTTTAATAATTACTCATGGAATGGTGGAGTTTTGGGTCTCAGATAACTCTTCTAATATTTTTCCTAACATCATGGCATTTCTGGCATGCCCATGGTAAAATAAATCTTCCTTACTTAGAGGAATCCTTTGAAAAACAATATTTGAATAGATTTTCTCTTGCTGAAGACAGCTGTCACTTTTGCTTCCCTTATCTCCTGGGTATCCAGGGTTGGAAAGGTCTTCTTTTGAATTTATTTTATCATTCTGTATTTGTTGCTCATATGGTAGACATTTGCTGACTTTATGGCATATGTGTTATGCAAACCCCAGTGACCAGAGTGTTTTGAACAGCCATGAGCTGTAATTCCAAACATATTAAGAGATTAAAATAATTGCACTGTTTACTTTTACAAGCTTTCCACAACAAATATAGCCACCCACTTCTATACTAAAAGAAAACAAAGTGACGACAAGGTCCACACTATTTTCCAAGGTTAGCTGTGAAATGACTTTCTTAAACTGCATGAATTCAAACAATGGCCTTGCTGCCCTTGCTCACCCAAGCCTTCCAGTAGGGCTGGTTATTACATAAATAAATTATTTCTGATCTTCACCTACAGCTCTTTCTAATAACATTGTCAGGAACCACAGGAGTCTGAGTTGCTACTGCCTGTCAGAAAAGCCCATAAATTCTGTAGTGGTGCACAATCAGGGCTCAGGGCCTTGTACCCCTCCTCTCTGTAGTGTGCTCATCCAGGCTTTGGCTTGGTTTTGGTCTGTGCCTTCTCTGTATAATGCTTAGACAGTGTCCGGAAGACCTTTTTCCTCAGGGGGATGTGGATGTGAGTCATGGTGTGTCACCACTTCTCAAAGCCAGAGGAACAGCCATGGCAAATTTCTTTCTGTTGTCCTTCCTGTATATCCATTTTACAGACTAATTACATATAAAATGCAAAATAATTCCTAGATATAAAAGCAAAAACCTTCTAATAATGCATGTTTATCTGGCTGACAGTTACACTCTGCATCTGGAAGAAGGTCTGAGGACTCTGGGGATTTGGCTTCCAGAATATAAGTCAGGAACCTGGCAGGAATTTTGACTCCCATCCGCTTGCAAAGCCAGGTCCTACAATAATTTGCATGTCAACGTGAGGAAAAAAACACAACTATGTCCGCTATATGTATCTTTACTACCTACATATTTTCATCATAGTGGCCTCATATCCACAGTGTTTGTCTATAAGTATATATTTATATATGTGTGTGTGTATGCAATTTATTATTCTACATAAATAACAGTAGAATAATACCTTGGTATAAAGTTTGATCCCTTTATTATCTATTCTTATCTTAATTTAATCTAATGTGGAATTCTTATTAGAGTAAGAGTAAACTTTGTTCTTTAAGTATTAACTATCTAAGAACAGTACAAAGTACCTGATTCTTATTACAAATGAAGGAAAAAATCCTCACAAGAATAATTTTTACTGTGAGATTTGTAATAATTCCTGCTTGCAGTAAGGTGGGCACTGTTCCAAACAAAAAATTCTCATATATATATATATATATATATATATATATTTGAAGTACTTTAGCTTCTGCTAAAACCCTGAAATTACAGAGATTTGCAAGGGAGTGCATTCCTGTGACATATCATAAGTCACAGGAGAGGAATATCTATGCTTTCCATGATCAATTATGAAAAAATTGTGTGCATATTTCCAATAGTTTGAGGGATTGTGAAATGTATATAAAAAAAAAAGGAAATAAATGGTAAAAAAAAAAAAAAAAAGCTGCATTTCTTCATTATAAATTTTGGACATGTTCCTGTAATGTTCCCAAAACCACAAGGTTACAATTTCTGGCAGAGAAAGTCCTGGAGCTGGGAGATATCCCTGGAATCTTGAGGACCATAGTTGCAAAGTGTCACTATATCTTTCCCCGGTTCATACCATGTCCTCCCCCACCATGGCAGCTGGCTGACATGTCAGAGACAGGACACGTGACTAGATAAATGTCTAATCTTGACCCTGCATATTTACTCTTATATAAAAATCATAACCCAAATGACTCAAGGTTTGCAGAGGAATAACTGTATAAAATCTTCTTCTCCAAATCAATGCCAGACATTTCATGGCAGACATTCAAAATACCAAACAGTCCCCCAAACTCTTTGGGAACATCCAGCTCTGAATTAAAGCACTAACCTGGTCACATTTTTTTTATATATCTCTGAGCAGAATATCAAATTATTTCTCCTTTCACCACCATTTTGCATCAACACATTCAGCTGCAATACTTATCTCCTTGAAGTTATAACTGGGTTGATGCCATCCAGTATAAGTATGCTGTTTAGCTTCAGTCATGCTTGTAAAATGTTGATGAAAGTTTCTGGCCTTAATGTTAGGGAAGCATTCAAAAGGGAAGTGGTTTCCCAAGTATAAATAAATGCTGATTGAAAAGATATGGAGAAATCCTACTAAATTCAACTTACTTTTCTCTGTTTCTTGCATTATCCATTTCTCTACTTGAAAAGAAAACTCAAATTTCAGTTTTTGTCAGAGTGTATTACATTTTTTAGAGAATTTCTGGTAAGAAGAGAAGGAATTAGGTGTAAGAAGGAAGCAGTTACCTGTACTTTTTTAGTTACTTTCTTGACAGAGATTTGGGGAGTTTTTAAGTGGCTTTCCATGCAAACTAAATGAGAGGATATTAATAGAGTTTAATGTTAATAAATTTTCCTTTGCTTTATCTCAAAGGAAAAATCATTTAAAAGAATGAATGGTTTTCAGAAAGGTAGATATAGGTTTTGAAGTCAGAACTAACAAAAGCATTACTGTGTGATTTGGTCAGAGAAGAACATGGTGCAAACACCACCCCACTGGGAGAAGGCTCAAAGCTTCAGTAAATCAACAACCAGTGGCCATCACCAAGCAAAGGATCTAAATGTCATGAACACATAAGTTATAACATTCAAATTAATGACATAGGCAAGATGAGTTACATTTGCGAATCCCTTCCTGGCCCACTCCTGTGATTTGTTTGCACGGTCATCAGAAAATTTCAGGAGGCAAGGGGCAGAGGGAAACCAGCTGACTAAGAAAAAAATAACCAATGGGACAAAACCCCCCTGCTTTTAGAAAACTGCTAAACTGCCTGCCCAGGTTCAAGTGCCTGAATTTCTGATTAGGCTACAGTGAATACTGAATCTCCAGTTTTAGTCTCCAAAGGGCTCTGACAATAACTCCAGAGCAGGCCCCAAAAGCTCATTGAAGGACAGCTTATTAGCTATGTCTCTAAATATTCCTCTCCATTTCTTTCATATTTAGTCACACGTTTCTCATTTCACAGTGTTTTCATCTCATAAATTGAGTTTTATGTGAAGGTTTCTATCTGTGTTATTAAGTCACAATCATCTTTTCAAGTTAAATCCGTTTCTGATCTCACTGCTAGAAAAAGGCATTCTCTTAGACCTGGACTCCAAGTGAAACAACCATCTCAAATGTGGTTAGAGGAAATAATATTTCAGCAGAACAGAAATCATGTGTGGAAGCTTCAGGAACAGCCTCTAAATCTGACATATATGCCCTTATTTCCCCCTTCTCCCTAACAATGTTAATGAGACTTAGATTGGCTGGTGACAGTAAAAATTTAAGGTAGTAACCAGGAGCTAAAACACACCCTCCTTCATCATGCTGCTCTCCTCTAGAGAGGTCTGTTGCAGATTCAGAAGGCGTCAGATCTATTCCTTGGATGGTTCTGAGATTTTTCCCTTCACTCTGCAGTTGCTCCTTTCACACCACTTTTGTTCTGTCCCATTTCTCCCTCTCACTGCTCACCGATACAAATTCTGCTTAACATCTGGGAAAATTCTCCAAACCAATTCCTCAACTTACAGATGCTGGAAGTAGTAGTAATAGTAATAATAATGAAACATTTATGTATATGTTACTTCTGTTTCTAAAATACATGAGGCTCTGCGCAAACACAAACGCCACCCAATCAAAATAAATAGGATAAAAACTTAATAAATACACTGAATAAAATGCAAAGAGATTTGCAGGTGTGTGGACCCAAGCTCACCCAGACACATGTGTTTTAGCTCAGCACAGATTGCAGCAGTCTGCATAGCCACTAATTGAGTTAATCTTATTGCAGCAGTTTCTACAGTAAAGTTCAGGCTCTCACACAAGTATGTGTTTATTTTGTACACAAGCATGGACCAAGTTGTAAGTCCATTTGAGCAGCTTGTGTTCAACACACCTGCTATTCATGGGATCACAGAATCTCAGAATATGCTGAGTTGGAATAGACCCACAAGGATTGTCAAATCCAACCCCTGGCCCTGCATAGGGCAAGCCCAAGAATCACACCACGTGCCTGAGAGCGTTGTCCAAATGCCCCTTGAACCCTGGAAGGCCTGCTGCTGTAACTACTTCCCCTGTGAAGCCTTTTCTGTTGACAAAGTTTCATTTCCACTTCTGCATTTAGAAGGAGCAATAATATGCCAAAGACAATTAAGCCGATTACCTTAACTTTTGAACTGAGGTGGGAATCTCTGTGCTACTGCTGATGTATATCTATATCCGTGTCTATTTATATCTATATCTATCTATATATTTATCTCCTGGTATTCATATGAGTCTTGGTATATTGATAAACCAACAAAATTGGTATAATGGCACAATACAGGTATACTGATATAAATATCTACTGGCAGACCACTGCTGTTCCAACATTTCTCAGCAATCTGTGCCTCTCCTATTTATCTCTTTACATCTCATACAGTCACTACCCCTAAGCTGGACAATCAACTTTCTTCCTTCAGTGACAGCCCAGTCCTGGTCGTCATGCCAAGAATGCTCTTTTGCTACATTATTTGGTAGACTTGTGTTTTCCTCTGCTGGTGTGATTAAATAAATAGTCTGCACTCAGATCTCAGCAAAATCCAGTGGGACTGTATGTCCAAGTTACTGGGATATATTTTTTCAAATATCCACACTACATGATTGTTCTTGCTTCAGCACTTGAAGGGCAGCCATCCAACTTATTTCTGAAAGAAACAATGATGAATAATCTACCAAATATCTTAAAGTCTCCTTTCTGCCTCTGTAGTTTTGCATGGATATTATCCACCCTGGGGAAATGTGCTGTTCCTCAACTTCATGACGGCCCATTTTCATTTCAGATTGCATAGAGCTGTTTTCCTTGGCATTGGGACTAACTGAATGAATCATCCCCATCATGCACAGCAGGGCTGTCTGGGACAGGGTGGTTGAATAAATCACCCAAGTGTTCCTTCTTGCTTTTCCCTTCTTTCATCAAGACCTTACCATCTCTAGACTGACTGCAGTTTTAACAATTCATAAGCTTGTCTCATATTTCCTTCATAAGTGTGTAGGTGGCATTTAACTCACCCTAATTTTAGCCAGTCAAACGTTAGTAACTTCTCCTTAACTCATCATCTGGTCTTCCTCTATCGTCAGCACAGAAACACTGGCAGCTTCAGCAGATTCATTGAACCTAAAGGGGTCCAAAACTGTTACATTATACATCTGGTTTTAATCCTACTATCTGCTTTCTAAGTCACAGCTTTTATGTCACTTCTTTTAACTTTTTCTATTTCCTCATGTCCAGGACTCTTGATTTAACTCCTTTGTAGGATGAACTGCAAATGCAATGAATTCTTGGAGACCTGGAGAGGTATTCAAGGCATAGCGAGATATATTGGTAAAAGTCTTACTGATAGGACTGTCTTAATTCACAGAATCACAGAATCAGGTTGGAAAAGACCTCTGAGATCACTGATTCCAACCTATGACTGAACACCACCTTGTCAACCAGACCATGGCACTGAGTGCCACATCCAGGCTTTCTTTAAATACCTCCAGGGACGGTGACTCCACCACCAAACTGGGCGGTGCATTCTGTTATCTAACAACCTTTCCATGAAGAATTTCTTCCTAATGTCCAACCTAAACCTTCCCTGGCACAGCTTAAGGCCATGTCCTCTTGTCCTGTTGCTGGTTAAGAAGAACCTAACCCACACCTGACTACACCCTCTACTCCTGTAGGCATTTGGTCTTGTTGAACCTCATGCTGTTGGTCTCAGTCCATGTATCCAGGTTCTCCAGGTCCCTCTACAGAGCCCTCCACCCTCCAGCAGGTCGACACTCTGACCAAACTTGGTGTCACCCACAAATTTGCTAATGGTAGACTAGATCCCCTCAACCAGATAGTCAGTAAAGATATTAAACAGAACTGGACCCAACACTGATGCCTGTGGGACAGCACCAGTAACCTGATGCCAACTGGATGCAGCACCATTACAGCTGCACAGAAGTCTCTTCTTAAGTCTCTTCTTTAATATAAATTCTACATGATAGAAAATATACATTTTTTTGTTGTATTACTCATCTACCATCATGAGAAACTGCCACTTTTGTGTGCAAAAATAAGACTAAGTACAAGAACCATGCAATAGAGTTGAATATCATGCTAATCAGTTGCTAATTAGTTATTGTTGAATATCGTGCTAATTAGTTTTCTAAAACTAATAAAAGACTCATGGAAGTCCCTGGACTCTCCCCACTGAAGTCAGTAAGCTGTGAATGGTGCTCACAGGTAGCCAGTAGAAGGAGCAACATCACTGCAGCTCAGTCCAGTGTCTTACTGAATTCTGAAGCAGAACTTGCCTTTGAGAAGTGGGGAACAGAACAACCATAACTGGTGGATGTGCTTTTCAAACATTTGATCTTAATTAACAGTTGAGAATTCAGTTTTGAAATGCAAGAACTGACTGTAAATTAGGATTGGAAAAAATCTGGGTAAGAAAAAAATCGTAAGAAAATAATAAAGCCTATTTTTGAAAATTTCAAATGTGATTGGAATGATAAAACTGCTGGGTGGTTCCACAACTGGCTGAATGAGATTATCTCAGAGGTCATGTGTAGCTACCTTGAGGTTATGATGGAATATCTAACAAAGAAGCTAACAAATAAACAAAAACTGTCATGCCATTTAAAAAAGAATGCTTTCTTTTTAAGTTTGTGTCCATTACTTTATAATTCAGGAAGTACTGACAGAGTAATACAAACCTCTGAACCTTTCACATTTCAGAGTTCTGAGCTGGATAGAAAGAAGCTGAGCCCCAGAAACACAAAGATATGCTGGAAATGTGAGACAGTAACAGGAATTCTGACTTCATGTACTAAAGTTAGGCTTTTATGCCTCTCTGACAAACAAGGGGCAAGGCTCCATCTCATACACCCCAACACCCTGTGCTTACAAACTATATTAATATAATATTTTATTACATGAGTCATGTAACTTACACAAGAGTGCCTTATTAATGTTTGACCAAGTGAAAATGCAAAAACGCCCAACTGCACTGGAAAACCTACCTAAAGTGATCTGCTTGCTGTGGCATGAAAGTGGCCTCTGTCCACCTCTTCAACATCTCTTTTTGGAAGGACTGGCATCAAATGAGACATTTCACAGTAGGCATGACTAGGTCAAAATCACGTTAATTTAGAGTAACTTTTCTGACCTACAGGCACACAGATTTATACATATTAACAATTATTTACATTCTGGTTTGAAGTATGCTTGTATGATATTGAACTTTCTGGTATTCTGCATTTTTCTACAGCTGTAGATTTTGGCAATAGTGCTTCTAGTCACATATTCTGTCAGCAGTCATGATGGATGCCTAGGGAAGAATTTAAAGACAGGATGGAAATGGAGGGCTGCTTCTAAAAAGCATTCCTTATAAACAATTGGTTAACCTCCAGGGTTTTTCTGTTTGCAAACTTCTTGTGCAGGAGAAAATGTCTTCAAAACATTACCACTTAACTGATTTTCATTTAGGAATTTTTTATCTGGGTTTTGAACACATTTTCTTTCAAGGATATTTTACTGACTCTCTTTTGCCTAAGAATAAAGGTTTCAATCTTTGTCATTAAAGAATGAATAATCCTGCACACTGTGTCTCTCTACATCTTTGGTCTCTCTGTAATGTTCAGTTTAGTTTTTTCCCCTTAGGTCCTTAGTTCTATTTTGGTTTAGACAAAATCTATATGTAATGCTTTCTCTTCTAACAGATAACCTAGTTCCTGAAAAATGTGAACCACTCTTCCCTGTACAACCCTTGTAGTGTCATCCTAAGCCTTTGCTTTTCCAAATTTCTGCCTGGTCATGTGGAGGTTAATTTCTAGCTCTCCACCATCATGAATGCTCTGGGCCTTGACTCTTCAGCACCCCCAGGTGCTGGTGAGTGCTGTTATCCTCTGATGATGTCTGGATCCGTAACCATCCATGGAGCTCTTGTAGTCTACACCAGACAAAAGCCTGCAAACAAGCTTTTAACAACCTTTCCTTTGATGTCTTTTCATACACGGGTACAAACACAGCTTCCTCAGAGAAGGGACTAGATTATTATTAATTTTTAAATTAAAAAAAATATTTTTAAAATTTAATTTCCTATTATTCATTAGACATCTGAAAATGCAAGGGTATGTCTATACTGACAAGTCCACCTCGAGATGATCTAATAAGTCCTTGCTGCACTTACTGATTAACCGCAGTATTTATCCTCAGTGAAAGGTATCGTTACACGAGATCTGTATAAACCATATTGACTAGAAATAGGTTTAGTTTGCTATGGGTTTATTCTTACTATAAAGAATATGTTCCTTAATTTTTGATTATACAACCTTTCATATTTTTAGGGGTGCCTAAGGTGTAAACTAGGAAATAATTGTTCATTTAATGAAGGAATAAACAGCAGCATTGTTAAAGTGGAGTTCTACCACTGATATTCACAGTTGAATCTAATTCTTCTACTACTTCCACCTGCCTAAAGAATAGATTCACTGTGGCAGGAAAAGGATAAAACCAAGGTAACATGCGTGTGAACAAGGAACAAAGAAAACTTGAGCATTACACAAAGAGACTCATGTTTGTATGTCAGGATTTTGTGTGCTTCTCTTATGCAATATATAGGCATAAGTAGAAGATTGTATATTTTATTATAATATTTTATAGCCTAAGGAGCCAATGAACACTTAGCCTGCTCTCTTCCTCTCCCCCCAGAATGTGTTCTATCATATGGAAAGAATAGTAAATATACAGATCCATGAATTTAGTACAAATTGAACAGACAGATTGCATTTATAGTACAGATGTTCTCTTTATTGGCTAGAAATCCAATAAAAGCAGCATTTTGAATTTTAAAATATAAATGTGCAATTTTCATTTTAACATCTACAGAACCAGGTAACTGGGTGCACATGGAAATTAACTTTAAAAGCATTTCTATTTGCAAAATCCCTATATACAGAGCATATGCCCAGAACTCTGGTTGTTTTCCATTTCAAATTGCCTATAAAATTGGAAGTATTTCCATAATTTTAAATTGCTCACATAACATAGGAGGGATTGGAATTACAGTTGCTCCTCAAATTTGTTTTTATAAGCACCTGAATTTGGAACTGATTCAAATGGCATTTTAATATGTTCTGGGTCAGGCCATGCTGATTTAATTTATAAAATGAATTTATCAAGAAAAGGGGAAATTTAAAGAAGTGGAAAGTATAATAAAATACAAAACTAAATGGCAGAAATGCACTCACCAAATATAGCTGTGAAATAAGTCAACATTAAAGGGCAAAATGTAAGACTTCGTGGGCACACTGATGCAAAGATTATGAAAAAGCTGATGAAAGCATGTACCTTTCACTTCAGAAATGCACAAAGCCATGTCAAGTGATCTTTTGAGTAGCTGGCAAGCTGAAAATCTTTTTTGCTGAGCGCACAAGACATGAGCTGGTCAATAGTGCATACAAGTGTCAGTAAATCATAATTTGAGGCATACCTTTTGGAGCTGATACAGACTCAGCATATTGCCAACATTTAATCATTGAGAGGTCAGTGCTTGATGTACTCAGGCATTGCACTTGCACACAAAGAACTTGATGGATTTTTTTTCCAAAGTAATATTTGAGTATATGAAAGATTCTGATTCTTTAGCTCCCCATAAATTTGAGAAAAAAAAATTTGAAACATTCAACACTAATTCATGGGTGCATTTGATGTAGATTATTATAATTCATCTGTCTTTAGAACACAGAGGTTGAAACTAGAAATCTGAGTCAGGATGCTCAGTTCAAAAGATCATATTATAACATATGTGTTAGTTCTTCTTACAAAAAGTATAATTCCCTAGATTTTCAGCAATCTGATGTTCCAGTTTGTCTGAAAGCTGGACCAACCTGTCTCATACTTTTCATAAAATCCTAAGGAAGATGCTTATGAAGTACACAAGGTGGAAAACTGCCAACCACTGAATTGCCAGCAGTGCTGGCTTCTAACACCTGTAGGGACCTTGGATTTTTTCCAGCCAAGCCGACCCCCTGCCCATTAGTGAACTTGTTGAAACAAGGCTGTAAACCTTCAGGCTACCTGGATAAAAGTAAAATCACCAATTCTAAGGTCTTCTGGTTGTATGAGTTTATTTATGGACTAATATACAATTCAATTAAAAGCTCCATGAATGCTGAAAGCAATATGAAAAAATTGAAATTATGATTATAATCTGCTGAATTTTCTATATTCCTGCTTAGTAAAAAAAAAAAAAATCCTAACCCTTCTATTAAAGCAAAGCAGGTATTTCAACCAATAAACTAACACATTCAATCACAGAATAAGAAATTACCAAACAAGGACAAAGAACTAGTTGAAAAAGTGAAAAGCAGAAAGTAACAATCAAGCAAGACCCAAGAAGAATCCAAACTTTTAGAACAACAGCTCCTTTCAGGTACATGGCTGCCTAGCAGAGGGTTTCCTGGAACCTTGGTCTCTGTTGAGAGAGTGCATGGGGGCAAAGAAATCCAAAGTAAAGATAGTAGCTCAGTCCTCAGGAGCTGCATTTAAAGTAAATATGCCAAGGCTTAAAACATGTTTATCTATAGAAGTATTTGTCAAAAATGCCATCATTATACCTTGTGTTGTGAGATGGAAGTAAAAGACTCTCTTCCACATAAAAATACAGTGATTTTATCATACAAGGCCATCACGCATTTATGCAGGTATGGACATATCTGAACACAGATGAGTGTGTGCCACTCATTTCAGATTACATCTCAAAATGCCTGTTCTTAGTAGACACAATCTAAAATAAATAATAGTCGCAAATTATTTTGGAATGCTTCTTGAAAAAATGAAGCCAGTGTAAAGGATTTTCTAAAATAACTGCTCCTTTTTAAATAATATTAATAACTTTGTAGAAGTGTTGGGGCTGTTTTGGGATGGTTTTTTTTGTTTTGTTTTGGGGTTCCTTTTCAATTTTATTAAGAAAAAATTTAAGGACGAAGTCTAAAAATGTTTTTGTAAAGATGGAAAGTGTACACCAAGGGACTAATGTGGCTGGGCAGTCTCCCTTAGAGAACAAATGAATGAACAAGCTTTGCTGGTGATTGCTGCCTTGCAAAGGTTTTACTGCACTTCCATACACTTGGGGTCAAATCCTCCTAAGCATCCCTATTGCAACACCCTATCATGGCAGACAGAAGCTCAAAGGAATTCAACCTCTGCTGATGCACCAGAGGAAGCAAATCAGCTTCCAGAGGTGCTCAATGCGCTATGTTCTCTGAGGAAGACAGCACGCAGCTGATCTGAGTGTCTGCTGCAAGCTCATTGATTTATAACTATTCTGGTTTCTCCATGAACCATTTCAAGGCAAAGAAAAACTGAGGTGGAAAATTGGAAGAAGAGAGAGGTAAAACTATTGCTTTTGGACACAGCTTTACTGGTGACACAGTATGTTCTGTTGAGAGAAAACTGCGGGAGATTGCTCTGCTTCCCTTCAAACATTCTGAATATATTCTAAATATGAAAACAGATTTCTCTTCTAACATATTCCTCTCCCCTGGTAAAATAAATGTTGTTTGATTTGGCACATTGGTCAACTTACTTGTAAATGCCTCTGTCCTGTTTAGATATTAGCAGACATCTTATGTTTGAATAAAAGGGCTTAAAAAAAAAAAAAGAGAGAGAGAGGGAAAGAAGTAGAAGGAGAAAGTAAAGAAATAAGTAAATTAAAAAAAAAAAAGTCAAGTTTTTTGCCTTCATTACTGATTGTCAGTAATACAAGAGACAGTTTTCTACGTTTATATGCCCAAATTAATATATTTTTAAGTATTGAACATATAACAAATCAATGCTTGTGTATCAATATACACATACATGTTTAAACGTACATAAAAATAGTGGCTGATGCATGTTTATGTAAATACAGATCCAAAATACCTATATTTTGCAGTCTGCCTCTAAGCAAATCTATTTCATCTCTATCCATTTTGTGTCACCTTGTCAGAGTCATCTCATGCTGGTTCTTCAGTAAATGTATCTGGAAACTGGAAATATTGTGGCATTTCAGATTCTAACATTGATGGGATTTGTATAAGCCCACCATGTTTCACCTCACCTGTCCAACACAAATGCCCTGGATTTTGGGGTAATTTATGCCTCTCTGGATTTTGTATGTGCAAGCACTTCCCTGAAATAAGTCATGGTCAGTATGAGCAGATGATTTCTACTGCATGGATTTAAGCATGTAGGACTGTGACAGCAAGATCCTGAGACGTTTTCTAATTTTTTAAATTATTTTAATTTTTATCAAAGTTGGAGGGAATGTGTGATGCACTTTTCTTCTGGACTGCTACATAATTTAAAATTACATTTGAAAATGTATTTAGGAGAGAGGAATTGAGAAAAAAACCCAAACCTTCTTCACAATATATGCAGTTGTAATATAAACAAAAAAAACAGAACAAAACCTGGATGGAATTTTCTGGAAGGCATTATATATTCCAGGATTGGTAGAGTGAAACATTCAGAAAAGACATTTTAATCCTGCAAACTATTATTCTAATACTTAACTTCACTCATTTAAGTATTCACTGAGTAGGCAGTACTACTCAATTCTAGCAGTGTGTTCAGACTGCTTGTTCTAAAAATGTGGGTCTCCACAATGTAGAAGAAAAAATAAGATGCAGGTGCCAGCTACCCCAAAGACTCCTTTTACCTTCCCATAATGTCTGAAGTTGCACGAGGGTGTCCTGTCACCACCACCAAGGGCTGAAAATTCACTTCTTATCTGCACAGAGCCGGAGTTTGAGGCAAAACTGAGAACACAAAGCAAAAGCCATAGAGAGAGGAGCAATTGATTTTACCGCTGTTTGACATAATGTAGGTTTTTTTAAGATGTTGAAGTAAAATAACAGACTAATTGTTAGCTATAGTCACTCATAAGCTGAAAGTCAAGTGACTGCCAAAGGCTCTGTTGGGTGCGGAGTTCAAACAGGTTCAACTGATATTAGAGCAGTTTTGAGGCATGAAAGAATTTAACAGTAAAGAGGGATTATATGAGCTTTGGGGGACTCAAAACCCAATCACACTTATATTTTTGCTGAGGAAGGAAAAATAGTTCACTGTAGTTTAGGTCAGTCTCTTTTTTATTTCATTTTTAAACCTTTATTTTTACAATTTCTTGATTTATTTTTCCAGGTGTTTTCAAAATTCCAGCTTTAAATACAGAAGCTATAAGAACCAAGAGCAGCTTTTGAAAGAACGCTTTGGCGCTTTTTATGTTCTGTGGCTACAGGAAAAAAGTGAAAAATGTTAATTTCCCTGTGATTTTTCCATGATGGCTCCCCAAAATTTTGGTTATTATAAGTCTATGAGACTCATACAGAGGTCACATGTCTCTAATTTAAAGATAAACTGAAAGCAGGACCCTAAAACCAGAAAGCTTTTGTTCTTTTCCACACCTCTGTCCTTGATAGAAAAGTATCCTACCATAGTCCATTATATCTTGTTGACCTGTTCAAAAATCCCAAGGTATGACTGGGAGAAATTTCCCAGGGGATTTCTTGATATTTAGAGTGCACCTTCATAACAGAATTTTCCCCATCAAAAAGGCATGATCAAACTTAGATTTGACAAAGCCCTCCCTCCTTGTCTATGGAGGGATGTGCATTGATATTGCAGGGCTTGACAGAAAACCTGTGGAGTTTTACTACTTGAATTGTCATGGATTGGTGGATTGAAACAATGGCTCTTAAGACAGGAGCTGATTCCCCCTTTTTCCTGGATTTTGAGAGGGCAGGATAATCAGTAACATCTGATTATCTTGGATGACATCAGCTTTTTACCCCTTTTTTTTGGGTTTTGTTTTGGGACAGTGTGTGTCCCTGCCTTTTTTTCTTCACTCAAAAAAACCCAAACAAGAAAAACTAACAGAAATTTAAGGAAAAACCCACTGCCTATGCACCATTTTTCATTAGAGTTTACACAGTCACTGTTTTTTTCTTTGATCCTTTTAAAATATTTGCTATCAGTATCTGCTCTTGCTCAGATTCTTATAAAACTGCATGTATTTGGGAAGATGTTTTCAATGACCAGGAGGCATTTAATGAAGTACTACATTAACTAAGCTTGAAAAGAGAATGTTGCCTGCTCTCTTAAACTTTGGGAAACATGATACAGGCACTCTACTTCCCTTTGACATGCCTGATTCAATTTCAAGTCACTACAAATGAGATTCTTACATGCCAAAAATGTACAGGACATCAGTATTATCCCAGGACATTCAGCCAGTTGCCTACAGTTCATGGATCAGTATAAGCGAGAATACAAACACGTTTTTCAAATTTCTGTTAAACACATGCTGTCAGTAATTTAGAACTGGAGGTGCATAACTTTTCTATTTAGTGATCTCTGGGTAATTATCTGCTCTGAGTTTCCCATGTTTGTTTCACTCAGCCCTTTTGTCCTAACAATGCAACAATGTTCCCATTAGAAAAAAATTACACCATAGAAAATTATACATAAACAATTCTTTTTATTCTAAAATTCATGAGAGTCACGGATTAATAGATTACGATGTGAAACTATTTTATATATGTATTTGACACACTAGATGGGAGATAAAATGACATTATTTTAAAAAATACTGACCTGGAACAAATCATATTTAGCTGACAGATTGGTGATTGATTTTTTAACTAATGTGTCAAAATGAAATCAGGAAAAAGAAAGGTAAATCTTGCTTTCTTACTTGGATCTTTGAAATTCTATATGTAATTACAATTCCAGCACAATCTAATCCTATAGAGCAAGAAGTACTGATTTTTTTGTCACTTTGCAAAATGTTTTTCCACTAAATAACATTTTAGTCTAGACGAAGGGTTTCCTTCAGTTTTATGTATGGCTAAATGAAATATCTGAAAGCTGAGTACATGTGCTTGTAGGATTCTTGAAATTGCTTAAGGAGCAAGATTCAGACTGTACACATTCATTGCAAGTTACCCAAAATTACAGTTAATTTTTCTCAAGCAAGTGCCCAAACCTCTCAGCAGAGCCCTTGTCCTCTCTACCATTTTGCTGAAGCCAAAGCACTGCAGCCACTGCCACAGAAAAAAGGATCCCAGGGCCAGAGGGTCATGATCCTCTTCCACCATTTTGTTTCTACATCTCTTGGCTAGGAGGAATAGATCAGCATTCCTGATGCTGATACCAGTTTTGCGCCCAAGAACATGTTGTCACTGTCTCAAAAAAACCCCAAAACCTAAGTATTAAGACAAGGAGGAACAGACTCCAGGCCTGCCCCCTCTTTGGTGCATCCTTCCCTGTTTTTCTCTTTGAACAAAATAAATTCAGGATTGGAGCATTTTCACTAAACATTCTTATTTTGGTGGAACAGTGTTTTTTGATGAAAAGCTGCTCCACAGGAGGGTTTTCTCCCTGCCATCTGTAGTGAAGAGCAAGTTGCTATACCAACACAGAAATACAATCAGAAACAGAATAGAGAAGTCATGACAGACTACAGGGCCCTGATGTTACGATATTGTTGTAACCTTTCCCTGTGTGTAAGCATTGCTGAATTTAGAGCACTTCGGGGAATTCCCAGTGGCAGAAATTCAGGGCTAAGATCCTGTCTTACAGATGCTAAGTAATGACTTGTAAAGGTAATGTGAAATAAGAAAAGCAGAGAAAGAGTTAAAATGCACACATTCGAAGCTCAGCTTTGAGCCTCTTTGTATTCTGTCAAAAAATAAGCAAACAACTGCAGAGAACAGCTGATGGGCAATCAAGTTTTAAAGCCTAATCGGCTCTGCAGTCTGTTCCTAGAAATACATTCGGACACACATCTCACTCCTCAGTCTGGGCACACACACTGGTGAGAGGCATGTGGATAAAATCAAGGAACTTAGAAAATGAGAAGGGAACAGCTCCTTTGCAATAGTAGGTACACTGGGATGTATAGAATATTTTTTTATAAAGGAGGCTAAAATACTTTTTCATCAACTGGAGGCATGAAATAATCAAAAAAGCCTAAAGCAATTAAGGGTACAGTTGCTATTGACTTCAAGGAAGGCTGAATACTGCTTTCCTTAGGTTCTTGGAAAATACTGGGCTTTATTTCCAATTGTTCTATTGCCACACAATTAATTTAAAGCATGGAGAGCAGCCAGTGAGAAATCAGTCATGTCACCTGTGAGGAGTAATGGAAGGTAATTCTGGACATTTATTCCAAAGACAATGTGAACCCCAGCAAACGATAATAATGATCATATCCTGATAAAGAAGAGAGAGTTTCAATCCAATAGAAATAGATTCTGATTGAATATTTTACAAGATATATTCAAAGGATGTTTGAAATCCCAAAGCTGTGGAAAACAATGGCAGCAATCCCACTGGCTTTAGCCAGCTGACAATTTCCGTCAAGATCTGTAACATGGGGTCCAAGTTAATGAGAAACCTTAACTCTTGTGATCACAGGCCAGCTTTTGAGTGACTTAATCATTTGCTAAACCTGAACTTCTTCAATCTTGCCTTCAAATATATAACTTACAATATATATTTCAAGAATATGTGTAGGGCAGATGGACAGATGACATTTTCAGTATAAAGAAATGAATCAGAACTCAGAGTCAATTGAGCTGAAACTTTTTCATTGAGGATGAAGAAAATTAGTATCAGCTATATGTTTGTATTTCTAAATTTACTACATTTGGCTCAGAGGGAGGGTTTTTATGAGCTTCACAGCCTATCCAAAACCAGAAAATACAGAAAATCTCTCCAAGAAGTTTTTCTAAATGTCACAACATTTTCCACACAATTCCAGGAGAACAGAGTAATTTGATCTTTACAAAATTACTGGAATCCCTATAGGAAAAAATTATGTCCATATTTTCTACTGCTGTAAGTTAACTTATCTGCATTGATTTTGCTGACAATTTACCTCTTTGCACCAGGTCTTTCCCAAATTCCTTTTAAAAACTCCTTTAATTTGCACAGGATTTGCCTTTTCCTTGTAGGCTTATGAACCCAAGAATCCTGAAGCATATTCCTGTAAGATTATATTTCTTGTTTAAAATGTACAGATCAGCTCATGATGCAAATTCCCTGTGAAACTTCCAATTTAAGAAGAAAAACTGTAAATAAAATTATCATCTGGTTGTCTACAGTGTATTTGTTTCTATTCCTACGGCTCAGATAAAGATGTCTTATTAAAACAATACTGTTTTCAATAACTAATCAGAACAGCTTTGTGGTTTGAATAACCTCCCATTTAGTGAGTGTTGCTTTATCATTTACCAGAAGAACATGAAATAGCCAACAAGCAATCACTGAGGTTATGGTTGTGTTGACAGTGACTGTACAGGTTTACTTCTGCAGAAAATAAAGGGAAATATGAAAGAAGAGATTTACAGATCTCACCTTGGTCTGAAACAAAAAAGCCTTATGCACAGCACAGCAAAAACCACCATGGTTTAGAGCAACTTCATACGGGAACACCCACAGGAGAGGACAGCAACACAACCCAGACTTCTGCTGATACCAACCTTTCATATTAGCATTAGTTCACCAACAGGAATTCCTAGGTGAGAATTATGTTTCTTATCTGGAAGTTTACACTCTTAATATGTGCAACATGCTTTTCTCACCAGGTTTTGGACTGCCATGGTAGTTGTGGTTTAGTTCAATGCTTTACTTATGGCTATGCTTTGATTTTGCAAGTTTGATGTTGTGGGCTATTTTTAGGATTTTTTCCCCATTACTGATTTTCTATCACAGTTTTATTTATTTTTCTAGGAGCTTTCAAAGCTGCAGTTGTTGGAGACTTATGGGTGTGGTTACATAGAGCCCTAAGGACCATGAATTTTGTATCATCCTAAGGATGCCTGAACTACAGGCTCTCTTTGTATGAGATGAGTTCATGATCCAAGACATGAGGCTAATTTAATTAGGTAGAAATTACAGATTATGAAGTTCCTGTTTGCATCCTCTTACACTACAGCTTGTATAAGCAGGGTTTCTACTTCTCATTATTCATAAGAAACTTCATGAGAAAAATGGAACTAATAGTGAAATGTGATCTCTAAGGAGGGAATTGACTTACTA
Organism: Corvus brachyrhynchos; assembly: GCF_000691975.1. Lineage (NCBI taxonomy): Eukaryota > Metazoa > Chordata > Aves > Passeriformes > Corvidae > Corvus > Corvus brachyrhynchos. The sequence goes on from NW_008239288.1 coordinate 73,288, forward strand.
AATCTTAAGAAAGTAAGCCTAAAAATACCTAATGGGATTATGTACAGACTGTACTTTGACATATTCAACACTTAAGTGGTCAAGGTCCTGAGCACCTGCTTTAACTAAACCTTTCTTGAGAAAGGAGTTGGATCAGATAACTCTAGAGGTTCCTTCTGGCCTAACATAATTCTACAATTCAGATTCATCTCTATATTCTATGATTAGAGGAATTAATTTGCTATACCACAAACAAGAATTTGCATGTGTCTTTTTTTTTTATCTAGAAAATATTTTGGAATTGTTAATTTTTTTAGACTTACTTGGTTCTATGGAAATGAATGCTCAATTTTGCTTCTGTTCAGAATTTTTTTTTTAAATACTATTTTTGATGGTTAAAAATGCTGGCTTCCAGTTTTCCATAAGAAAATACAGGGTCCAGGATATAATTTATTTTTTGCAGTAGTTCTTTAAAGCAAGCTTCTGGAAAAAAGGTGTTTTATAACAACAGGAAAATTTACAGTAACACAATTCAGGTTTGTGATAAGCATTACTTGCTCATTAAAAAGAATCAAGGTTAAATCCTCCAGGAAATGCTGTGGAGCTGTATATTTTTTAAATATCCCTTAATAAAACCACAGTAATGTTCTATGTTTCACAAAATATTTATTGCATGCCATTAGCTGAAAACAACACCATCAAAGCTGTGGGAAAGAGGTATTTGAGAATACCAACAGTGATACGAAATTATCTGGCTTGCAAGGTTCCCATTTCCAAATCCGCCATAACATAACAAAATTAAGAGAGCAAATCCATCAACTGTGAATAAGTAGTTCAAAATCGTACTTTTTCACTCTGGAGTTAAGCTAGGTAAAGAGCAGGAGTAAAAGGATATGAATAACTCCAGTTGCTTACAATTCTTGTTAAACACATCTATGGATTATCAGTTATATAATACAACCAAGTGTTTCCTTCAGGCTTTTACCACTTTAGATTGGAAAATATGTGAAAATGTTTCATGAGACTAAAAATTAAAACCAAGTTAAATACCTCAAACATTACTATTACTATGGAACTCTCATAAGTGGCATTAATTACTAAAAGGATTAGAAATGTAGAAAATGACATTTTTCAAGCTGCGAGGAGCAGTGTCTGTTCTTCAGAAAATACCATTTTTCATGACATACATTACTTTCTCTTAAGATTGGATTGGAAGGGACCAAGTTCATCTAGTTCCAAGCACCCTGCCATGGGCAGGGCCATCTCAAGCTAGACCAGGTTTCTCAAAGCCCCACTGCACCTGCCTTGAACACTTTCAGGGATGGGACATAAACAGCTTGCCTGGACAACCTGCTCCAGTGCCTCACCACCCTAATACCCAATCTGAACCTACTCTCATTCAGTTTAAGGCCATTCCTCAAAAATAATGGCAGCAATAACCAGTGCCAGCTCTAAGGTTTGGGGATTTTCATGCATTTTGGTTTACAACAGTCTACAAGGAAATATTTCTGGGCTGGAGCTCCTGATCACACAGCCCCTTTTATTTACTCTCCATGTTTACAGTTTCTGTGTGCAAGGCACAAACCAGAGTCCCATTATAACAGGTGTAAGGCAATGGGGAATCTTCACAGAAAGCTTTGTGAGAACAGCAGAGACATGAGATTTATAGCATATTGTTTATGGCCTCCTGAAAATTGTAAAAATAATTTCATTGTCGATTATTTTGACAAAAAAGGGACATGATGGTAAAGTCAAGTTTCTGGTCTCATAAGGGCTGACTTTCTGAGATCCACCAGTGGGAGAAAAAGTACAACATTGGCATCTACATTTGAACAATCACTCATGAAATACTGTCATCTTTATTCAGCCTTTAGTTCAATGCCTTCATCTCCCTCCCTGCATCAGAGTTCCCTTGTTTATAGCTGGGCCATCTCTACACATTGGAAAGATTTCAGTGAGTGCAATATCATGCCCTTCAAGATTTACATTTGAAATAGTTTAAAATTAAAGGAAACCTGTTTAACTAGGTATGTAACTGAAGACAAGGGATTTTCAGCACAGCAGGCAGTGTGGGAGGGTAGAAGACTGTGCAAATGAGTAAGTGATATTGGGAACATTTCTGTGCTTTTCATATCTCTACTTAGCATAACTGATAGAGAGGAAGGAGAAATCGTGTCATGTATTGGACACTTTCCAGACAAATGAAGGAAAAGTCTAAAACACATTGACTGGAATTATTGGAAATACGTTGAGTCTAAAGTTCTAAAAGAGTACAATCTTTGGGAAACATATGTTTGAGGATTCCAGCTTGAGAGGAGGGAGAGAAATACAGCTTGGAACTCATTGGCCCTCATTCCTCTTCATCAGTTATTCACACCTGTGTGTAATGTGAGTCAAACACTGCTATCAACGCCAATGAGCCACACTGATAAATACAGCCCTTCTGACAAGGTCCTCTGGTGGTCCTCTAGGAGCATCCATGAACACCAATTCTGATCCTCTTTGTGCTTAAAGCCTTCTCCAGGTAAGTCATTAAAGACAGTAATTACTTAGCCTTGCCCTCCTAGCTTACAAACCTTAATGTCATTGCTTGGCCAAACACCATGGGTCTTAATTGTGTAAGTGGAAGCTAACTGATCTTCAAATGAAATTGACCTGTGCCCAGGTCACTGGCCATATGGCTCTGCCAGTAAGTGCTTTTTCACTCAGCCTGGAACCAAATCCTCTCAGAATTTTTGCAAAATCAAAAACATGGACAAATTTCAACTCAAATTAGCATCTAGGGAATTTACTTTAGGAAAACCGACATGGTTTTTGAAAATACTGTCTTCTTATATGTTAAATGAGATGTCTCTTGAAATCCTTAAAACTACAGACTGTAGAAGAAAGAAAACTATTTTAAAGGCATCAGCAGCTGAATAGGATAAATCCTTGTAATAAAATATTTCGTCGGACAAAAAAAAGATAATTGTTCCTAGCCTCAAAAAATGAATGTATTTGAGAATGAAAGGAAGACAATGGTGGATTTTGGAGTATTTTTTTTACATGTTAACTTGTCTTTTTTTCCCCAAAAATGTATTTGCTTGCTAAATTGTATTCTAAAATCTCGACGCAAAACCAGGGTTTATTTCAAGTCATATAATTTTTTCTTTCAACACATAACTTTTTGAACATATTTTTTAAGGAAAATTTGGTTTTGCCCTTTATAGAGTTATACCAATCTCCTCAGCAATTTCATAAATGTGCTTAAAAACCCAGCTGTTCATACACTAATTATTCTATTGATACTGTTCACTTCCACTACTTGAACATTGATTCAATCCATCCTACTTCATTACTAAGAAAATTCATTTAAAGGGAAATATGAGTAGTTATTGCTTTTTGCCACCTCGAGGTTACAAGAATTAAACAGTATTCAACCCCAAGATTTTCATCATGGTACTGGTACAATTAGTAATTGTTTACATGAGTTGAAACCTAGCTGCTGATACAATAAAAAAGGCTACTATGTTGTGTAAGTCAAGCTGAGAAGATTTGGGCAAGATTTTTATTTAGTGTCATTTGACATTGGGCCAAATTTTTATTTAGTCTCACCTGATATAGTTGTGTTGGGTTCAGGATAGTTACATATACTTATTCTTGATTGAAGGGTTTTATTTATAGGACTATTTCATTGCGTGGAGTTGTTTAACAGGTTCAAACATAGACTTGCATGTATATGTTTATATTTATGTATGCAGGTATGAGCATGTGCATCTTGGAGTGTGAAGTGTTGTATTATATATCTCAAATGTATCATGTCAGTGAGAAGACATTGCTGTCAATTATTTCATTCAGTGATATGAAACATCTTTATTATTCTTCTCCATCACTGAGAAAGGTTTGAAGCTGTGAGTTCAGAAGCAGAAGAAACAAAACATTGTATGTGTTACTGGAATTCATGTAAGCCCTTGCTTTAAACTCTTACTTCAATATTGTTTGACAGTATTGATTTAAAGCAACAGGCTATGCAATGTCATGTCACATACCATTTGCACTTTGTGTAAGATGATAGAGTGTGGACGTGTGTGTGTATCCTCTGTACTTTATAAATCAGATTAAGTTCAGAAGAAGCAGGCATTAATTTCTGATGGCTGGCCTAAATTTAAAAAAACAACTCGGTATCCAACAGTGAACACATTCCTGGTGAAAATATCAGTGAGTTATTAAACTATAAATTTAATCTTAAAATTCTATGCTTCTAGTAATGAATACCAGCTTGTTGTGAGCTTTCTGCACTGTTCATAAAATTCTGATCAGTAAAATGAACACATGGAAGTACTGGCTCCTGCTGACAATGGAAAACAGAGGTGTTAAATATAAATCACAGTACAATGAAATCATGAAAAGTAAACTAAAACTTTTTCTATAAAAACATTATAGAGCCATTTTATAACAGAACCAGCTCATAGGATATAATCACGTTTTAACAGCTGTTGCCAAATTAGGTAAAAGCTCTGATAGAAAATTTGTTAATTATATGATTTAGGCCTCACAGGCAGCCTAAACCAGTCAGAAATGGAGAGGAGCACTGATTTGAGATGATCCTATTGTTAGTATTTTTATTACAATAACAAATAGTTTTCACACGCCTCAAGCTTCAGAAATGCCACAAGACTACTGCTGGGCAGTACAGGGTAGAAATGACTTAAACTGGAAGAGACAAAAGTAGGACAAAGCATCATACTTATTTTATAAGATGCAGAGAGCTTAAGGAAGAGATTTTCTAGGACACTCAGAATCACAGAATCCCTCAACTCCATGTCCCTGGTTTCTGCATAGTGAAGTAGAAGAAAAAGGTAACTCCTGTAGGCAGTTGACTCCTCTCTACATTAGGCCTTTGATTCCTAAGGGTGCATGTCTTGGGGTGTGGGGGTGCTGAGCCTGCTCCATGGCACCCCCTGCATTGCTCTGCTAAGTGACTGGGTGGCTCTGGCAGGGCATGAGTTGTGCTCCCACATCACAAACTGCTGCACAAGGCTTCCAGTCTACCTCCTCCTCTCAGAGATCTCTTGCCTCTTGGTCTAGAATACCATCTCAGGCAAGAATCTTGGTTTTTTTCTGAGATATATTAATCTCTTGTGAAGTACTCAAGTATGTAATTTTAGAAAATTAAATCTGTCTCTCAAGAAAGTGTGGCAGTCACCTGCAGTACAGTTATTTTCTCCTGTCTCTTAGATGTTATTTTTAGTCAAGTTTCAACAAGAGCTACACCTCAGTGAGTTTCATTGTTTGAAGATTTAGACAGTGAAGGTATGTTTTGTAGGTTCAAATCCCTTAAGTCAGACTTGAACTTGAGCTATCTAATCTAATGTCAGAGCGCTTGGTGTGCTGAGTTATTTATTACGAAGGGAAAGTGGTTTGTTTTCTTTTGAATGGAAGGATTTACTACTTAAGTAATCCTTATCTTCTCCCAAGGGTTTCCATCTTGAGTATAAGCACTTATTCACTCAGAGTTCTGGCTTTCCTGAATTCTGTTTTCAGGTGCTTACTTTTTGCTCCTCGGTGTGTGGGAAGCTGATATTACTGTTTCAGAGGCTGTGAATTCAATTGGGAGGTCATTCATGTAAAATATACCACCTCTAGTAGCTAAGCACCCTCAATATGCCCTGTTATCTGAATCCCCTAGTTTGTGGTTACTTACTGTGGCCTGTAGGAAATAATAAAACTCCTCCAAGACATTACACTCTTATCCTCGTCTCTAAGGTCTCCTTCTGCTTGGGATTGAAAACCGTCAAATTCTCATTGGAGGACCTGGATCTTATTCACATTTTGTCTTTCAAAGTACAGCCACACAAAAGTGACTTTGTAGGATTGTAGAACACTCACCCTCCCCACCCCCTCTTTAATGTGGGACTCTGAGAGTTGGGTTTTCTTTCCTGAAATTAATAATTAATCTATTCTTTCACAGTACCTATAGTAATCCAAATCCATTTTATTACTCTCTAGAAGAATAACTGACATGACCCAGATATTACAAGATGTCTGTCTTTCCTATGGAAACAGCTGTATTTTGCATGCAATGTTAAAGTACAAATTAGGTCAAAACAAGAGAAAAATTTTTTTTAAACAGTTACAGAACTCACCTGAACAAAAATAGCTCTGGGTCCTATTTCTTTTTCTAGTTAACAATTCCCTGGTTTATATTACCTAGTTTGTAGAGCAAGAGCTAGAAGTAAACCAGGTCACTGTCTTGGGCCCAGTTAATATTTAATTATTCTGCATAAAGTGGAGCAGTTTTGACTGAAAAAAAGCGTGGGGCAATTTAAGTTCAAATTCCTTATAGCTAAAAAGAAAGGCAGCCTTTCTACTTTCCTCATAAGTGTCCTAACCCCTGGGCTATGTATTAATAGCAGAACCTGGGAATGCAAAAGCTTCATCAATACTTTGTGCAGAAGCTCATATTCCAAGTATACTGAAGAACACTAAGTGGATTCAACCCTACTGGGCAGGAGGTCTTTGTGTGCACTTGAACATGGGACAGAAGAGAGGACAAATGAAGTTAAGGCAGATTCTTAGGGGGAACTGAAGATGACTGTAAAATACCATTCTAAGAAGAAGGAAATGGACCTACAGTACTTACAAATTTAGGAGCAGTTGAAAAGGTGGTCCATGAAAAATTCAATTTTCATTTTAGTACCTAAAGATGCAGACATATAAATCTCTTTGTGAATACAGCCGAGAACCCTTTTTCAAGGAAAACTGACCAGACACAGTATCTAAGCAACTTAGCAAAATAGTTAGGAAGCTCCCAAATCACAGATTGACTTTCAGAAACATCTTTCTTAGGCTGTTTCTTAGGACATTTTTGGCAACATCAGGAATTAAAGTCAAATTGTTTTAATCTGTGTCTAGTGTATTAACTATAACAGCAGCCTGTTCGCACAGATTGAAGTTCACAAATGAAGGTATAAATCAGCAGCAACCCACTGGACAGTTGCCAGTGTAAACTAGAGCTCAATGTAAGACAGAAGAGAATCAGGCAATAAAAGGTGTCTTATTCCTCTCCATTTTTCCATTTTTATCTCTTCAACTTTAATCCTCTTTGAAGGTATATGAAAACAATTATATTATCTTTGTAAAAGAAAAAAAAAGGCTTATTCTGGCAACTCACTGCTTTATTATTTCACTACATTTCTCCAGATAAGAAAATCTGATTTTTTACCATTAGCACCAGCACTAACAGAAAAATGTTTAAAACACACTTTCCTTCCAAGAAGAAATGTCAAAGCTTTTCAGACCTTTTCTTCTCCTTCCTGCTGGTCCTGCTAGTACTATACTACCCCACCTATTCCTGGTGGCATGACTTGGAGAAGCCCATGTGTGTTGTGACTACCTGACATGAGACTATGTTCTGCTTCTATGTTCTCCAAATTATCATTCAGAAACTCTTATATGTTGTCTGCTATATTGGAATAATTGGATTAGTCACCTGATTAAAGACTGTTTTGCAGGATCAAGTCCTTGCAATGTGATAAAGAAAAAAAAAAAAGAGGAAAATTTAATTTTTATTCTTAACAGTTCTGATTATATATATACACATAAATGTGTGTATGTAAATTGAAGAAAAACTGTGGGAACTGGTGCTATTCTCCATGGACAAGAAAATCTGGGAGATGGTATAGTTGAAACTTCCAGTACTAAGGGAGTGAAAATATAAAGCAACCTCAAAGGGTGGGCTTTTGTTATTACTACTTAAAGGAGAAAAACTAAGGAACTAAATTGAAATATTAGGTAAGAATGAGCAAACAGGGACTTGGGCAGTGTTGCTTCACTCTCAGGGA
>NW_008239288.1:81134-81363 GCF_000691975.1 Corvus brachyrhynchos
GAAGTACAGTCTCACAGAGATAAAGGGATACCTAAATCTGTTTCTGGAAGGGAGGATTGAAGAATAGGGTGAAAAAAGCAAGTATGGTGGATTAAGCTAAACTGTGCCAGGACAGGCATGTCAGCACATATGAACCTTTTCTCTCTCTGCAATTCTGCTCTTTTATTTGCTTTTTTTTTTTTTTTGCTTTATCAGTTCATAATATCAACCTCATAATGTCATTTTAACT
>NW_008239288.1:81542-92835 GCF_000691975.1 Corvus brachyrhynchos
AAAATTCCTCTGTGCTATTTAATCCCCAGTGCATCAGTGAGTTCTGCCTGGAGCATTCAGACATTCAGGACCAGTATAATGATGTGTTCTTGGTAAGCAAGAAGTGCGAAGCAAGTGACAGACAACTAGGGTGAGATTCTTCTCACCTAAATAAAGTATAAGCATGTGCTGCTGAACAGATGCTCTCTTTACAGTAACTGGTCAGAAAAAGGAATATCTTAGCAATCCATGTGAAATATTTCAGTAGATGAGATAAATTAGGCAACAAGAATTTCTATTTCTCTTCACTGAATATAAATAGAGCATAGGAAAATTAACACATAGACATCCAAATCTCAGAGGCCTACAGTTCATGCGGGTCTACACCACTCTCAATGCTCTGTCAAGAAGCAAATCCATTTCCACCTGATTTATCTAAGGCCACTTCAGCAACTCTGATAGGGACTGTAATTTAGAGACACCTGAGCAAAAGGACTTGCCTGGAAGTCAGCATAAAGCTGCTCCAACTTAGAAGCAGGGTTTGGTGACTTTAGTGTAAGTCTGTTTTAATCTCTCTATTTGGTTTTCAGAAAAATAATTTCTCTGGGTAACACTCCATTGGGATGTGTAGATGTAACCTGCAACAGAAATAACACCCTTTCACAAGAAATGGGTAAGGCAAAGAAATGGATAATGAAATCCAGGTTGGATAAGGCCTTGAGCAACATCGTCTAGAGGCAGCTGTCTTTGCCTATGTCAGGCAGGTTGGGACTAGATCATCTTTAAGGTCCATTCCAACCCCTTAATAGTCTATGATTCTCTGAAATAATGCTTGATGTTCTCCCATGATTCTTCTTGAAGCAGTTTGACTTTATACAAAACTCTTAAATAACCCAGAGAGGGATTATAGTCACCTACTTGGGTCACACAGCCAGAACATGGGGCATATGGACATAGCACTAGTGGAAGAGAAGGAGAAATACTTCTTTCAACAACACATTAATCTGTAGATGGAACCAGTTTCAAAGGGAGAATTGTCTCAGCTGTTTATCAGATCGTTTCTATGTCTGAACTAGTTATGCTAAACGTTGCAGGAGTTACAGATCATGAATCCTTCAAGACATCGCATTTTCAGTATTGAAGAGTACTCCCCAGGGATGTGTTGGAAATCCCTAGTATAGATCAGATAGAGGAGGAGACTGAGCCTTTCTTTTCCAGATTCCAAGTGGTAGTCTTATACACCAGACAGCTGAATTACAGAAAAGGGAATAAATGAATCCATCCTGAACATGGCTTGTCCAGATATTTTCTATATTTGGCATTCAGCTGAAAGTGCTTGGGGTTAAAAACCTGGCCATATACATGTGGGGTTTTTTGTAACTGATAAATGCTTTTTCTGAAGATTAAATAAATGATGTTAATGGGAATGCTGTGGGTAATGTTGTTAACTGAGGACCGTAAAAAACTGTACATGATGCAAAACTTAGTTCAGTTAAGGAACTTACCACTCTCCATTTTTTACTGCTATTTCCCTCTCCTTTTGAGAGGAAAAAAAAGTCAAGAAAAAAAATTTCTAGTAAAAATACGATGGAAAATTATCAACCTATTTTATAACATAGTGAAGTATATAACTTCATAAGTTTTTCATATCCACTGTTGCACTGCTGCAATTTTTATAATTCTATTTGCTGTATTTACCTTACTACATATGAAGAACTTTAAATGGTTCTTTAAAATATCACTGAAATTACTACAATATTATGGATGTACTTCAGAGAGATTTGTGACAATTAAGATTGCTGTCCAAATGTCTTTCACCTCAAAAGCCTGCTGGATCACACATGTAGTTCTGCTACTTTATTTAGAGGCCTGTTTTGATTTTACATGTGCCACTGTGTTCTTTCATTGTTTGGAGAAACTAATGAATGCTATGAAATGATTGTTCTGTCATTTTTCTTACTCTTCTCATATTTTGTTGCGCAATCACTGCCATGCTCTTGCTAAGAGCCTTGGCTGCATTCCACTCTGAGTTCTTTCTTAATGACTTCATCTGTAGGACTACAAAGACTCATAATCAGTTCCTATCCAAGTGCTGAAATTAATTTTGTGGAAATCCATCTCTGTATGTTACAATGCTGGCTATTGAAGCAATCTTGAAAGCAGACACCATGTGGGGGAAAGGAATGAGGGGAGCAGGGAAAGAAAAAAAGAAAAGAAAGAAAACTTTGGCCCCAGCTCACAGAAATCAAACTGTGTTCTGTGACACTCACAAAAAGAGGGTGGTCTCCACCCCACCAGAAGTCACGCAACAGAACAGATACCCTGACCAAGCTGCTGCCTGTGCAGTTGTCTGTTTCCTTACCTCAAAGGAGAGCAAAGATGTCTTTCTTGAGAGTATGAACTGGTGAAAAGGTTTCTATTCACAATAGAATCTCTGAAGGCTACCACAGACTTAAATGTCTACTGGAATGTCTCAGTGATTATAATGTCAAACTTCTGTACCTTGTTCAGTCAACAGAGAGTTCTGAAAAGTCTTAAATTAGGTACATATAGTAAATTTTCAAACTCTTTCACCTCTCAAGTCTCTGAATAGGATGTGTCAAAACTTGTGTATGTGTTAGCAATCACAGCAGACCATCTGAATATGCTGAATATATACGCCAGCAGTGGTTTACAAGACTCAGTCGAGATTTGATCTTCTTTCTACATTTTCTTACATAAGTATATTAGAAAACTATCTGAAAGTGCCTCTGTGCAAGATTTCTTATCATTTCAAGAGCATTTTGAGTAACAGCCATTTGGGTAACAGCAATTCTGGTTAGTCCATGACTTCTACATCTGCAGGAAGAAACAGGGAATATTAAAGGGCACAAGATGCAAGTCAATATTCACCACCGAGCAAGAGAATGATTCCTTGGTCAACTGAGGCTTAACATCAACTGAGATACTCAGATTTTCCCATTAGTACTGGATGAAACTGATGTTGCACAGATGGTACTGAAAAAAATGGTGGGACAGTCACGGGAGCCTATTGTTTAATCTGTTTTTATCTTCAGGGTTGGTGTTGTTATACACAGTAGTCTGCATGTGGCTCCCTGCACACTTCCCTGCTTATTTCTCCAACTGGTGTTGACACTACAAGTCTGTGTTTGGCAAAAACTCATGGTCAAATATCAATCTTCTTATAAACACATGCACACAAGTATAGAGATGAACAAATGGACTTGGCTTATTACCTTATTGACTTGGAATATGGTGGGTTCAGGACACAAACAAGACCCTTGTCTTACTAAATGCTACAAAGGACAGCATTTTCCAACTCTGCTGCTTTCCATAGCTAAAATGAGATATGGATACAAGGCAAAAAATATGTTGTCATTCATAGCAATCATCTCAGTCAGCCAGAAAACATTTAGTGTCAGAGAAGTTGCAGTTTACCTAAGAAATAATATCATCAAACTTTAATACAGAAGTGATCATGTCTTTTTAAAAAGTTCATTCCTCATGAAACTGTGCCAGATACTGACATTGTCTGCTGGCATCCAACTGACACACTGCAGTAGTAATAAATGGGGCACTGTATGTCTAAGCTCCCTAGCTGAGATATGACATTAACTCTTGACCCTCAAATGAAAAGAAAACTCAGTATCTCCTGTTACTATTATAAATGTTGACTTTAGTATTCATTATTAAAGAACACATTTCAGTCTCATTCCCCACTGCATCACGCGATGTATGAATCTATAGCAGTTTTCACTGGTACTGTTTCTTTTCACTTTGTCTGCATCTGATAAGCCAGAAACCTTGGGGACTGAACCAAAACACAAGCATTACTGAAGAAACAGGCCTGGGAGATTTTCTGCTTCATCTCATGACACCATGCTTGTGTAATGCTATAGAGTAATACAGCCTTTATTTTATGGCATATGAAAATGTGAATGCATTTCATTAGCTTCTTATACTCCATACACAGAGTAGGCACAAACCCCACATGGAAGTAACACATTGGTTGATATGTCTTAGGCCCTCTTCTGGGCCACTTCAAAATCAGGATGAACTGTTGTAGTTTCCAGTGATGGACTTGCAGCTCAAATCACAGAAAATTTGGCTTTTCTGATCTGCAATTCCTTATCACTCTGTAACACGTAAGCCAAAAATATGGTTGTTAGTTACAGCAGTCAGAGGAAAAAGGTTGCATGTTTCTTTCAAAAGTACCCACTTTGAAATTTGGAGAAGAAAATGTGCTGAAATTAGACCAGCCCCTGTTACCTCATTGCAGAGCATTAGCATTTTAGTCCATGAATTGTACAGTTACAGGGATTATTGTGGAAGTTCTATTTTTTAGTCTTCCTAGTCTGACAAAGAGACACCAAGGACATTAATTTTCTTATGAGCGGAATGGATATAAAAATTTGGAACTGAAAGGGTGTGTTCCACCAACCAACTTGAAAATGTTAATTTTTCAGTTTAGAATTCCATTTTTATGAATGGAAAAATGTGGGACTTTCTGCCTGCTGACTAGTTCTCCTTGGTGTCATTTCAGAGAAAGAGGCTAGAGTAGCCATAGGATTAGTCAGATATTTAAATTAAGCCCAGGTTTTTATTGTCTCTTAACTACTGCCATCTAATCTCAGATGAGACCTGAATACACTTGGGTTTCTACTGAACAAATCTCTGAACGACCATTGCTGAACTTTTCCGCTGAGGCCAGACTATCAATACTTTAATCATGTCCCTGTTGCAGGTGGAGCTCCAGAAGAGCCTATGAAACATGGAGAGAAATTTTTATACTGTCACCAGAGGGATGTCCTTAACACTCCCAAACTGAACTGGGTGAAAAGTTTAACCATGAGAATATACTCATTTTGCTGTGATACATTCATCTTGATACCACAAAAGCAAGTACCACACAACACCGTGTGTACTAGTCAGGATGGAAATACAACATGCCTAAAAGTAACCTTTTCTATAATATACATTGACTTATTTTCCTTCCTAAGGATACAGACAGATTGTTCTAGTTTATTATGCTTATTTGTAACAAACTGATCCATGGGAGCCACACCAGACAACAGCACTAGGGCCAGGACCCAGAAATGCATCCAGGCTGAAATAAACTGTCGATGACCCTGGAGGGCTAAATCCTTAGAACCATATTCCATTCTTACACATCCTTGCAGAGAGAATTTCTATGCAACCAGCATTGCCCATGTTTGGGTTTTTTTCCTGTGCATGCTTGAAAAAAGTGACAATACACAAGCAGAAATTTATCAGTGTCTCTGAGCTAGATTTCTGCCCTTCTAACCAGGAGTTAATCCCGCTAATGTCAAAGGGCTGATGGATGTCTTCAACAGCAGTGAAGAGTTCACAGCCTTGCCCACAGAAATAGGCTCTTAAATCAGAGCATGTTCTTATCTTTGAAGCTTGAGTAGCCATTGACTATGGGGCTGTTCCTGATCATCAGTTGAGAGCTATGTGGGTCTGCAGTTAGCCCTTACAATTACAATTCTCAGGAGTATTTCCCCTGCTGTCATCAAATCTGTCACAGATTACTCTTGTGGCCTTTATATGGCCAAGGAGCTGGTAATTGCTCTCCTGCTGACTGCAGAGGCATGGGTGAAGATTGCTCCAATATGAGACGGAGCAGCTCAGCAGAATATTGCTGTGCTAAAGCCCTGAACTCCAAAGTAAGGCTAAAGCATTCACTGACAGGGATTTTCTTGCCAGTGCATGAAGACCACAGCTGGCCTGTCAGCCTGTTCACCTGAACCCCCACCTGCTTGTTTCCAGCTCTTGCCTGTACCTCAAATTCCTCAGTGAAGGGAATAATGCTCTTCCCCTCTTTATACAGCTGACAAGTGCAGGGCTTTAAACACCACACAAATTCAAATGGTGAATGTGAGTGACAATTTGTGAATATATTGTTCTCCAGCACAACCACTGAAACTGAAATTGTGGTAACTTGAACCTCTCACAGGCCACAGAGAAAAAGGCATTTATTTTTTCATCATGTACCTTTGCATGAACTTTACAGATTAAAAATGTCAGCCTTTAGAGTTACGTTCTCTACAGAAACCTTTCAATGTGTAATTTCACCTTTGCAAGTACAGTTTGGGAGTTTGTGAACCAAGGCCACTTTATTCTGCTGAGTACAGCTAAAAACCACAACGAACTATCAGAGTTACTGCAGTCTTGCTTAATTATATTGTATTTCTTGCAGCAAAGTGTAGTGAATCATGCAAAACATATTGTTTTGTTTTGCTTTGGAAGACACACTTCTTACTGAATGATGTGTGCATAAAATATGTTGGAAACCAGTATGTTATTCCGCAATGGGACTCCATTTTTGAAGGGAGCTTCTAGGGAGTGCACTAATACTGGTAATAAATAGCAGGAACAAACCCAGAATGCAAGTTTGGCTGCACGACTGGTTGTAGAGTCACAAAAATATCTTAAGGGAGATGAAATACCTTCATGCATGTTCAATTCTTTGCTCTCTCCTGTCACTGTGAGTTAATGACTCTTTCAATTAGGACTTGGACTGAGTCCACCAATTCATGTCACAATACAACCTCCACATAATGATGGAGACAACAAAATGGCCATAAGGTATTGGCTGATTTGTAACTGTTAATACAGAGATGAAGAGTCAGCATGCCCTTCATTCCAACTTGAAGGGTCTCATATATAAAAATGGACATAAAAGAAGTAACCTAGTGTGTCCATTTTTTTTTCTTCTGAAGGATTTTGTATTTCTAATAGCTAAAAAATAACCAGCTTCAATTTTCTTTATAAAAAATTCATGCACAATAACCACAAAAATTTATATATATAAATGGACTATATATGGATATAAAGGACTACACAATGATTAATAAGCATTCAATATTTGTGTGGGGTTTATTGCATATCACACTGTTAGGGTGAGGACTTGTCCTAATGAAGTCTAGTTCCCCTGTCATTGTTGACTTACTTTATACTAAAGCCATTTAAATTCTGATTTTGAAAATCCTGTTTGCATCAGTAATGCCTAGATCTGAATGTTTTCCATATGAGGAAAGAGAAAATACATTAGGATTCTTAAGCTTGGGAAAAAGATGACTGGTAGGGGGAAATGACAGAGGGCTTTAAGTCATAAACTCTATGCAGAACATGAACAGAGTGAATGTTCACCTCATAGCAAAAGGATTAGCAGACATATAATGAAAGCATTAAGGAGTAAGTTATACACCAAAGCACAGTATTTTTTTTCCACGCAACATGTAATTACATTATAGAGCTCATAACCGCAGGATTTCACGGAGGTAAAAAATACACATGGATGTAAAAAGGAACAAATTAATGGAGAGTAAATCAGCTAGTGTTACTAAACATGATTTGCCAGAAAGAAATCTGGATCAGGAAGTTCTGAAACCACTGATTACTGGAAAATTTGCTAGACCAAGACATTTTTGTACATGAATTTGTTCTTTCCTCTTTGCCTACATGTCTCCTGCTGCCCAGCATCAGGGACAAGATGGTGGTAGGTGTGGAGGTCTGATAGGTCTTCTCCCCTCTACTCTAAATGTCCCATAGGATGCATGTCACCTCATCCATCAAACTCGGGTATCTACTATGTAAATTCCTATGTGGAAGTCCTCTTCATAGTCTGATAGGAGCAACAGACACTCCTGAAGTACAGAATTTTGGACTGTTTCAGGCCTCTGTATTAGGGAGGAGCAAAATGAACTGTAAACACACTTATTTCTACCCACCAATACTATAGAAAATGTAGATGTCTATCTCAAATGAGGGTATCTATTATATAGGTTGGGTCAGATATGTGTGATTCCTGTTACTATGGCTCTATGCAGAAGCCAATCACAAGATTTTTTTCTTCCAGCCCTCATATTTGCACCTTATTTCATATTCAATCAGTAGAGTAAGTTACTAAAGAAAATTAAACAAAAAGAATCTGTCTCAACATGCTACTCTCCATCAAAAGTATCATTAACAAGAGTTTATCAGCTGACTCTCTTTTTATAAAACATCTACATATGGTCTTCAGTCCCACTAGATTTAAGAATGTGTTTAAGATCTTTGCTGAACTGGAATCAGAGTGAAATATGGTAGAATAAAAGCCACCAAAATGTCTGAGACATTGAAATATAGTTCAGTTCCATTAATAGCAAGTCTCTGTTTCAAGTAGAGCTGATCTGACAAAAGCAAAGCAAAATTACTCCAGCATATAAAAAGGGGTTCCTCTGTGCTGTTAAATTCTGATATAAATTATTAATTCCCACAGAGATTTTTTAGATCAAAAGAACTTTGTACTTTCTTTATGTAGCCCCTTCTACAGAGGAAAGAAATTGCCAAATATCCTGCAAGGCAGATGTGAAAATATGACCTTTTAAAGCAATTGTGACTTTGTTGCTTTCCTGTCTATTTTTTGTGCTGCACCCAAATGCTCTTTGGATGTACTACATCCAGTAACAGATCAAATATACAACACAAAAACCTAAGGTGTGCTTCAGAGGTTGCCCCTGTAAATGAAGATCACTATTTTGGACTGAACTGGGGAGGTACCAAGAGACACTAACAGTCTTTTTAAACTATGCTGTTACTTTTTCTAATTAAAAATTTAACCATTTCCACATGTTCCTCTAAAAAGGCATGCTGCAGTTTTAAAGATACAGTCCTGGATAGACATTACAATCCTCAATTTCCCTGAAAACAAATTGATCTGCATGTTTAATTTCTCAGCCATCCAGACACAGGGTTTTTTTTGGTTTTTTTTTTTCAGAAGAAGAAATACAAAATCATAGAATCATTAAGGTTGGAGAAGATCTCAAAGGTCATCAAATCCAACCATTAACCCAGCACTGCTGTGTTCACCACTAAACCATGTCCCCAAGTGCCACATACACACATCTTTTGAACAAATCTAAAGATGGCAATTCTTCCATGTCCCTGTTCCATTGCTTGACCACTCCTTCAGTTAAGAATTTTTCCTAATATCCAATCTAAACATTCCCTTTTGCAGCTTCACGCCATTTCCTCTTCTCCTGCCACTTGTTACCTGGGAGAAGAGATCAACCCCCACCCAGCTACAACCTCCTTTCAGATAACTGTAGAGAGTGATAAGGTCCTCCCTGAGCCTCCTCATTTGTAATATTTTATTTTTCTAAATTAGCAATATTACAACAAAACATTTTTACACTTTTTGCTCGGTATAAGCCAAGGGTAAAAAAAAATTCTACTGTCACTGTGAATAGGGACACTCAATCGACAACAAGGAATTTTGACTTCTAGTCTAATTTTCTTCAATTAGGATTTACTGGAAAACACAAAATAGGCCTTTAACTGGGGAAACAAAACCTGTGACTCCATTTTTCTTAAGAAGCCCTAACCATCATATTACACAGAGCTTATTTCTTTTTTCCTAGCTCACTCTTGGGGACTGTAAATCTTGTATCCATTTCCCCCTTGGAGACGTAGGAGGTGCCTCTGTCCTTCCCTAT
This sequence comes from Corvus brachyrhynchos, assembly GCF_000691975.1. NCBI lineage: Eukaryota > Metazoa > Chordata > Aves > Passeriformes > Corvidae > Corvus > Corvus brachyrhynchos. The sequence continues at coordinate 91,022 of NW_008239288.1, forward strand.
CAACCCTCTTGACATAAATTCTGGCTGTCATTCACACTCCTGGGAATGAGGAAATATGGATCTGGTCTCCTCTGTCTGAGGAGGAAGAGAAACCAGTTTCCTCACTTCCTGTGTGAGTGGTCTAAGTGGTACATTATTATACTAAAAGCCACCTCTGCAATTACTTACTGATCCAATGTCAGCACATTAGGGTTTGTCTCAGATGGCTTTAGTGAGAGTCATCATCTTTCCATGCATTAGATGCACTTTAATGGGCCACAGGCAGCCAGTCAAAAGCTCAGATGGGGATAAAGCTTTTTGCCTCTGTCTTGATTAGGTTTAGGTAGGAAGTAAACACAGAGGCATCAGCTCACTCACCTGGTTGATTCAAGCTATCCTGATCTGAGATGCTCTGAAGTTGCTGGACATACACAAATACCTACCAAAAATGTTTGTGCCCTTCCAGACTGGAAGAAAAACCCATACAGGATAGATACCCAGTCTTGTGAAAAGACTCCAGACATGTATGCTAATAAACCTGAAATAACATCTGAATTTCACAGGCTAGGGCTGTTTCCATCTAAACCTGAAGTAGAAACAGATCTCAGAAGCCAAGTAGAGATTCACCATGGAAGTGTGGGATTTGAAGGCATTGGCATAAAGTTTATTCATATTGTAGTTTTCAGCATTTATACTTCATTTCAAGTCAAGTGTTCAAGAATGAATAAAAGATAAATTCCTTTGGGGGTATGAGCTTTACTTATGAAGCCAAGCATTACATTTGCCTTGCATTGCTCAGCTGCTGTACTTGAAGAATACACTAAGGAAGAAATTGTCTATCAGGAGCAAAGTACCAGGTTACACATGTCTGTGCAGGGTTGATAGTTCACTGGAGAGTTATGGAGCCAAGATTCTGCCAAAATTTTCTTCTTGCTCTAGTTATTCTGAGTGTAGATTCACAGATCCAGAAGGTCATGAAGGGTCAAGGGACAACCTTAAATATAGGCTCCTTTATATTTGTCTACACTCCATAAACTCTAAGCTTGGCTGATGACATCTGGCACATCTTACTCTTTCTTACTGTACAGAGGGTCTCTTCTCTCAATACTATATAAAATTACTAGTCTTGTTAAGCATGTGATTTTATAATGTCTGAAAATCATTCTTGCTTATCTGCATGTCTTCACCTAAATAGTATTTCCAAAAGTCAAGTCTTATATTTATTCGAGGCACTGAACTTGCAAAGCATAAAATTTCTAAACTGGGAATGTTGGCATTTCTGAGGTCAGCAGCAAAGATTGGTTTGCAAACCTAACTGAAGTTTTGATTTGCTTCAGTGCCATGCAACAGCTTGGCTTTTAAAGCATCAAATTGCTTTTTTAGTACATTTAATTAAACTTCTAAGACTGCTTGGCAAGCTTAAACTCCACTTGTTGCAATCAGCAGCACGGTGATTATTTATAATTTCATGAAGATTGCTTCCATCTGTACTTCAGTGCAATTAGGGAGTTTATTCATAATTCATTAATTTTAAAGACATGTACATAAAACATAATTCTGTGCTCTAACTTTATGTGTTACAATTTAGTGACACTTAAGAATATCTGACAATTAACAATGTTTAAACAAATTAATGATTTATAAAAGCAGAGTCAGATTTAGCAGCCAGAGTTAGAATTCACACTTGTCGCTTTGGGTGATGTACATATCTACATGTAAGTAGAGCAATGCCTTTTTCAAGGCTAATTGTTGTATCTGTCCCTTTGTGCTAGGGATTTAAAACAGTTTCTAAGTATCAGAAAGAAGAATGGAATTCTTGCAACCTCTCAAGAATC
>NW_008239288.1:92850-97637 GCF_000691975.1 Corvus brachyrhynchos
CTGGTATTTCCTGTGTTTTCTGATGGGTATCACCAACTGTGATGCAGAGATAATCCATATTTACAGTAAACTCTGTAGGCCAGGTTGGATGGGGCCCTGAGAAACCTGACCTGGTGGATGGCATCCCTGCCCAAAACAGGGAATTAGAACTGGATGATCTCTAAGGTGCCTTCCAACTCAAACCATTCTGCGAGTCTATGAAATACTGGTCAGGATTAAATATGAAATTTTTATAACACAGTCGTGGATTTAAAAAAAATCAACTTGAGATTCACATAATAACTGAAATATTACTTTTAACATCATCTCATATTTAGTGCATTTTCTCTGTGGTCATCTTCAGGAAAATAAATCAATTGGAGTGCTAAATTTAAAGACTGAGCACTTCAGTCAATATTCAAGTGAGTTGTCAGAAAGCTAAATGACAAATGTTATAAGACATTGCACTTATTGCCCAAGTTCTTGACTAGATATTCATCTGTCTACTGGTAAAGGACAATGTATAAACAGGATAAAAATATATCAAGCTTCTTAAAGCAATGGCAAATTATTGAAGTCAACTTTCATTTTGTCAGATTTTGCTCACAGTGTCCTCTGGCTGGTAAAACAGTGACATCAGCTAAATCCTTCTTTTCCCTCACCTTGCAGACTTCTACTTGCTTGGTTTGGAGCACCACAGGACAATTTTGCAAGGGACTTAAAGTTTTGTGCATTTTCTTTGAAACTGACTGCAACCAAAGGGCAGGTTAGACACCTACTTTGCTGAATCAGAGTCAGGACACAAACTGATCTGCACATCAGGACAGATGTCACAAGTGAGCATCTAGCGAGAAACACAGCTGGTGACACTGAACAAGCCCTAAGGCTTCAGAGAATCCCAGTTCAGCAGAAATAGGGTCAGTATAGACTGTCCAGCCTCAAATTTAAGAGATGGAAAAAAGCTGCTCAACCTTTACCACCACTCCTTTCAACCTTACTAAAAATACAAGTTTCTAGCACTGTGATATGTTACCACAATATTTGCTCACACAAGCCTAGAAAGCTGAAAGCTCATCTTGGTGACTAATTTGGAACCTTTGGTTTAAATAAAAATCTATTTCTCATGTAATTAGTGCCTATCCCTGAGTCACATCTGTAAATTCTTAATTGTAATATTTCTTGTATGTGTTATATATTAACATGATTTACTCTGTGATCTTTCATCCTGAATTTCTTCAATATGGGTGAAACATGTCATTTGTTTCCATAGTATAGACTAACAGCACAAATGAAGTTCTTATGATCTCTCTATCTTATAAAATAGAATACCACGCATGTCAAAATATTTAAACATAATCAGACATGGGCCCTTACCCAAATCCAAATCACTGCTGAAGTTTTGGAAAGTATTAATGCTTTATCTCTCCAAAGCTCCAAAATCAGTCCAAATCTTTATCTGAACTCATCCCATCATGTACAACTTTGAGTTTAATGTAACACAGACAAGGATAGTGAGATTATTTACTGGTATAAATCAAAATAGCAGTACGGAGAGAACATGGTCTCAGAGCACACCTCACAAAAACTCAGCAAAATTATTATGTGTCCAAGCACACATTTTACACTGAGTAGCTGTTGCTGTTCTTGAACAAAGTTCTTTGGCCACAGTTTCATACAAAAAATATATTGTGCAGTGATTCATGTAGATTAAAAATGCAACATAAAGTTGCATAAGGATTATTAAATATAAAATACATTTTTGGCACTTCCGTATTATAAATTGATGGGTAATTTTGAGAAAATATAAGAATACTGACAGAAATCAATTCAGAAGCTAAAAGAATTAATTACAGAGATGGGCTGAAATACTTAAATATGCACAGCTTCTACAGATCACTGCAAAGTAAATTAAGCTTACTTTCCAACAGTTGTGAATCATTAAGTCAGTTCAAATTATTTTATGTTGTATTAGAAGGTAATCCTTAGGGAATTTCCATATTTGTTTGGGATTTCAGATGAGCAACAATAACCACACTGTGAGTTTGTAGTATGTCACCTGAGTCTTTAAAACAGACCTTGATTCAACATCAGTTCACGATGTACTGCTGACAACAACTCCTCATTGGTACAAACCAAAAATAGATTATATATTCCAGTACAGTATCTCTTTTTTGTTTTCTTTACTCTTTCGAACTCTCTGCCTGGCTCATGCTTCAGTCATCCCTTGAGAGCTGCAGGTCTAACACATGTTTCTCCTGTTCCCATACAACCACAGTTGCCTGTGAGCTGTAACACGTGGGTATAAAACCCAGGTGATACAACAATAAATGGCACTCACTGTTTGGCACTGCGGTCAATGGGTCAAGGCACAATTTCTTTTCCATGTAATTTCTTGGCTGCCACAATTGTATATTTTCTCTGGCTGCCACATAACCTGGACATACTGATTTAATGACTTTTCCCTAAGAGCAAAAGCCACTGTTATATTCAGAAAAATGGCTATATATTTAAAGTTTCCTTACATCAATATTATGACAGTACCCACATTGTTTTACAGCCCCATGCTGACAAGCCATTAACTTTGTTTACATTAGACCATGGCTTAAGTTGGAATTTGGAGTTGGATTTCAAATACCCCAATATCCACAGATGTTAGGAGAGGGGTCCTTGGCTTAGTTTACAGAGGAACAGTACAAAATTTGGATCTGGACCTAAGTGTGATTTTGAAGGTATGCCAACCTTGAGGTGTTTTGCATCAGAAGCTTAAAACATGGTTCTTCCAGAACAGGGGTGCTCTATTTGAAGGATGCTGGTTTCTAAATCCAAATGACATTGCAGAGTGGGCAAATACCTGCTCAACTGTGGGAATTCTTAGGATCTCATACCTCATTTTTCAGCCTGTTCTATGTATTTAGAAGAAAAACAATTTCTTTGACTTCAGTGAAATTTCTCTTACGTGACAAGAGTTGAGGACTCTATGGGAGATTTGGCTTTAGCTTCTGGTTCTGTCACGGAGACACTGTCAAGATACATCATGATGTCTAATCTCTTGATGGAAGAGTAATAATTCTGTTACAGCTCCCTACAGTTTGTTGAGGATTGACATTTGGATGGTAAAGTGATCCTTGCCTGCAGAGACAAGCACTACAGAACAGGACTGTATTGTGGGCATGACCACACTGTAAAATCAGCCAAACGAACAGGTAAATCTTCATGTCCAGGGCTGATTAGCTCAGGCTGGGTATTGCCTGCACACAGCTTGGCAGCTGTCAGACACAGGCTGTTTTGCAATCTGCCTGTTCTGCTCAGGCTGAAGGTAGGCACAGCAGGCTTGGTTTGTCTGCAACTACCAGCCTGCTTTCAGTGAGCACCAAGAGTGACAGAAGTATAGGATCATTTCTCTTTACCGTGTTTCAGTCAAAGAGCATAGTTAAAAAAAACCCCAACCCAAACAAAAAGAAATTAATAAACCAAAGCCACTGCCACCAAAAATGACAAAAAAATCATCCTGCAAGCTTCAAATCATATAAGAATCAAATCATATAAAGAATAGGATTTCACCATTTTCACCATGTTCACGTTATTGAAAAGGTGTCATTCAGTGACAACAGACAAGCATGTGCTCACCTCAGAATAGACTCTAAACAAAGCAGTGAATTTCTTTCATGGAGACAATAAACAGACATGATTTGTATTTCTCACTTTGGAAAGCCAGTCCATCTAAAGTCTGATGGCTACACTTCAAAGACATCCCACATGAACCTTTTTCCATGTGACTTCATGTGTGGTATTACAGAGATGAAGAGGCCAGCTCCTAAGAAGTGGAAAACAGTGCCTTAAAATTTACTCTGTGAGCAGAGATTTATGGAAGATCAGAAGACTTTATAAAGTAAATAATGTACATTTAGCAAATATATACAATGTACAGACTATTTACCAAGAAACTTGAAACGGCTGTCTTGGAAGAGTTCCAGTTTCTCAACTAATCTTGTTATCAGGTTTTAAAAAAGATCCAGCATGTATGACACTGACAAAAACAGACTAAATATATTTTTTCCAGGAGGAGCAGGGTGGTAATAGGAAATACCCTTTTTAAGACAATTAACAAACACTCCTTTAATTGGCAAGTTGTTCCAAGTAACTTAGAGGAAAAAAAAAAAGGTAATCTAATTTGGAAATCTCCTTGCAATGCACACATGCATAAATCTATTTTAAAACAGGTCTGGGTGATGGATAGAAGTGCCGAGACTCAAAAAACCGTTCAAAATTATCTATTTCAGGTCATTGCAGCAGCCACTAACCTGTGCTGAGTGTGCCAGAGCTGGGACCATTCTTCTAACCAGTCTAGACCTCTCAGGCAAAACAGCTTCTCTGCACAGGTTTTCCATTTCTGATTAAAAATTGGAGTAAAAAGTTGTGTGGCAACAACAATATTGAATCTATATTCTGTGTGTGTATTGACAATTCCTCTGTATTTTCTTTAGTGCTTTCCATGATTATTGTTTAACCTGGATTATTATTACCTTTTTTTATATAAGATATTAAGATCACCCCAAATGTGGAGTTGCTGCTGAATTCAAATATACAGATTTGTTAAAACAAGAGGTTATTTTCTGCACCTTAGCAACAATAAGAAAAAGGGAAAAGGCATAAGGGACTGAGAAAGCTGGAAAGGACATGGAAGTTGGAGGCAATTGGGGGAAATTTTAAAAGTATCAGAATCCTTCTTTACAAGGTTCTCTCAATGAAATCATGCCACTCCGATGATACCTTTTCCTGGTCTTAAAATCAAGAGTCATTCATGGTTA
>NW_008239288.1:97830-142545 GCF_000691975.1 Corvus brachyrhynchos
CCCAAGGAGCCTTCCCCTGGATGGTTCTATCTTAGTTTACAGAATGTGCTCTGGAGAGGACCTTGGGGTCTGGGGCACACTGATCCCTAGCCACAAAGCTTCTAAAATGTTTAGTCTCCTGGCTGAACAAACAAGTCCAAGAATGAAGGCAAAAAGCACTAAGAATACAGAAGTTGTAAAAAGGTATAACAGGGGTATAAAAAAGAAGGCAAAAATTCATCATGGCATCACAAAGATAACAAAATATTTTGCTTGGAAACAAAGAAAATTGAGGAAAAAAGCTTTTAAATTAACTTAATCATGAAAAACACTTTAAATGAAACTAAAAATATTACTCTTACTTCAAACAATTGCAAAAGTTTGACCTAAAATTTTAGATTGTCCTTAGTTACGATGACATAATTTTTGGAAAATGCCTGTTTTGGAAAGACCATCAGCAGTTTCCCTCCTTTTTTCCCTCTCTTGACTTGCAGGGTTATTTTTTTCTAGTATTGACACTTTTCCATGAGCACTAAGTTTAGGCTACCTGTCTATTTCATGGGCCTCTGACAAATCTAAAGCTCTTGGGAAAAGACTTGTTTCACCTTGTTGCATTGGTCTAAAAGACAAATGTGATTTAAGTTAAGTGCACACACACTTTGAATAATCAAAGGAAGAAAAAGAGGTATAATAAAACTGTTACTTAGGAGAGAGCTAATCCTAAGCTGATTTGCTCATCTGTGGCCCTCTATATCAAATTTACATTAAATGAAAACCAATTTTGAATGTAAAGCTCCCTGTTCTTTAATTGATTGTGATTATTGGTCTCTTGAGTGTAACACCAAGTGTTGTCAGTTAGCTAATCTAATCAGTCCTGTGCAATGGCACTGATTCACAGTAGCTGAGGATCTGACTCTTTCTCCTTCAGTCACACTAAATACCTCCATGTCCCGTGTCTGCTGAGCAACTGCAAGTATGATATCATTTTATTTCTCTGGAACAGCTGAAAATTCATCCCTGCTTGAAATGCTAACCCTTTGGATACTTTGCTGTTGGGTTTGGGATTATGGGCGACACAGGGGGATCACTTATCACTTTATTAATTTATCCCAATTCTTGCCCAGGGAAAGGTGATAGTTCCAGTGCTAACTCACTGAATTTGCATTTGCATGTCATATATTCTTTAGTTAACCCTTAGCAGGAAAATCCTAAATGAGTGAAGAACTGGGCCAACTGTAAAAAAATATTAAGGTTTTATTTAATTTTATGTGGAGTGACAGAAGGTACTGGGGTTGTTTAGCATGGAGAAAAGGAGCTCAGGGGAGACCTTATTGCTCTCTACAACTCCCTGAAAGGAGGGTGTAGCCAGGTGGGGGTCGGGCTCTTCTCCCAAGTAACAAGAGAGAAGACAAGAGGAAATGGTCTCAAGTTGAGCCAGGGGATGTTTAGATTGGGTACTAGGAAAAGCTTTCTTCACTGAAAGGGTGGTCAGGCATTGGAGTAGGTTGCCCAGGGTAGTGCTGCAATCACTATCCCTGGTAATGTTCAAAAATGTGCAGTTGTGGTGCTTAAAGACATGTTTGAGTGGTGGACTTGGCACTGCTGGGTTAATGATTGGACTCGATGATCTTAGAGATGTTCTCCAACCTTAATGATTCTGTGATTCTGTGTCTCAAACATGATCCTATTTTCATGCTATCAAGCCAACAAACATCACTTCAGTGTCAGATGATAAATTCTTAACTTTTGCAACCTGAACATCAAGTGACCAAACAGCTTTATCCAAGATACAGAGGCACTGCACTGAGAGCCAAAATTAGGTCTTAGGCTTGTGCAAACCTCAGGTACTTCAATGTATCCTTAATCTTTTTTTCCTTTTTCCTTGCCCTGAAAGGAGGGTGTAGCCAGGTGGGGGTCGGGCTCTTCTCCCAAGTAACAAGAGAGAAGACAAGAGGAAATGGTCTCAAGTTGAGCCAGGGGATGTTTAGATTGGGTACTAGGAAAAGCTTTCTTCACTGAAAGGGTGGTCAGGCATTGGAGTAGGTTGCCCAGGGTAGTGCTGCAATCACTATCCCTGGTAATGTTCAAAAATGTGCAGTTGTGGTGCTTAAAGACATGTTTGAGTGGTGGACTTGGCACTGCTGGGTTAATGATTGGACTCGATGATCTTAGAGATGTTCTCCAACCTTAATGATTCTGTGATTCTGTGTCTCAAACATGATCCTATTTTCATGCTATCAAGCCAACAAACATCACTTCAGTGTCAGATGATAAATTCTTAACTTTTGCAACCTGAACATCAAGTGACCAAACAGCTTTATCCAAGATACAGAGGCACTGCACTGAGAGCCAAAATTAGGTCTTAGGCTTGTGCAAACCTCAGGTACTTCAATGTATCCTTAATCTTTTTTTCCTTTTTCCTTGACACTAAAACTTTTAGTTTTAACTGTGTGGTTAAAATACAGAAATACAGAATTCATGGTCCAAAGAGTTAAGAAAGCCACATCATCTAAAAAAACAGTCATATTTTTGTAATGCTATAATAGTTCAAATCATAATAAATTCCATCTGGTCTTTTGGAAAAATACATCACTACTAAAACTCAAAATATCCAGATAGAAAGAATGGAGTATAGGGTGTTGGTGAAAGCACAGCTTAACAGTTTGGGACCCGGTTTGATCTTGGATATGATCTGTGACATTTATAGACCTGCACAGCAGCTCTTGCTCAGCACTACATAGTGTAACACACCTGGATGTCTGACAATAGGTTTTGTCCCCAGGCATGCAAAACAAGACACCCACTTCCCCAAATGTCTGCATTTCTCCCTGTAGTGTATTTCTCACAAAAGTACTCAAATAACCAGACAGTGCCATAGAAAGCTCAGCTTTGCCCTACAGTGAGTGCATGTGCTGGAAAGTAGAAGTTGGCATGGTTCAAGTATGAGAGAGATTATTTGCTAAAATCTATTAAGGAGCAAAAGACACATTGCAGGATTTTCAAAGTAATATGTGCTTGATAATTGTCTCATGCAAAAACTTGTAGATATATATATAAATTCATTAAATCAGTTAAAAATAGCTGTTTTAACACTAGCAATTCACAAGGAAATTATGCTTGTGTGCTGTTATATACATTGCAGAATTAAGCACTTAGCATGGCTTATATATATTAATAGTATATAACATGAAGTAAAAAAATCCAGTGTGTTTCAAAGAATTGAGAAACATATCTTGCTTCCAGTTGTTAAAAGGGGAAAACTGTTGCTAATTTAAGTCTTTCAACCCAATGTTAGATTTTTTACATTTCGTCTTCTGGCATAACATGATATTTAGTTTAGTGACTTAATTGTTTAATTTATTCTTTCATTAATTGCACAATCATAGGCCAGAATCAACATGGATGTAAACCAGTGTCATCAGTAGCATTGTAACAGCTTGTATTTGGCTGCTTGTGATCATACTAAAGGCTGCCCTCGAAGCAGGTTGAAGCAAAACCTGCTAGCCAAAACACATATTTTTCTAGGACTGATGTTAAAAAAATAAGGAAACTCCAGCCTGGAAATGTTTTTATTTCTGCATATCTTTGGCATGTCTTTCGTTTTACCTTCTCTCCCTTTGCAAACTATCACTGCGTATCATCTCAGAGCAAAGCAGTAAAATAGTTCAAGCATATTTCAATATGTAATATGTAGCCATTGGGAAAAAAGTGGGTCCCAAGTATTTTCATTTTCTGTATCTTTAGTGTCTCTTTCTTCTCTAATTGCATGTTTTCAGGAAATAAATACAGGGGTAAATTCACGGTCATATTCTGTTAATATTTATCCAGGGCAAACTCCATTGACTTGAAGGGGGCACACTCAACAGCAAGCAAGATTAAGTATATGAGATGTCAGAATACCATAACCATAGTAGCAGCTATATGTAAAAGACAGATTTTTCCTTTGCTGAAATCCCTTTTGAAACGAGAGGTGTGCTCTGTAGGATATATGTGTGTGTCTATAGAAAACAGTGTCAAGAATTTTACACAAGACAAACCTTCCTCTCTAGAAGCCTGAGTAGTCTTGAATTTTTCAATAACTTTGAGTCATGTTCATAGAGTCAAGATCTAAATTTAGCTTTTAAGTCTTTAGATGTTTGGTTTAATGTTCATCTTTCGTCTCTGTCTCTTTTTTCCAGGAGTATCATAACCACTGAAAAAGAAAAAAGAGCTGTTTTGAAGGAAAGTGTGCCCCTAGTAGCGACCTGAGGACCAGGTTTTCAGTCAAGACAAAATCATGCAAATTCTCTGTCAATAGAGGTATATTCAATTGCATGGCTCTTCTCTGAGTGCTGAGAGACAACCTGGTGAGATACCGTGTGAGAGTGTCTGCCAGGGCTGGTGCAAGGCTGTGCATGTGTCAAACACATTGGGGTAAGACGTGCCCTCATGGCTGTCACCACTGAAACATCTCCCATCAGCTTTAATGCAAACTGCCTGTGAGATCTGGATACTGCACTGCTGGCAGTAAACACAACAGAAAAGTGTCAGACTGCACTGCTGGTTGGTGTAAATCCTTACGTCGTTTTCCAGCTCTCAGCATTGTTTCCATCTATTGCCAGCAGAATTGTTAATCTCAAATATTCCTGGCTAATAAACAATGGACAGTCTTTGGTCACTCAAAACAGTCACACAGATGAATGTTTCTGATAATAAAGCAATAGAATTTAACATAAAAATCGGAAGTTAATGTAAATTTTCACAACATAATGACAACTACCAGAACAATATCAAAAGTTGTCATGAATTTGTATATGTTGGACAAATGGACAGTCCATTGAACATATAGAATTTCATTCAACTTTCTGAAATAAAATTCAAGAAAAAGTAGCATAACTAGACTGATTTCTGATAAAGGAGAAACTGTAAATAATTACTTTCTTTTAGAATTCTGAGGGAAGCAGATAGTTGATTTTTTTTTTTCTTTAGAAGTTTCTCACTGGAAACATTGAAACAAGTTTAAATGGGTCACAGGTTAAGTCCCTTGTTTGTTGTCACGAATCTCAGAAAAGAAATATGCATGATTTAAAAAGCAAAAATAAACTTTAATTTTCCACACTAGTTTGTGGGTCCATTTGTTTTACCTTGTTTGCTGTGAGAAACAAAACTGAATGTGGCACTGAAGAATAGTGACTCAACCATATAATATTAATGCAACTGAAAGAAAAAAATAAAATGAATTAAAGATGGCAAAAGATATGTAGAAAATGGGAACCATTTGGAAGGAAAAGGTTATGAAATAAGTAGATCTGTCTGTGGCCACAAAGGCTCCTTGTAAATGTGGAAAATAATTGACAAGCATCAGATAGTTTGTTCTGACATCAGGAGACCGTGATCACTAATTAAAATCATCTTGTGAATCCAGACATCAGACACCATAAAGGAAGAGCTGAGAAATCTGGGTTTGGGTTTTTTGTATTTTTCCCAAGAATGAAAAAAAAAATTGTGATGGAGCTTGGAGACCCAAAAAGGTGCTGGAATAAATTGTAGAGCTGTTCTGGTGCTGTTGCAGAGGCAACAGACCAGGAGAATGAATGGATGAACAGATGGGTACAAAATTCAGTGGTGACTCAGATGGAATGCCAAAGACTCAGAAGTTAGTCAGTGACTTGGAAAAGTATGGGGTGATAGTTTAAGGCCAACCAGATTTGTCCAAGAAACTTAGTGGCAAAGCTTGTTTTATTTCTATAACTGATTGTTCTTTCTTTCTTTTCACTTTTTCCACCTCCTCACTCTGTTTCCTCCCTGTGGTGCTCTTCCTGTGCTACCAGCCTGAAAGCTGCCACACTGCAGCAGCCAGAAGAGGTACCCAAGCAGCCAGAGCTGCTTCCTAAATTAGGCAAGGAGCCACTCTGACACCAAGATGGTCTGGGATGAAGGGAATAGAGTGGCTTTTTAGAAACACCTCCATCTCACACTTTAGCTGCAATGAGTCCAGACTGGCCTTGGATGAAATGCGGACACACGGGACATGATTCTCAGCTTGTGTAGATTGGCAAAAGCCTGTTGACATCAGTGGATCTGTACTGATTTAAACCAGCTGAGGATCTGTCAGGGTTTTCAGTTTATCTCCCCTAAGCTGTGCTTGCTTTAATTACTGCGTGTGATACATCGATATGCCTTAGATGGGCTGGTTTGAGTTGGGTGAGGAGATAACCATCTGGTAACCATGAGAATATAGTCAGGTTCATGAGGAGCTGTACTTTCAAGGCACCCTCACTTCTGTTGACATCAATTTCCTTTTAAATCCTTTTCTACTTCATACACAGAGCAATGAAGAAAGGATTGAAAACTGTGTCTGCATTTGTTAGATTCCAGTGCCATTTGGGATATTTTCTGTCTGCATTCAAAAAATTTTCCCAACTTGGCTAATTTCTGCAGCAGAATAGCCATGCTCTTCTAATCCAGGAATTCATTACTGCATGTTTACTGTTGAGCTAATTTACTGTCATTCTAGAAATATTTTTCCCCTCTTGAGATGCCTGCCTCCACCTGGAGAAAGAATCAGTGATTTGCTAATGGTACAGCACATAAGATTCATTTTTGTTGATCTTTACCTTGTAAGATGTATTACAGCTGTAGCTCTTGCTGTAGCTGTATTATTTAATGCAAAATGAATTATACCCATATAAATGCATGTTATTCATTTTAATGAGGACCAGGAGATTTTCTCTGAGATTAAAAAATGGGTTTGCTGTAAGTCAACATTTAGAAATCTTCAAAGAATTGTGCATATGTATTAAAAATACACAAGTAAGTACTATTAGAGTCATCCTCCAGGCAAGAAAACAAATGCAGAATTTGGAACCTGGGCTGGTGAAGGGAGGAGACACCTCAAAGTTGGGCACCACATTGTCTCTCACTGCTGGGTGTCTCCCTCAAGGAGCCAAACCACAGTGCCTTGAACTGGGTTGGAGAATGAGGTGTCTCGTTAGAGCAACCCAGTACCTACACAAGAAATGGAAAGATACCCAGGAACAAAAACATCTATCACAAGTGTGGACCTGAGTGCTCTGCCACCATCCAACCTGTGGTCTCCAGAGCTAGGGTGGAGTTGCTTCTATTCACTTCAAATCCCAGCTCCATGAAAATTTTTTTGGGGTAAATAAAAACTCAGGCCCACCTCTTTTAAATTGCACCATGCCAGCTTTATGCCAGCATTTTCATAACAGATGAGCATTCATGCAACTCTCCAACAAAAGGGAGGATCTTATGGTTTCACAGTTTCTTTCACCTCGGACGATTTCAACTTACATCTGAGTTCAATTTCCTGCTCTGTTAGCTGTTTATGCAGTTTACATTAAACAGTACCATTGGAATAGTGGGGAAAAAAAGTTTAGAAACTAATGTCTTCTCTGTGCCCCCAGTCTGTAAAATGAAGTAACTTCCATTTTGCTAGTGCTTGGTTTTGGCCTGTGAATGGCACACTGGGCCAGCTGCAAAACAATGTTTATTCCCTCTAAAATACCTAATATGTCTTTGTGGGCAAGGAAGTCTTCTGGAAAGGAATTTTGAATCCCTAATGTTAAAACAGACCTGGAACCCAGGTTTCATGCTTGCTCGGAAGCAAACTAACCCTTGGAATCATGGCCTCCTCCTCCTCAGTGCTTTAAAAGAAGGATCCATCCCTGCTGAGTGGAAAACATCAGGATGCTTTGGGCTCCTGTTTCTGTACTCCATTTAACAACTGCTTAATGAAAAATGTTTAAACAGGGACCAAGGCAGGAAACAAAATAAAATTCTTCATTTTCAGCTGAAAGACTAAACTTCTTTTAGTGTTTTGCTTGCTGAGCTCATAAATCTTTCATGCCTTTGCTTAATAGAATAATACTAAAAGGAGGGATGCAAAAGTGTCTGACTGTTCCCAGCTCAGCCAGAGTTAAGGAACTTCCCTAGGATGGAGAATTTCTGAATTTGGACCCTTTCAGACTGAACAGGAAATGAAACTCAGCTCTGCAAATTCTACAGACAGTGCTCTCACCGTTAAGGTATGGCATAAACCCTGATTGGCATCTTTCTGGTATTCGCATTTTTTTCAAAAGAAAGTGGTGGCAAGAAGAGAATTTGATCAGGATCCTAACACCAATGGCTCATCTCAGAAAACATATTTGTAGGAACTTCCATTTTTCTGGATCACAATTAATGAACAACTCTGCTCACTCCTGCCAAAACAAATAGTAGAATGCATTTTAAATTTATAGCAATATAACAAAGGCACCTTGGAAGGAAGAGCCAATAAGGATTTTTTCACCTGGCCCTAGTTAACAAACATGTTTTTCAGAGTCTAAATTCCACTTCAGAATGTTAATTTTTTATCCAGACCCCTTTTTTCTTCTTCTGCCTTCAAAGTCTGATTAATTTTTATCCATTTGCTTTTTGCCTGAAGAAAGCTGAGAAAGTGTTTCACTTCAGTGATGCAGATGATTGCCTGAGTCTCAGGCTATCAGGGAAACAGGACCAGTGAAGACATTTATGTAAAATTGCACAGGAGTTCAACAGTGAAGGAACCACCTGATACACCCAGCATTCCAGGGTGCAAAACCAATACTGGCCTGATTTTCATAGCACTTTGGGGAGACCAGTTCAGCACTTCTTAAAATGTAGCTGCTTAGCTGCCTAAATATCTGCAGACCCTCATTTTTAAAAATCTGGCATGCCTGTGTAAACTGGTGACTCTCATTTATCACTGGAAAAACATTTTTCTGTCATATTGGAAGCAAAGAGAAGAATGTTTTTTCCTTTTAGCCTTTAAAGGATAACACGTATCTGTTGCTAGTGAAAATAAAAGAGTCACAGAACTGGTTGAGATTGGATTGGAATTCTGGAGAGCCTCTTGCCCACCCGCCTGCTCAAAGCAGGTTGCTCAGGCCTCTGTCCAGGATGGGTGTGAATATCTCCAAGGATGGAGACTCCATGGCTTCTCTGAACATTTTGTTCGAGTGTTCAACAACTCTCAAACAAAAAGGCTGGGGCTTGTTTTATGTTTAGATGAAAGGGGCAGGTGAGAGTCAGTCCTTTGGAAGTTGCTGAAGACAATACACTGAGCAAAACCTTAATGTTCTGGCTCACAGAGGAGGAGGTTATAGGGTAGACTGGGGGAAAATACAGTTTTACTTTAGAGCAATCAACAAAGGATTGTAACTGCACAGCTGATCATCCAATTACCACCAACCCAAGTTTAAGATACCAGCGAGTGAAGGACTGGAGTATTAGGGGAAATTGTCTGATCTTTCAATCAGATATAGTTTTGGAAAATAACTATTTATTGTAAAGCAATTATACAAAATCTTCAACAACACTTAATAAATAACTGATACTTGGCAGATTTGACTGCACATGCTGCTGTTGTCATAAGTTTATTTCAAGACTGGTAAATTAGCAGATGTTCTAGATAGTTTGTCTTTATAATCCATCTCGTTCAAATTCCCTACTGTCCAGTGAATCACTAGCATTCAAAATCCCATTTGCCCTTTTTATATGGGGTTAATGAGATCCATATTAATGGATACTATATATTCATCTTGATTTTAAAAGAGTTTTATTGTTATTTTTTTAATTATTAAAAATTGGCAATGGCATACAGTCAATTTATTACCTATTCTGGAGTCCATAACAGTTAATAGTCTCCTTTTTCACAAAGCCATAGCCATGTGGCATGTCTTTGAATTGGTCCACTTAAGCCAGATTTGAAAAACCAGAACCAGATATGAACAATTTCAAATTATTTTTCCCAACCCCCTTATTATTAACACAAACTATTTGGAAATCTCAACACTGAAATGCTTTCTTATGAATTTTTCCATTAATCCAACTTCACTCTACACAGATATATAGTACTGGGACTTGACAGCTGGCCTGTTGGCACCAATTGCTTAGACTCCTTGAGGGGAAAATAAACCTTTTAAAAAACCCTTGGATTTTGCAAACAGGTTTTAAAAACAAAAGATCTGTCAAACTCTGAGTCTAAAAGCTTTGCCAGTAGAGCTTTCAGCATTTAACTTCAGTATCCTGTGGTTTCCATCTGTACAGCTAAGAGAAAGCATGGGAGATAATGACAGGTCACTTTAGTATTGTCTGTTCTTGAGTCAGAGTGCTACTGAGGGTCCAAATTTACAGTATTCCAGGTCTAATGTTTTATTTACTCCTGACCCTAGATCATAGGTGTTTTATACCACTCTGTTTGTGAAGACCAGAGGTTCTGCTTCAGTTGTCTGAGACTTCACAGAGTGGACATGGCATAGGATTTTGAACTCCTGGAGAGGCATTTGGAAATCAGGAAGGTTTCCTCAGGGCCTTTCAGTGGTTGAACACCCAAGCACCCAAAGTACATTCAAAGTAATTCTGAATTCAAGGCAAGTCTGTGCATTTCTCTGCAGGTTGCTGTGTTCTCAGAAATCCACTATAGAGCTCTGAGTGCTTCAGTGTCTCAGCAACAAGATGTTGTCATTCTGGTTTTCATGTCTTCCCAACAAAAATGTAGGGACAAATTGCAATTCAATAAAACATTTTTTTAGTGGGTGCAGCCAAAGCAAAATAATTTCCTTCCTTATCTGCAGTGAAAACTGTCTGCAGCTTATAAAAGTGATTTCTGATTCCCTCTTCCATTTTATCACAAAACAGTGCAACACACAATCCTTACCTGATCTAAAGCCATGATTAGGCTACTTTTAATAATTTAGCGGTGTGTGCTGTTCTAACTTTACTGCTTCTTTCAACAGCAGAGATATGATTTCCATTTTTATAAAAGAGCAGTAGGTTACATCACAAGTAATGGTGTAGGAATCATTTCTGGGACTGACTTCTTAGCTGCTGTAACATAACCCATGACAAGTTTAAAACATGTGAGGAGTTGGCAGCAATTGCAAAGGAGGACACCATTCAGCAAAAAGGTGGGGTGAATTCTAGCCCCAAGAGGATTGCCTGAAAAGTTCATCCAAAAGCTTACATCAACATGTGTGTAACTAAGGAGATCCTTGTAAACAAGTCATAAACCAGGAATAGAGTCACTCTGAGCAAAAAGATAATCTCAAAGAATAAATACTGAACAGAAAGTGGGACACGGGTACTATAAAACTCTGATAAAGAGCTGTTGATGTGGGAACACTGTAAGGATCAACATTAATGAAAAGTCTGGGAAGAGACTGTCTTTACTCACAAATTAATAAAATCAACGTATATTTAAACATCACAGGGATGCTCAAAAGCCTGAAGAAGAAAGAAGGCAGTAATTAGAATGAGTTTTTCTTTCTCTGATTGTGCATTTTTTAAATGTCAGTCTAAAGGACTCCCTCAAACTGTTAGTTCATGTCTGGTTTATGTCCTTCTTGAGCAAAATCAGTGGACAAACTTCTCAAATGGTGTGAAGTTAGCTTAGAGAAAATGAATTAATTGGGAACAAACCACTTGAGATTACTGAGGATACTGCCTCCTAGTAGATAGATATTCTGATACACACTATGAAAAACTGGGGCACAACAAGACTTTTTTCTAAGGACCTAAAGCAGCCAAAAATTATCTGTGATTTTAAACCACAGTCCACATTGATACAAAATTCACAGACTGGGTAGATTAACCTAAGGTCTTAAGTCACATGTAACTGTCATAACAAGTCCATCTTGACTACGAGCTCTGAGTTTAATAAATCAGGCAATGCCTTTTCTCTTCAGTTTCACAGTGCCTGCACAGAGACAAACCCTGCTGTGACTTGGGGGAGCAGAAGGCTGCAGCTCTGTGCAGCCATGCCAGGATGCACCAGCAGCCCTGCTCCTTAGCAAGTGCAGCCAGGGCTGTAAATCTGCTCCTGACTGCCTGATGTTGCTCTGCTGCTGATGGCTTTTGCAGATACACAAATGAAAATTATTTGCTGGAGTATCATCTAGAGCTCCACAGACTTCTCTAAATGTTGAGTACTTTTTGCTACCAGTGGAGAACGTGGACTTATATGACCTCTAGAAGTGCTTTTCCTCTCCCTGTTTGTCTAGGGCATAATAGCATAATAGATCTCTAATTGCTTAATCTTATTTCTTTAGGTTTTTTTTTTTTTTTTGCCATAGTCTGCAATTATTTTGCTTCCATTTGGTTGTGTTTATAACTTACAAAAAATAAAAGGTTTTTTTGGCACTATAAATGTCCTCATAGCTTTTAAACAGGTACAAGCAACATTTAACCTATTACATACATCACATGCAATCCTATAAAGGAAATAATGACCTTAAGATTCCTGTAGTTTATCAAGTATAAGTGTTGCCTTCAAAACTTTATCCATCAGTAAGAATGATTTCAGTTATAGTCTATTTTATGAGTTTTACTCTGGTTGAACTCTAAGCCATCACAAGAGATTTAAATGTTATAATCCTAGCAGATTTTGCAGATTTTTGTTCCAACTGCTTATCAAGAAACTATTCTTAAATTGTCATCCACTATCTATGCTCCTGACCTAATTAAACAACTATATATAATGTAAGAAGAACTGATGACTAAAATAAAAATAAAATCTCAATGTGTGTAACACAATTACTTGCAAAATACAGCCTATGCTAGACCTATACCGATATAAATGAACCCTGCTCATCCCAGTGAATTTCAGTTTCACTGTGTTCTAGGTAACAATGTTAGCATAAAAAACAGAGATTTGTTGCATTATGTTTCAGGATTATTGACACATAACTAAACTACAAAATATAGAAAAACATGAGCCCAGCAGTCTAAATATCTACACTGAGATACATCCATCATATTCTGAATTATGCTGCTCTTATAAAAGACTAGAAAACTCCTATGGATTTCCAAGACAAGAGGAGTAGTATGTACATATCAGAGTTGCTATAATATTAGAGTTGAGGCTGCTTTTTTGTGTACTTATTCCTTCTTGAGTCAGTTCCAAAGACTGCAAATTAAATAAGAGTTCTGTCCTGCCAGCGTGAGGGTCTGACAAGGGTGGGCCTTCATCCTTCCAAAAATTGCTACATTAGAAAAGTACATATAAATGCAATTCACAGGAAAATCAGGGAAGCTGTAGCTCAAGGCAAATACTTATCTACAAACTGCTGGATAGATGAGGGGAAACCTTTGAAAATAAATTATTTTAAAAGTTTTTATCCTCCAGACACATGCTAAGCTACCCTTGGGACAGGAAGTCTTACAATATGATCTATTCTATATTAACCTCAGTCTCACAATATGTTCTATTCTCTTTTAATCTCCCCCGCTTGAGGATTTAGAGTAGGCTGTCCCCTCCATAGCAATAATATCTGTATGTCAGGAGACAGTCATCCCATGGGGAGATAATTTTGACACAGTGACATAAAGCACACTTCATGTTCAGTGACCCTTCAGGCTGTTGCAGTGTGCTCCCTGCCTCACCTTTCTATAGCTCTCCTCCCTTTTGGCTGCCGTTGTCATTCCCAGCCTCTTGCTGGTGCAGCTTGTCAAGGGATTTCCTGCAGTACAGAGGAACAGGTCATCCTGAAGGTCAAGCACAGCCCTGACTGCTCTCATCTGCCACAATGGAAACCATGGGGCTAAAATCAGCATTTTCTTAAAACTCCTGTGCAGTTACCACCTTCTTCTGAAGATGCCAGAAGACATTCAGCAACTAAATTTAATGGATTAAAATTTCCAGGCATTGAAACGTCTGCCTGAAAGTGTTTTACCCCTGACTCCACTGAGCAACTTGACCCTTGCATGCAAATACTAGTCTGGGAGCATGAAGCAGGCATTGTTTTGCCTTCCTCATCTGAGCCATTCAGTTTAGAATCAAAGAGAAGGAGGGAAAATGCAAAATGTCTCTAGCCGTGGAGAAAGAACTGGGAATAGGGAGACTAAATTTCAGTATTGATGCCAAATTCTATCAAAAAACACATGTACAGCTGCACTAGTTCAAATGGGAGGTCCATCTCTGATTCTCCCATTTCCAGCAGTGTGGTTCAGGAGTCTGAGGGGCCAAGAGCAGGATGTAAAGCAAGGTTTTAGGGTTAAGTCATGTCCAACCCTTACAGAACTGAATCCCCTCCCTGCTTTCATCAACTAGAACTGCGGATCTAGGCTTGGCATAGTCCATATATTGGAAACTGACCCTTGCCTGTATTTCCTACATCAGCAACAAGTTTAAGACAGATGACTAAGACATTGTTCTCTTAATATGAACAGTTATTGGCTGGCCTGAGTGTGCAGGAGCCATCTCTCCTCTGATGTGTTCTTGAAATGCTCACTACAGGCTGTGCTGGAGGTTATAGCAACACCTTCACTACCATAAACAGTGGAGTATTGTGTACACCATTTGTACAGACTTTGTTTGCCTGCTGAGTAAGCCTTGGTCTTTATTCTGGTTGGTTTCAAGGAAGGGAAAAATAAATGTGGCTTGAAAATGAATTAAATTGAATAGTGCAATGAGTGTTTAATCAGGAGAATGGATCCCATGCCCTGCTGCTTGGTGGATGGAGTATGCTGGTGGCAGATCATTTTCCCAAGATCTCTCCCTGTACATACTTCCCCTGTACCCTACCTCATGAAAAGAAGACAACCACCCCTATGCCATGACCAGAATGGCTCTCAGAGCCCCTACACCTACAGAGAGTAAGATATGATCTCATGAAAGCAGCCATCCACCAATTGCTCGAAACCGCAGCGGTCCCAGGCCATCTACTAACTACAGCACCCAGACTAACCCTCTGTGCAATCTTGTGCAGCAGGGATCAAGGGCTCTGCATAGTCCCAAGGCCTCCCAGTTGCAGCGTGCCATGTTCAGCACCTGCAGAGAGGGCTTCTCCCTCCCCTGAATTTCTCTGAAGCCACTTGAAGAAGAACATTTGAAAAGGTCTTTTATGTTTCATCACCAGTGGGCTGGTGCACTTCTAAACACCCAAACCCAATGCCCAGAGTATGTAAGCAGATGCCAGGGAAGAGGAAGCAGGCAGCCAAAAATACAGGATCCTCCCCTCATCATCTTTTTAAATCTTCCAGCTCTTTTCAGTATAAGAATTCCTAAGCCTAGTGTGGTTTTTCTGTTTGGTAACCCCCAACAGATGTCTCTTCTAAGTATATGACTAATTTTTTATTGAATCCACATAAACTTCTTGTGTACACAACATCCTTTGGCAAGGAATTTTGCAGAACTACTACCCACTGCCAGAAAACCATCCCCTTTTGTTTCTATTAAATCTCTAAATTCATATGATGTGCCCTCATTTTTGTGCTGGAAAACAGCAAATAACCAAGTCATCGTTGCCCTCTCCATACTATTCAGATTTTATGTAACTTTGATTATTTTATCTCCTTGCCCAGATATTTGATGTTATGCAGTCACTGGTGAAATTTCCTCCATATGTTTATAGGGAAAATGGGTTGTCACAACTGTGAATGCTGATATAAGAATCAGTTTGCCAAGAGTCCTGCATTGCTGTTTAATTGCTGTTGTGAATCTCTGCTCAAGTGAACTCCTTGATGATCATGTTTCTGCAACTTATGCAGAATTAGATAACGGTTGTATCTAGAATTTAATATACTGAATTTAATATACTGAAAGAATCTTCATCCCCTTTAATTTGCATACTTGTAACGAAACATCCCAATCTCTAAATCTAGGATTATCAACAAAGAACAAAGCAGCAAGGTGTAGGTGATCTTTGGCCTTTTCCAGCCTCATGTGGGATTACTCTATTCACAGTTATCATCCTGCAGTTGCTCACCTTTTCCCTAATTAAATCAAATGTTACATTAAAATGCTAAATATTCTATATTGCTACCCTGGGGATGGTAATAACAGCAGTAATTAATGTTTGTTTAACCTCCCTCTTTGAACTTCAGTGTCAAAGCAATCATACAGTTGAAGGACAACAGAGAGCAAATAATTTCTGTGATCGAAATTTCCTAGAACAGCAAAAAAGCTAAACATATGAGATATTTATTTGGATCTGTCTCAGACAAAGTTCAGATAGAAGGGAAGAGAGATGATCAATTACTTTAGGCTTTGAAGATGAGAATGCTGCAGCTCAGCCTGTGAAAAATCAGGTTGATAGGAGCTGGTATTTTCAAAGGTCTTATCACAGAAAAGTAGAGAATGTGATCTGACATGTCTTATCATGTGTGTACAGAGCACAAAGTTTTTAATAATCCCATTTCAGAGATCTGGAGTTCAAAATGAGGATATGAGACAAACTGAGGTCTCACTCCTCTTAAAAAGTAGCACAGCTTAAAAAGTAGAACAACAATTAGAGACATTATTTGAGACAGAAGACACAAGGTTTGTGCTTCCTTTATTTTGAAGTGATGAAGATACCTTACAACTTATATCTACATTAGTGAATGTGACAAAGCCAAGGCACATGCCCATGAGCTGTCACACAATAATTTACACAGCCAAATCCCTGGCAGGAGCAGCAGAAGTCTTGACCCAGGCCAAGAAACACTCTTGAAAGCAATGCCCAGATCTGACTCAGGAGTCAGCACAGGCAAATAGATCGTATTGTTGTGGCTACTCTTTTGTGGTAGGGAAGAGGGTTTAGCTGAAATGTCATATGCCAGCTAATCCTAGGATCACTGAATGGTTTGTGGCTTATTTTGCTTACTACTAAATATGCAACCACAAAAGTTGGGAGTAATGCACTTAAGCTCCAGAGAGAGGTAATATTTCAGAAAACATATTGCTTGTATTTCTAATATGTTTCCTGTTGCCTAGATCTCCCAATCAACTAGGTTTGCTCAGGGGACTGGCTGGGTTACTTTTCTGAAGCTTAGCATAATCTTTTTCTTTTTTCTTACTGTTGCAAAGAAAACCTTGGCACCTAGCACAGCAATCTGGATTCCATTCCAAGAGCAAATCTAAACTCTTTTTGGATCTACCCTTACTGTAACACCAAAGAGGAAGAGAAACAGGGAGGATGCCATGGTAGAGCAGGGAAAACCAATGGATTAGAGAGCATAGTATGTTTCACTTTGTATACCTCCAGTGTTGCCTTTTTTATACAAGCTCAAGCTCCGGAAAGACACAAAAGCTGAAGCTCAGAAACAAGAAACATCAAAAATAAAGCCATCCTAAACCTCAGTTATGTTCAGTGATGCTTTGTGAAGAATCAAGGGAAAAAATCAAAATATATAGGTTTTCCTCTACCCTGTGTAATGAGGGTAAGAAGAAATGTTGAAATATGAAATGGTTCCACTGTAGCTTTAATCTCAGCTAGAATAGTTTTGTTTTTGGTTTAAAATGTATTTGGAAAAACAAACACAAAAAAGAGTAACTAGTTTAGACTGGGGGAATGGATTTGAGTTTAGGTCTTTTTTTGCCTACTGTGGCAATAGTCCATATGAGTTTAGACTGCTTAAGCCTGCAGATACATTTATTAGGGGGAAAAAGAAATATCTAGATGCTTCTTCACTATACTGACGTCATTAGCTCTTGTGAGGTTTTTCTTCTAGGATAGAATAGAATCTAGTTGCTTGAAACACCTCTGGTAATGAATAAACTTCACTAAAGTTAAGATAATTATCTGCTTGACCATTGAGTTAATTGTATGACGAAACACTGTGGTTCATCTTCAAAAAACCATTTAACCGTCTGCATTTCACCAACAGGAAAAAATGGAGCTACTTGAATTATGGAGCTAAAAATAATTTGATTCAAGAGATTCAGCACTAAGGATATTGTACATTGCTTTATAGATGAAGAAAGAAAGTTCTACCATTAGATGCCTTTTTTTATTCAATGAAATTCAGATAGCAAACAGCTTGAAAGGATCATGACCAACAATGACAAATATTAAGCACTGTGAATCAGTCTATATTAAAAGAGAAACTGTGACTGTAAATTTAGGTCTGTTTCACTGATGGAGACATGAAAAACAGGACAAAAGGAAACAATTAGGTTTTTGAATTTCACAGTTTTGCACTCCAAGCCAAAAAATATTGGACAAAGGATCTTCAGGAAACCAACACTTGAATTTACGGCCCTCCTGACTTGTGCAATCAAGTGGGAAGAACTCTACATCTGCACTAGAAATGTCATTACTCATGACAGCATGGATGACTGAGGCAACATCTTCTTTCAGAGGAGGAAGGAAAGAAAAGAGATGGGAAGATTTCAGGTTTTTTGAGCCACTTTCTTGCCCTTCTCTTCAGAAGATGGAAAATGTATTCCAAATATCATCCAGTACCAATAATTTTTTTATAAAGTCCTCTCTAATTCCTACAATGATCTAAAGAACTCATCTGGGGAGGGGCAGCTACATGATAGAAGTTACCTTTTCTACTGGAATTGAGAGTTCATGACCATTATCCAAATGGTCCACAGAGGAGGCACTTCTGGAGAGCTGGGAAGGCTCAGTGGCATAGTTCCAGCCAGAGAGAAATGGATGATTGATGGTCTGAATTTTGAAAAAATTTAAAGTGGAATGAAGACCTGACCCTGACTTTGGTGTATAGTTAGTCCTTTCTGAAGTGCAGGGAGAAGTCATCAGTCTATACACCCCCATTAAAATCTAAGACTTAGACAGTGTTTGACTGCAAAGCAGAAGTCTGGATGAATTCTCATCTCTGAAATTCAATACATGAGCACACTTGAGCAAGTTCTGCATCCTATTACACATGGCTTGTTTTAATTAATATATGTCCTATTAGAAGCAAGTAGAAAAAATATTCTGACAGTTTTATTGTGTTTGGGATTATGTCAAGGATTTAGCGTAAGAAAGGCCAAGTGCTACTGACTGTACATTTCCTTTTCAGATAATTTAAGTGGCAGATTGGTCTTGACATATTATCTTTTGGAAAGGCTCCCTGTTACCTATGCCAGGTATAGGAACTGTGTAGAGAGCACTGCTAATCCAACACTAGCTGATGTGCATCATTACAGCAAAATCTATATGCAAGATAATAAATTAATGCACTAAAACGGCATGGTTTAGCCAGAGAACTCCTCTCATGTTTCCCAAAGTCTGGATAGGGTGACTGCATCAGTGGTTTTAATTATAAGTCAGTGGAAATTGCATTATTTCATCTTCATATGATTTTTACAGATCAACATGATATTCCAAGGGCCTATGATTACTCTTACCATAATGGTTCTTCCTTGGTGGGATATTCTAAGTTTATGTTTTGCTCTTGGATTTGGCATGATTCTTTAGTTTAAGCAGTCTAGTCAGAGCTACTATTTCAAATTTTCTGTGCTCTTTGCAGACATTTATATATTGTACCTTACAGTAGGAAAAGTATGTAAAAGTATTAAGCCCACGTGTATTTTTTTGTTACTGGTGAATGTTTTATTCATATTTCTAGTCATAGTGAAAATGAAAATGTGGGTTAACAAATGATATCATTATTATAAAAATGGGGAAGCTCAGACTTGCTCAGGTAACAGAATCTGGAGCATCTCCAACTGCCTTTAACTCTGTTTCTTGGGATGCTCCTACTACAGAAGTACTTGTATTGGTCACACTACAAAAAGACACTTGCACCAGACTGCATCTCAACATTTTGTTCAAGTTAATTGGTAAAAATTAGTAGAGTAGTATTGGCATGTTTAGATATATTTATCCAACCAATGCTGAAATGTGAACAACTGCTGTTTCGAGATGAGCAACCCCCTCCATTTACTATGGTAGAAGTGTAAATGAAAAGCACACTAAGAACTTCTATATTTTTACCAGATAATACTGGGTAACATGAAAGCCTGTCGTTCTTAAAAGGGAGGGTTTTTGTAAAAATGAGGATAGTTGAACTTACATGGCCCAGTAACTTTATATAGAGCTTTGTGCACCTTTAATAGGCAATTACACCTGCAAACATACAAATTAGTATTTCTATTAGTTCTGGAGAATGTTGGCACAAGGTTTGGAAAGAGAATATATTAGGAAAGGAAGTATTTTGTAGTAGGAAGGAAGGTTTTGTAGTATGATGGTTTTTATATTTGTAATATTCCATTGCCATCACAAAACACATCTCCACTGTAATAAGTGCTCTACAGGCAGAAAATAAAGTGACAGTCCCTGACCTAAGGCTTACAGGATCTGTTGCAGGCCACCTGAACCATTCACTCAGTCACCAGCCTAGTCCAGTTTCCTTTTTTCTCATCTACTCTGAGATAAAGAAAGTGCTGCAGGACAAACAAATTGCTCTGGAAGTCAGCTGTCACAATAGCTGAACCTTCAGTCATGTGGCAGAAAAGGGATTTGAACATTTGGTTCTCAGACAGCCTACTGAACCAGAAGTTGTTCTAATGTCATAAAGTACTGTGTTTGAAATAAGCTTGGCCATCAGTTGAGGTTCATGGAAATAGAGAAGAACCACTAAGGTCCTTGTTGAAAGCAAGCAGTGACACAACAACACTGAATATGCACAGAGTTACCATTTAGGTAATAAAAGAGAAACAGATCTGGAAACCTCTAGAAGACCTTAAAATTGAAGACAAGTGGCTTCTGTTAGATTTTTAGAGAAGTGAGGTCCAGGGACGGGCCAAAAGGGAAGTGTTACATTGTAAAAAGCATATGACTGATGACCAATGCTCTGAATGGCTCTGAGCACAGCAAGTTGCATATCTGGAGGCTGAAGGAAAGGATGTTGTAATAATCAAAAACATCCAGCCCTTCATCTTAAGGGAACTCAAGCTCAGTAAATTAATAGGAAAACCATATTTTAACTTATATGTAAAAGAATTGGCAAGTTTAAGACAATGCTTTATCTACATTTTGGATTTGTTTTCTGAAAGGTCAGTAGGGCTGCTGTGCTGGACTGATGCAATTTGGCATAAATACATTGAATCTAAACCTGACCTAAACACTGTGGGCTTGGTTCATCTGAAACTGTCTGCCACCTATCAGACAGCAGAAGAGACAGAAGCCAGAAAAATGTTGATCAGCAGAGATTCAAAACAAAGAAAGCCCTAAGGGTTCCCAAAACCAGTGGTTCAACCCTTCATTCATCTGCCAGTCTCTCCTCTACTTTGCTTTACCTTGGCTTTATGTTAAGCTCCTTCACTCCACTTTAGTGTCACACAGAGACCTGCTACACTCTCCTAATTGTTAAGATTTCCCTGAGCACAGCCCTTGGGGGCTGGGAGAATCTGTTGAGAGCTTAATTGTAAGGCAGAATTACAAGGCATCTCACCATTATGTTGCAGACTCAAGGTGGTAACTTCATAAGGTTAATGAGATCTTTGAAGCAAATACACAAAAGAAATACAAATTCCTGTCTCTCTTGCTTTGAAGGAACTTCAGAAAATATGTATGTAAGAAAAGGAAAAGTCAACAGCCCTGTTTGAAAGAGGTAAGGCTTAACTTCTGAACAAAGCCCCAGTGTTTCCAGTAAGCACTGAGTTATGCCAAGGTTTGTGTCCGGCCTTTGTGAGCAAATCCCCCTCATCTGCACTTCCATAAAATCAGTCATAGGCGACACCTGAAGTTTCTGGCAGATGTCAGCTGCAAAATGGAGCCTTTGATAGGCAGACTTGTGAAGTGGTTGAGAGCATGTTTAAACGTGCCTTCTAAGCTTGCAAATTTACAAGGTAAAGACAATAATCTTGTACGAGGGAGCTAGAGAAGGACAGAGGGAAGGTACCATGAAATCTTTACTAGAAATTGACTAGTTTGGTGATCTAATTTATTTAGAAATTAAAACTCATATGGGGATAAGGAAAAAGAATCTCTTTTATGCAATGAAAAATCCCTGCCTGTTCTGGCACATTTCACAATATTCAGACTTGTTTCCTGTACTGTGTAAGTGCTCCTGTTAATACCTTCACCCATGAGTTCTGATACAAATATTCCTTCTCTGTGCCCTCTTCCTCCCACACTTGATGCTTCTCTCTCATTTCCTTCCTATGAACTATTGCTTTTCCATTGCTGAGCTGCTCTCAGTGAACTTCTGTTTGGTGTTTTTCTAAAATCTCCTCCTTCAAACCTCTCTGTAAAAATTATGAGCTATTGATGGATAGACCAAAGGATAATGCACCAGAGGGAATCTTTTAAAGGAAGCTCTTTCCTTTTGATGCGATTTCATATGCTGAAAATGATGAAATTAAAATTATTTTCAAATAGAAATACACAAAGTCACAGCAGCAGCTCTAGATCTACAGAGGTTCTAGACCTGGGTCTGGTAGACCATGGACTTGCCCACGAGTACTGAAACTAAAATGTGAGCCAGATACCAAGGAAGAACCATCTCTTCTGGAGCAAGGAAAAAGCACCAGAGACGTTGGCTGTAATCCTCTTCACACTGGAAAGAAAGTAAGGAGCAGCAAGGAGCTGCTGACCCATGTGTCTTCCTGAAGGATGAGAGAAATTCAAGCTTAAATGTCTGCCCTGTCTGCTGCAAAGGAAGAATTTCAATCTGGTTCTTGCAAAAGAGTGTTTGCTCTTGCCACTGCCATCTTGGCAGCTTGGATCCAAGCATGTCTGTTTCTGGTTTTGACCAAAAATTGTGCACTGTATATGAGAAGATTTTCCTAATGAAGTTTTTATCAAAACCAGCATGGTCCTTTGAAAAGAATTAATGAATTGGAATTTCCTGATGAAAACATTCCACAAAAAAATTCCTGAACTAACTCTAGTCTTCATTTTAGCTAGATTTGGATCCGGTCCTCAATTACAAGAAAACACTTCCTTCCTCTGCAGAGCTGACTAACACAAATTCTTTACATGAATGAAGACAGACAAGTCATTAGCTTTTTTTCACAGCAAGGTCTGGAGTGAATAGAAAGAAAAATCCTGTGCAGGCAGGTGAGGCTAGAAATATGTCTTATATTTAATAAACATACCAGGAATCAAACATGATTTTTAGATAGCTTAAAACATAACAAAGCAAGCTTGTGAAAAGGACTGTACAAATATTTTTTGAATGAATAAGACTCACTTGAAAAGTTTAATCATTGATTTAATTTTACACTTGAGATCATTTGCAGTCCTGTTTCTTTTTAAAGTAAGACTGATGTCATATAAGAAACATGGAGGCTGAAAATATTTGCAAACCTTAATTTTCACAGTATCACTTAAGGAAATAAAGCCATCTCAAGTTCATTAGATGTTTAAAAAACTTTTGAATAAAGCAACAAAGCCCTAAATGATAAAAAATTTATTCTGAGAAGTCATTGGGTATATCAGAACTATTCTCTTCTCTTTTGAAGAATATGGGGCAAATCTGAATTAAGATACCTGTTGGTGCATAACTGTTTTAATTTTTGACTCCTCTTCTGTTAAATATGAACACAAAATCCAGAGGATCTTGCTCTATACTGAAGATGAACAGCCCTCAGGGAGTGATGCAAACCTCAGTAGGAGGAATGGGGATAAGTCTTAAGTAAATAGTGTAGTGGTTTGGTCCAAAATACTCATTACTGTTTATCTGCTGTGAGATAAGAATTAGGAGAAATGCAAAGCAGGCACCAAACTTGAAAGAATATAAAGAAGTTTATTAACAGACCTAAAAGAAGGGAGAAAAGAAAAAAAAAAAAAATTATACCACCTTCAGAACTCTCCTCCTCCCCCCACCTTCCTCCCTTCTCCCACTGACAATGTAAAAAGACAACCCTTAAGATGTTCAGTCTGTTTACCACTGCCATAATAACCTTGTTCAGTCCATTTAGAAAGAGAAGTCTCTTCTTGCTCATGCTATGAAAACATTATCACAACGAGACAGCCGCCCACTTCCAAATATTGTTCAGTCCATTTAGGAAGAGGAGTCTCTCTGCCTGCGTGTGAGTCCTTTCCCCCGACTTGCAGCTTTTCCCGCAACTGCTTTCGAGGGTCCACTCTTGAAGTTTTTTGGGGTACAATTTTAAGGTTGAGCCGTTCAGAAACAAAAACAGAGGCCCTTCTCCTTCCCTGGGAGCAAAGGGTCTTCATCATCTTCATCGTTAGGACTATCTCTGGGAGCATCTCTAGGGACTGAGGTTTTCTCCTTTCCCGTTTGGAGCAAAAGTCCTCATCTGGTTCATCTCTAGGGACTGAGGTTTTCTCCTTTCCCGTTTGGAGCAAAAGTCCTCATCTGGTTCATCTCTAGGGACTGAGGTTTTCTCCTTTCCCGTTTGGAGCAAAAGTCCTCATCTGGTTCATCTCTAGGGACTGAGGTTTTCTCCTTTCCCATTTGGAGCAAAAGTCCTCATCTGGTTCATCTCTAGGGACTGAGGTTTTCTCCTTTCCCGTTTGGAGCAAAAGTCCTCATCTGGTTCATCTCTAGGGACTGAGGTTTTCTCCTTTCCCATTTGGAGCAAAAGTCCTCATCTGGTTCATCTCTAGGGACTGAGGTTTTCTCCTTTCCCGTTTGGAGCAAAAGTCCTCATCTGGTTCATCTCTCCCTGTCCAAACTTCTCATGAAATTACAGCTGCGTCAGCATCTGCCTATCTCAGCGCAGGTGCTTCTGCTCACGAGTTGAACACTCCACCCCCCATATCTTCATGAAATTACAACAGGATACTCTGATATATCATAGCTTCACAACAGAATTTCAGCTTTAAGCATCTCCTCGGCCCGAGCAGGGCCTGGGCTGGGCCCGCTGGCCCCCACATGGGGCCCGCAGTCACCTGTCCCAGCGCCGGAAATGAGAGAGAGCTTGGAGGGGAAGTTTGCCTATTCTTAAATGTGGATCACAGAGGTGGTCACAACTTTAAGTGGCTTAGAGAATTGTCCGTATTCAAACTGGCCAGCTGATAGGTTCTATCAGTTCCCAGAGGAAACTGTAAGCACCCCTTAGCAAGGACATCCCTTCCGGGACTATGCTTGCTAACCTATGACAATATACAGAAAATATAAGCACTGGAGTTTCTGAGACCATTTGTGTGGCTCCTTCCTCTCAGAAAATGTTGCTGAAGCCACAGAGATAACCTCAATGCAGTCTGAATCAGGAAGTTACTATGGACAGGTACTTTAATGCATTCCTTCCAAGTTCTAAATAGGCCCATTGCTCCTAAACATGAAATTGGTGGTGACAATGCCAACATTCCTGTTTTATATATGAGCATCATGTACTGATCACTGGTCCCCCAAGACGTGTCTGACAGTGTTAGAATTGGGCACCCACGCTGGAATCCTCCACACCAACTCTAGACATCTGCAAGCTGCTTGTGCACCACAAAGAAGCTGCTGTTCACCCCAGGAGAGAGCACAAAGGGTTCCAGGGTGCAGTTCATCCCATTGATATGACAAGGGCTGACTGGAGTAAGATACTTCTCCCTGCCACTGGCAACCAGCTCAGGTGGGACTGCCTACAGAGAGGATTTCTACAGGAAC
Source organism: Corvus brachyrhynchos (assembly GCF_000691975.1). NCBI lineage: Eukaryota > Metazoa > Chordata > Aves > Passeriformes > Corvidae > Corvus > Corvus brachyrhynchos. The sequence goes on from NW_008239288.1 coordinate 123,055, forward strand.
TTGGAGGAATGCCACAGCTGCAGCCTGCTGAAGTCTTGTGCTTGGTACCACGTAAGATCTAAAGCCAATTTTTTTTGTTGTTTTTTTATCTCATTAGTCAAGGGAACCAATGAGGCTTTCCCAGTTACACATGATAATCATGTGCCAGCTTTGTGCTTTTTGACAAGAACTGGGTGTGCATCACCTCTCTGTAAGTCAAGGGTTTCCTGTGAAAGGTAACGTTTTTCCACAGACAAGAAGGGAATAGTGCATTCCAATGGCTTTAGATCTGGATCAAAAAATGATAGGAGTGGTGAGGATTGTATCTAACATACATCTTAGATCCAAAGGATATGTTAAAAGTATTTTTAGGAATATTTGGGCTTATATTATTTTTCTGAACATAGAAAAGTGGTGTTAATTTTTATGGTCAAACCTGTATATTAGACTACTTTTTCTGGGTTTGAATTGGCAGAATTAATTATATATTTCATTAAAAAAATCTTAGTAACTGTATAAATCAGTAAAAGTACTATAAACTACACTTTCCAGTCTGAGAATACCTGCAGACAGAAGGCAGTTTGGGAGGGTTAATTTAGTAGCTCGGTCAGAATAAAGTTGGATTTTTATAAGACCAGAATGAGGAAATCTCTGGGTAATGGTGTTTGTTTTGCTTTTACAACAACAATAACAGTATTTTGATTGCATGAGTCTTGGCATATTGGAGTATTCCAGAGAACTGGAAAAAATTAATGTTGTGCCAATATTTTAAATGGGTAAGTGGGACAATCTGGTAATTATATTCCTGACAACTTGACATTGACATAGGGCAAAATAATAGCATAGTTGATACAGGGCTTTACTGCTCAAAATCCAAAGTAGGGTAATGTCATTAAAGTCAGTCAATGTGGGTTTATAAAAACAATTCTTGTCAAAGTATCTTTCAATGAGATTACACATTCCCACCGATAAAGGAAAATTATGCAATATACATTGTACGAGGTATTTGACTGTTATCACACAACATTCTATGAAAAGGGCACATTATAAAATCAACATATGACATATTATGAGGATTAAAACCTTGCTAGTGGTTAAAACTCCACATACACTCCTCAATGAGGGTTTATCAAGTTGGTAACTTTTTTTATGGTTCAGACTAAATTACCATCCAATATTTTTATCAACAATCTTGGAAACACACAATTCCCAAATACCTTCACAAAGTAAATCATATGAAAATGAAGAGAAATGAAGAAAACTGATTAACAGGGTCTTTATTACCAACAATAAAAATGTATATATCCAATAATAAAATTGCAGGCAGTGAATTTAAAATATTTGAATGCTTACTGGGATGCAGTGACCATGAAACTGGAGAGTTGGCACTGTGGGTATACAGCTGATCTTGATCTCAATCTGATTCGTGCCTATCAAAAAATAGTGTAATGAAAACCAAGGAAAGTGAGTGGGAAGCTTGCATTACCTCTCTATTTGTCATGTTTACTGCTCTGGGGTTAGTGTGTCTTCTTAGTGCCTCTGCTCTAAGAAGAAAGTTTAAACGACTAGAAATAGTTCAGAAAAAAGTCAGAAATGTAACTGAAAGTTGAAATATGAGAAATATGACTGAGAGTGAAAATCAAACTGCTGAAAGGGACTTGCCTTGTCTGAGGAAAAAAAATTGTCTGCAGACTGGAACACTGAGAAAAAGCAGAGAAATGTGATTATGATTTTATGGGTTTATTTGTTTGTGTGCTGTGGTTTGGGGTTTTTTTGTTTGTTTTGTTTTATTTTGTCTTTTAATCTAGCAAGGTTATGTGCAGATGAGTGGATACTGAGGGAATACAGACTCCATGTAGAGAACTTTTACCATATAAGAGTGAAAGAAATTATCTAGATACAATCTATCCATAGTAATAATAATCTTCTCCATCAGTGAAATATACTTAGTTAATGATATGTGCTTATGTAATGGTACGATTTGTTGGGATAAAGGGTTTAATATCTGTAATGTTAGCACCAGATCACTGCATACTTTTGCTTGTTTCAGAAGGGCTTTCACTGGAGACCAACATATGCTGCACCAGATTTCAATGTATCTGTGAAGAATAACAACATTCTGGTGTATGGCCATGTTTTATTCTATAAGTGTATGGTTAAATTGAATTCTGGTGAAATATCTAAGTGTTCTTCCAAAGACCCATAGAACTACATTGTGTTGTGTCAGGGGAGGATTATGTTGGATATCAGGAAAAGTTTCTTCACCCAGAGGATGTTTGGGCACTGGAACAGCTCCCCAGGGCAGTGGTCACAGCACTGAGCCTGACAGAGTTCAAGAAGTGTTTGGACAATGCTCTCAGGCACAGGGAGCATCTCTTGGGTATGTCCTGTGCAGGACTAAGAGTCAGACTTGATGATCCTTGTGGGTCTCTTCACACTCAGAATACTCTATGATTCTGTAATACATTGTATGAAAAGTATATTTGCAAAAATGCACATTACAACTGGTAGAGGTTTTGGGGCTATGTTGAATGCAAGACTGGGCTTGTAGCTAATGCATTTAATCCTTTCATGAAAGCAGTAATAAATTACAAGTAGTTGAAAGGGAGCCTTATAATTCTTGCCCTGTGAAAGTTAGGAATGCTTCAAATTGGAAACATGTAAAAATTCAAAAGCTGTTTGCTCTGATCAGCAGAGCATGTTGTCAGTCCCTGACCACTGGCATGGAAAGGAAATAAATGGGTAAATACCAGAAAGGTAGCAGAGCTTTGGGGAGAAAAGCAAGAAAGAAAGAAAGCAAGAAAGAAAGCAAGAAAGAAAGCAAGAAAGAAAGAGGAAAGAAACCCCACAACAGAATAAATGAGTAGTCATTAATATTGAAGATCATTAATACTTTTTTCTGTTGGTGGTGTTGCTGTATACCTTACCTCTGATACCTGGGGCTACACATGTAATTACAGAAATGAGCAGTAGACTGGGGCAAATGCAAAATCAGAGAATTGACTCGACAAGATACTGACCCACACCTTTCCTGGGAAGCCCAGACACATTACTGGGAAGGCAGAGAAATCTTGAGAGCAGCCCAGGAAAAAAATCCTGTGCCAGCTAGGGAAGAGGTAAGGTTATGCTACCCAAATACATTCATTCACAGCATTTCCCCAGTACCATTTTTCAGAAGAGTTATCCAGGTTTTAAAGTTGGCTTCCCCTGTAAACATCCAGTGTACTGATGGTACCAATTCAGGTGCCCGCTTTACTTCAGGGGAGATTGGATTTGCTGTGTTTTCTTGTTCCCAGATGTTACAAACTGTAAGATTTATTCCCAGTAGGCAAATAGGAGCTGTCACCTGCAGTGCAAACACCAGTGTAAAGAACCCCTGGTGTGTAGCATTCAACACAAAACAGATACTGGCAAGATCGTCTTTGTACAGACAAGCAGGAAGGAAAAGCAAACACACTCTGCTTATACTCATTTACACGTTGTGTTGCCATAAGCTTTCTCCAAATATTATGTAGATGGAAAAGTAGACCTCATGCTGCTGTAAATCAGTAGCTGTGCTGTGGCAGCAGGAGAAAACAGTTAAGGGATTCAGTTTTCTTCCAAGAAAAAGCATACTTTTCAGTCCCATCTGAATCAGGGCCAAAGGAATATTCCTTATCTGGCTGCAGTAAGCGTTCTTTCAAGCAGGGATATATGACCATCACACTCTGCTCAGGCGAGTTCTGCACTGCCAGGATGTGGAGAGGGAATTAATCCATAGGATATGGGTGCCTCTTAGACCAAGAGACCCTGAGGGACTTAGGCACCTACTCCCCCTGCGTTTTAAAGGGGATTGGGTTCTTGCAGCCCCCCACAACCTAGGAGTTCCTTCAAGTTTCTCTTCATAAACAGCAGTTCGTATTTTTATTAAGGAAACCGCAGATGAACTTTGTGCCTGGGAATACTACCACACACATCCTGAGCTGGAAATTACTGAGCAGGAATTAGGGTTTTCAAATTTATGCATTACTGCAAAAATTGCTGCTACACAACAACATTACTGTCTTCATGTCTACAGTTATTTTTCTTGCACTGGAAAAAAATGAACAGTATAAGAAGGAATAAGCAGAGAAAAGACTTGATTTGGTTGCACCAAACAAAACCTTAGTATGCAAAGCATGACAGCACAACTCAACAGAGACAGTTGTGATTTATGGCAGGGCAGGATTCAGAACTCCTTTTCTTTGTTTCACATTGACTCCTAAAATTAAGAGGTAGATAGAACAGCTCCTTTGTCTTACTGCATTCTCTCATGAAGTGAAGTCTGCTCACTGTTCACTGTTTCAGGGAATCTGTCTTTTGAACAGGACAGATTGCATCCTAAACAAGTAGTGATACAAGCTACAGCTAGAATTTTATGCAGCATTTCACATGACCCCAGACTACAGAATGTGAACATCACCATCCTCTCCACCACTTTTCATACACAACCATTTCTCTCAAGTGAACCACTGCAGCCCTTTACCCTGTGTGTTATTTCTCAGCTTGACTGCAGTCAACTTGCAGTTCTCTGTAGTCTGCTTCAGTGGGTGCTGGATTAACCATGTCCTGGATGCAGAGACAGAGGCTGTCTCAACAGAAAGCCAGATTAGGTCATCATAAATAAACTTTATTACTTCATGGGCAACTTCTCCATAATATACCTATTCTGCTCCAGAAACTGCTGACCAGACTCAGTACACAAGTGAAGGACTTGTGCTGAGTCTGAGTTTAAAAACCCTATAAGGCACAAACTGGACATGTGAAGGCTCTCCCAAAACATATTAAGGACAATGCAGAAGCTTCTTGGCTCTGGAAGGAGTCACCCAATGGCACTGCCAGCATTAAGATGAGTATAAATAAGCCCAACTTTACTCCAACAACTCTTTCCAAACCATGCAGATGTCTGCACTTGATTTCCCACATTTCAGCTGTCTCCCTCTGGCTTTATGCCTGATATATTCTTTAAAATTATATTATCCTGACTTTTTATTATCTAGACGTTGTAACCTCCCATTGGTAATAGAGATTTCATTGTATCAGAAAGCTTTTTGTGGTTTATTTTAACATAAGAACAACTGATTCTCCCAACGTCTGTTCAGAGCTGTCCTTTCTTTGCAGGGACTTAAGTCCACATGTTTAATGGGAACTTAGTTGGAAGATATAAAGTATTTTGGTACTGATGTTTTCCAGCTTCTCCTGTGAAAGATCACCCACTTTGCACAGCCTAGTTTTGTATGAAGGAGAAGAAAGAGAGAAAAATACAGAAAGTCAGAGAAGAACATGACCAGGATCCCAGAAACAAGACCAAAACTCTGACTCCAGGCTCTGCTCCAATGCATATTTAATCATTTTATGTAAAATATGAAAGCTGGCAAAGGAAGGATTAAGAGGGCTTCCAGCCCAGAAAATTCTAGCACTTTTCCGGAATGTGGTAAATATGGGGCAGTGAAGGTCTTTGAAGTCAAGCAGGGTGTGCTTCAATGCAAGGCTGCTGAGGAAAAGTAGAGCTCCTCTTCCTTACCCTGGTCAATCATGCAGGAAGGGGAGAGGAAAAAGAGGCTGTGTGCTCTGAGAAGAAACCTCACTGCAGCCAGAGAACAAGGTAAGTGTGTTCCACTGCTTCTCTTGAGAGCCATAACAGGACCTTGATAAGAAGCAAAAAACTTCATACTTCAGGCACTGGGAACACATGCTCAGCAAAAGTCTTTAGGGAGTCTAAAGACTTTAGCTGTGGACACTGAAGTACCAAAATGTAACAGGCAATGTTTAGGATCCAGACAGCAGTTTGGTCATTTGAAGGAAACAGCCTTCCATACACTCACTGTGGATAGGAAATACTAACAAACCAGGGTCAAATCTGTTTCCCTTTGTTCGGGCCATTTTCAGGTAATTTAACTGCCACATAATTTCTATTTATTCCCCTAAAGGGATCTGCTGAAAGTCTTTATGCTGATTTATTTGTAGACCAAGAAAGGCCTCTCTAAAAAACTTTGTCATAGGAGGGCAGGAAGGTATAAACAGATCAACTCAGGAAAATCTTTTTTTTTTTTTTTGCCAAAGCTGGATTTCTTAAATCATGTTTTAAGCTTAAGAAAAACGTCTCTATATTCTTATTCTGAGTGCCTCTGATCTTCATGGATGAAACACACAAGATGAATTAATTAGTGTGTTCTGCATCTGGAGCAAGTCTCCATTCAGTTGCCAAACACAGGTATCCAACAACAACAGAGTATCCCATGGTACTGGAGATATTTATTTCCACAGGATAAATGGGTATAGAATAGAACTTTTGACAGATATGCAGCCTTCTGGAGCAGCACGTGCAGGTTAGTAAATTGTCCTGCAGTGCCACTTTTCTACTAAATGTAACTTAATCACACTGAATGGATGAAGGCAGAGTCTGCCACATGTGGAAGATCCAATTCAAACAATCTTTAAATAAGCAACATAAAACAACCAAGGACTTCTATTTTATTTCAATCATTGTCATGTAAACTATTTCTAAGTGCAGAACATTGTCATAAAAATATTTGTTTGTATGTATTTACAAAACCCTGCAATTTTTATCCAAATTGATCAGTAAAGTAGAAAGAGTAAAGTTTTCCTTAAATAAGACAAGTAGAATCATGTCCTTAGACTTGCACTGTTAAATTGAAAACACATGCATTGATGATGAGAATGCTGATGAATAAAATACAAACAGCAAGCAAGTCCTGCCATCTTGGGCGTACACGTTCTTTGGGCAAAATCTACTATTTCATTGTCCAACACAGAAACATCAAATGCTTTAATTTTTCACCACCAACCACAACTTCATACTTTACCAATGCTGATTTGAATCTTGACCTCGAAAACGAATTTGTGTTTTTCATGGGCTTCCTTAACACCACTAAGGGTAACTCATCTTTACTAAAAAATGAAGACATAACCCAGCCGAAGGCCAGGTGGGAAGCAATTTGCCTTTATACCCAAACATTTTAAGAGGCCAGCACATAGCTCTGAGAACTTTTAAGCCTGTTGTTGAACTGAACCTATTTAAGCACCGTTTCTTCTGCCACGTAGGCCTGTAGCCTAAGTTAATCATCTGGCAATTTCACTTATTTAGCCAAATTCTAGCATGCAAACATAAAAAATAAAACCTTATGTATTACTAAATATAGCAGAAGTCCCATCTAAAGTTTTGATTAACTACAGAAATATATAATTTCAATCTAAGGTCTTCAGACAACATCAGGTACATCTCAGCAGGCTGGACTTTATAAGTTTAAGTTTGCTTTCCATTTCATTACAAAAAATTCAGTTATTTTTCCTTAAGAACAGTTTCATGAATGTTTTCACTGTTTTGTATAATTACAGTACTCTCATAAAGAGTTGCTAAACTGAATTCAAAGGCTACAGCTGTACAATGTAGAGAAAACATAGCGAAATTAGGCATTCTGCACTGAATTCTGTCTATACATGAATGTCTGTGTGTGTGTGTGTGTGTGTTTATGCACATACACAGGCATGAACAGTAAAAACTGCTGAAAGGGAAAGCTAGTTGTCCTCAAGCTGTTCTACCTAAGACCTAACAGTGATTCCTATATACTCATTTTTTCATAAAATGAGTGGAATAAACTATATGAAGTGAAAGGTGACACACAGTTACTGACACCTCCATATAAAAGAGAATGTACACAGAAAATTATTTCTAGCAACTATTTCCACATCTAGGAAAATCCTGATCCAACTCTAAAAAGTCATCTGAAGGAATGTGATGGATGGACAATGACTTGAACTATTTAAAACTGCACTGAAAAACTTATGAAGGATTTACTTTTAAGTAATAGTGTAAAAGAATCAGTTTCTTTTTACATATTTTCAGGCAGCTGTCTTAGGAGTGTGGTCCTGTTGAGATCTTTGTCCAGACCTGAGCCTTAAAACAGCTCACCGAAGATCTGTACTAAGCCTCCAGGCATTTCTCTCTTTTATGTAGTGAAGAAACCCAGAGCTACTCACACTGCACTGGCTGCTAAGCACCGAAATCTGGCTGCACTGAGTTTAGCCTTAGGAAACTTAAGAAGTCATTTTCACCTCAGCTATAAATCCAGTCTTTGGATTGAGTCAATTAAGGATTTGATGTTCAGCACGTCCAAATGAAGGACTGAGCAGTGTGGCTTGCCAGTAATAACCCAATATATTGCAAGATAATAAAGTATCTTGTGAATACCAGAAAGCTCAATTATATTAAAAGCCTTCAGCTTAAGCAAGGCTATTTCCTTGATTTCTGTCTCTATTTAATTTTCAGGCTGTGACAGTAACTACTTCATCATGTGCTGGTTGATTTCCTAAGAGCATTAAAGTACACAGTAAGTCAGACATAGCCATTTCGAAGATGCAAACAGGGAGGCAGAGTCACCCTATGCCAAGTTGTCCTGGAAATGTACATAAAATACAGTTTAATCATCATCATGATATAAGTAGAAGGATTTATGAATTTAGCTAGGTTTTATTAACCATTGGTCTCCTAACTCTGAAATCTAATAACTACTCTAGAACTGTACACAGAAATTTAAATAATTTTCCTGTTAGTAAGTGAGAGAATTTCAACTTATTAAAGTGCATTATTGCATTCCTTTTAGCTAATTCATTTTAGTGCAGTTGTATGTAGTTACAACAGGAGAAAAAAAAAAAAAATGTGCCCTCAAAAGATAGAAAAGAAAGTTTCAAAATTTGACATTTCTTTCAAGCTTTAGTCCCATGCAAACTTGTACTCACCTATTAGGAACTCACTAAATTTCAAAAGATATTTGTGTGACCAATCACCCAGTGAGATGTCAAAATCAAATGTATAAGTGTACAAAAATAATATAATCTTTTATTATTCTGTTGAATGCCTTCAAAATCCATACCTGAATTCTCAAGGAATCAATGCTTAAAATAAAAGCATCTTCCTGTGTATTTCTCATACATTTCTCTTGCTTCTTGTTCCCCTGAGATGGGGGGAACTGAAATGAATTAAAGCACCCATGTCCCTTCTGTGTACTCAGTGACAAAGTCTTATATGCTCCTTTTCTCACAGCTGAGCCTGACTCCTCATTTTGCTTCTGATCATTCCACTCCCAGGTCACCAAGTTTTGATTCCCCCCAAAACACAAAAGATGATGGGTGTAGTGGGGTACCACACAGGTGGATTTATAAATGAAATTTTAAGTACCCAAGGTGCAAGAAGTCATTCCAGTGCAATGTTTGAAGAGGTTTCTACCTTATATTTACATTCGTTTTTCTAATTCTTATACAATCACCTACAACAGTGAGCTGGATGGACAATACAAAGCTGTTAGGCATCATCAGCACAAACTCTGTTGAAACTCAGAAGTTTGTTATAATAGTGGGCTGTGGTGCTGCATAACTAAAATAACCACAACATCTTAGAGCAGACCATGAAGCACATTTCCCATCAGAAAAGAGCCTTTAGCCTGACAAATCACCACAAAAGCCACATAAAGCAATTCCATTCAGAGTTAACTTCAATGCTATTATAAAAAGCCAGCTTTCCTATCCACAGACAGAAGTCCTCTCACTCACAGATAATAAGAGGGCAAGAACCAGCCTAGCACAACCTCGAGGATTTGAAGAGACAAAAGCAGGTTGCTGCTGCCTTGACTGGCTCTGAAACCTAAACATGGTTGTTGTGCACATTCAGGACATGGCAAGCAAAGAGAAGGGCTGAAGCAGTTAATTATGGAAAGCATCTCATGCCTTCCTACAGTTCCTAAACCATGACTACAAGTTCTCCCCAAATTTGACAAAAAGTTAGCAAACGCTAAATATACTACAGCATAAGGAACCTTAACACTAGGGCCCTAGAAAGATGGATCTTTATAATGCCAGTAAAAACACTGACTTTTCAGAAGAAATCTGCTTTACACACACCACAGTGAGAGCAACATGACTAAAACAACTGTCTCAGACATTGCAAATATTTACTTTTACATGTATGAAACCCAGGTTGCAGTGATTTGCTCTGCTTCTTGTAGTTTGCAGCATGCTGTGCTCTGATCAGAAGATCTGTTAATATTAGTAACTAGTTATTAGCAAACTGTGGCACCATGACAGGCATTTTGGCTGTCTTGGAATGGTCTTTATCCAAGTCCAAGAAGTCCAATATTCTGCTGGTAAAATAAAAGGGAAAGAAAACAACAATAAAAAAAGTAAAAAGAAATTAGCACTTCAAGATGTAATATAATGGGCAGAAGATTTCAGTAAAGAAATAAAACCGCTATTTTTATACATTTTAATGGGAAAAACACTTCAGTTTTGTTGCTGGCAATTTTATTTTCCATTTGGTTTTGAATACATGTCAATAAGGCCATGGCTCAGAACAAAGAGATTGGGTAGAGCTGAGAAAACAGGGCAATGTGTAAGCTCCTCTTTGATGTCGAGAGGTTCACTCAACAGGCAGTTCAGTTTGTCCAGAATCCAACTTTAACAGCAGCTTGATCAAATTCACATGTAGTGAACCTGTCCCCTGGGTGTATTACTGACTGCTGAGGGATTGATCAGGAAAGCAAACTTCTTACCTGTTTTGTCACAAACATTCTCCTGTGCATCTGCTCCACTGTTTCTTAACACCAGTGTGTGTAACTGCCCCTAGAACATCAGAAAGAAGTGTAGTTAAGCCAGTGTTCTTTACATTTTTTACTAGGCTTCTGCTTTCAAAAACAGATTGGAAATTTGCCAATCAGATGCAAAGCAAGCTTAGAGAAACCAAATAATACCTATGGCTGTAGTAGAATGATCTAAATATTTTCCATGGTTCACAATCTACAGCTGTTGGCAAATAGTGAGTATCACATATAAATACCCTTTATAAGAGATGTATCTTTATTTAAAACTTCATTCTTATATAAATAAAGTATTTCAGGAAAGTAATGTCAAATTGTTAACAGTGATATGAAGCAGTCTCCATGTGTCATTTATTCCTATTTCCACACAAAAATGTTGAAAGAGCTAAAACATTCTTGGCTTCTAAAGAAGAAACCATATTGGATCTTTCAGCTATTTCCTTTGGGAGGACATTAAAGTCAACCCTGAGACATCAACAGGACATCTAAGGAAAAGGAATGGTAAGAGAGAAATCACAAAAAGAAATTATGATAGTTGTGAGGGTCTTGAAAGTTAGATAAACATTTCATGATTTAGCTGGCTTAAAGACATTAGCCTTGCTGTTGCCTGTAACAGTATTACACTGCACTCACCCTTTGTACAAATGATATCAGGCTATCTATTTTACTCTCTCCCAATTAAAAAGTTCATGTTTCTTTTCCACCAAGACTTGCTGATAATAAGAGAAAGGAAATATTGAAAACAGCTTTTGAAGGTAACTTCAAAGTTTTCTTTTTGGCTGATAACATAAGATTTTTATCCCACCAGGTCACCCAACCCCACCTTCTTGTCAGCTCTTAAACATATTTTTCAACTATTCCTCTATTCATTGTTCATTACATTTTCTCCATTTCCTCTGCTAGAACTCCTCTTGCCTATTAACCAGAGACTCTTCTTCCATTTTATATCTTTTCCAAAACTATCTGCTTTTCTGTCAATTAGTCCTAACCATGGTCATGGTCCTTCTAATCATCAGATGGCTCATGTTAGAAAACAGAAACACCCTATTTCCATGAACTGGAGATTACCCAGGGAAAATGCAACACTAAATAAAGTGGAAATTATGTATTTTTTGTTACATCTTTCAACTGTGAAAGAATGTCAAGCTTTTTTCATGCTTGGCTCAGCAACAGGAAACCAGTAGGTAACTTACTATTATTCTTATACCGGGCAGATAAGTTCAAAAAGTGTGGGGTTTTTAAAAAGGTTGTTTTAAACAATCTTTCATTGCTGTGGCAAATTGACTCTATTGTTCAACAGAACAAGCATTAAGTGGATTGCTTTGCTCATGGAAAAGGAAAGGTTGTGCAGAAGCGGGTGGAGTTGGGTCAGAAACTGGATGAGAGGGGAAGCAGCTTTCCAGCAGAGGGAGAGGCAGGTCATAACAGAGTTGGGAGGGCCAAACATCAGCAACAGCTGGCATATAAAGCCTCCAGAACTCAGTCGTAACTTTTTGGGATACTTGCATAATCAATGTAGGCAGAGAAGGCATAAGTGGTTTCCAGAAGTCTAACTAAGCATTTTAGCTAAGCCAGAGGATGAGATTTAGGTCAGAATACCTCTGGGGAAAATGCAGCAGGTTAGAAAGATCACCCTTGTTTTGGATGCTCTCTGGAGGAAAAGGCCTTTATTTTCCAGAGTATTTTGAAGGACAAATTCTCTAATGCCTTGGACAAGAACCACAGTGATCCAGGAGCATCAGTCTGACTGGCCCCAAACCGTACCTCAGATATCTTTTGATTTTTGTAGGCTAGTGGAAATCTAATAACTTTCAGACATCCAAACCAACCATCTGCACAGGATGATCATCAGCCGTGTATTCCATGCCAGCTGGCCAAGCCTAACCTACACACCTCAGTCTATCTGTACTTTTCCTTTCTCTTGAGCAACATTTGTCATGTAATATGAGGAAACCAGCTTGGTTTTTAAGGCTAGATCCAACCTCATCAAAGTAAACACAAGACTTTCCAATGACCTCAGTGGAATTTGGATATGGCCCTCCACCTTCTTCTGTCTTTGAAATATAGACGAAGATTTTGAAAAGTCCTCTGTGGCTCTGCATATCTTTTCAGCATCTAAGCCTAGTACCTCTGTTTACACAGAGCTGGGCGGCTCGCTGCTTCTCTTTCCATCTTCTTTTTTGTTGTTGTTTTACTAATATATTAAATCCTTTAAACAGAGGCTTAGCATACTTAAATTTGTTTCCCTTTACTGACCTGAGCTTTTGGAAACCAGATGTTAGTTCTGAGCCACACCTCTGTGGAATTTACACCTCATATCAACAGAACAGCACTGCTCCTGTTGCTGGAGAAAACAGCTGTGACCAGGTCTGTACCTGCTACAGACAGACTCCACTTTTAGAAAAAATAATAAATAAAAGAAACACTTATCTTTAATGATTTTTTTGAAGTTGTACTGAAAAACTCCTGGAGTATCGAGGCCAGCACCCATGGCAACAATATTTGCAGGCTCGAATCATAAAGAAGATGTAAATGACTGTGTGACTTCAAAACAAGTGTCTAATTCCTTCAAACAGGGAAGTCACAAGACACATGCTTCAATAGGTATAAATCCAATTAAGGTATGTCACTATGCTTATCCCTAAGTTGATGTATCTGATATGAATCTGAAGGATATAATATTGGCTGCCCTTTTCTCCCGCTTCCCTCCCTAAATCAATTGAGATAAAATATTTTAAAATATATTTATTTCTGTTTTAAACATATGTAAGTGAAAGAGGAGTAATTTTGGAACATGTGTTCATTCTGACAGCTGTTTCATGCTGACCCCATTTCAGGTTCACATCCTTTCTCCCTCTGCCCAGCTACACCTCTCTGATCCCTACGGGTACACACTTTGATTCCCACTGGAATTCTGACCTGATACAATATCTGACCACTGTCCTGCTACCAAAGATATCTGAACAAGTGACAGACCTAATAGAACACGTCTTCAGACTGCTTGGGGGAAGTGAAACATACAGCTCTTCACGATGTTTCTATTTCTCAGCCATCTGTCACCTGTCTTCCCTCAGCTGATCACTCCCTTCTTTGGTGAGCAGCTCTTTAGGCACCCTCAGCTTTATTTAAGGGAAGGATGCAACAACAGTCCTCTTTCTACAGCAAGGATCAATATGAGATTCGTTCCACAAAACATTCTCTCCAGCATTTCTGCTGAGGCATGTCCTTATTTCACTCATCTAGTCTGGGGGAATGCATAGAAACAGAATTTTCTGAACTATATTAAATACTACAGGCTTCACCATTTCTCTCTACACAATAATGTCTTTTGGTTTCATTTGGAATCACAAATATGCTAAAGGACAGATATGTCCCAAAGTCACCAACCAGTGCTCCCTGATATGGACACTTAAAAGATTACTTGGGTGCAGTGCCCAGTCATGAACACACCCTTAGCCCTCAGTAAATGCGAGGTAATTGCACATGGTTTGTCTGTACATCAAAACACATATTCTTAAATATTGCATTAAAAATATTTTTTTAATCTATTTTAAATTTTTTAGGACAAGAGTGTCTTGTCTATTTATCTCAATTAAATATGTAAATATCAATTATTATGTTTATATCATAATAAACAGATTTCTGATCTTTATTTATAAGACTAACTGCAGAACAATGGAATTACTAGAGTCCCTATTGTAATAAAAGAAATTTCTTGTAATCTAATAGATTAGAAAAAGATTAAGACATGCTTCAAAATATCAGTTAACCAAATGTTAAATCAATGGATTTTCAACCAAAGCTTTTTTTCCCATGCATCATCACATTATCTTATCTGGTCCCTTAACTGAAAAAAATATTTTAAAAGGTCCTAAACACTAATTGGATCATGAGCTCCAGACCACAGAGTGAATCTTGGGCCACAGCTCAGAATGGGCTACCCTTCAGTGCTTGAACTTTGTTAGCAGCTGACTCCACAGAATTTTCAAAAGGATTTCATTTTTCTTCCACATTCCTCAAAAATATCTGTTTCTTGAAGATCATCAGTTCATGAATGAAAGGGAAAACAAAGGAATCAACTGTTAACAAAGGAAATATTTTTGTGGTTTTAAATGCTATTACTAAGGTATTTTATAATCTTCTACCACTGTAGGGAGAATGAATCTTTCTTATCTATTCTGTCAAGACATTCTTCATGGAAGAATGTGGATATATAATTGGTAGAGAAAACAAAAAATAAAAGCCTAATACTCCTCTCGTTTTCCTGAGGACTGATCCAAAGCTATTACAATTTTTGTGTCAAAAACCCTTTTGTGTGCAAAATTATGGACTGTGTTATATCAAAGACGTTCACTGCTCGCCAAAAGTAATAAAAGTCTACTATTGTTTAAAACACAGAAATAAAGCAGAAGCTTAGAAGTGAAATAATTGACACTTTTGGTTAGGAGGTTCAGAACTGAGGCACTTCTAACCTTTGTAGGAGCTGGTAGTACTTAGCATCTTGATTTATTAATCACTTATTCCCTAAAACTCATCCCCAAGAAAGAATTTTCAAGTAGTTTTGAGGTGAAGGATCAAATTTAATCTTTGAGCGTATGGAAATAACTCCAAGTTTTACTATATATTACCCAGCAAAATAACCTAAGTGATCTCAGCCTGTTCTGAAAATGGGACTTGGGTACCCATATTTCACACACATTAAATATTATTCAGGAGCCAAAGGCCTGAGGATATTTTAGAAGTTGTCTACTTGTGCATTGACTTATACTTTATTCCAGGCTCTGATTCTTTCTGAAGTTGTGGGTATAGGAATTTACAGTAAATTATACTCTTGTTATGTAAATTCTGCTAAATGCAAAACAAACTCCTCTACATAAAGATCAGATTTATTCAGTCAGGTTATTCACTGTCAACCTAAACAAAGGCCTCTCTGAACTATTTACTATTTTCCCCCCAGCTGGAGCAGTTGCTGTAATAGAACATGTTACATTCTTTTGATCAATGGACTGGGCAGACCAACTGTGAAGAGCAGAGAGGAAAATGAGCTCATATGTGTAAGATGTATTTCTGAAGAAATATTTCCAGTTACATAAAGGAAAAGGTCTTCATCCATGCAAAAAGGACATCAATAGTGGTACCTTCCTTAAGTTTCTCTGTGTAGCTTTAACAAGGGAAAACAGTCTGTGAGAACAGGATATTATTATTATGGAAGCACTACTAATAGCACATCCATGTTATAGATATACAGGGAAAATTACTGCACAGAAAAACAAATAATAGAAATAGGAAAAAAAGATTCTAATAGCTGGACTCAGATGGAATTCTTTATGCTAGAAATTATCCAGTATATGGTCTAATAGATGTATTTCTTGGCTAAATTGCAGCTATAAACAGAAAATATGAATTCATTCTGCTGTTTGACCTTTGCACTTGAATTTAGTAACATTCCATAGGAAATTCTTGCTTACAAATCAACACAAGATCAAAATCACATTTCTCATTTCTCTCAATGTTAGAATCTTAACATGCAACTCTGAACTTTTTTTTTACCCGATATGTAGATTGTATTCTGTAGGAAAAGAAATTCTGTGCTGGAAGTGCAGGTCTTGGGTGTGTCTGGTAGTTATCTGTTTTGAAGGGCTTTTCAAGGGCTGTGTCTGATTGATGGGACTCTGCCCACAATGAACCTAACACGAGGCAGATCTTCCTCCCAGCACATATTCTCCTCTTTCAACATGGGCTTGCTCTGGGACAGTTATTTGGCATAAGTCAGCTGAAATGAAAGAATAACTTGTAAAAATTTTGAAGCCTCAGCTTAATGCTTTTTGGTAACAATAACATTTGAAGATGACAAAAACAGTTGGAACAAGGTGGAACATCAAGCATTTTATAACTGCAATTTGAACCTCACTGTCAGTCACATGGATGTTGATCCATATTAGCCTTCATACCTTGATGGGGTAAATCCAGAGTAAACTCATGAATGTGGTGTGACTGGGAGCAGTAGTTCTTCATTAAACACATTTCATTAAAACAATGCATTCAGCAGTGGTATATTTAAACATTCATTCATATTTGCACAAAAAGACAAACTTCACAGGCTGTCCAAGAAAATCTCTCTGACAGTAATCAGGGAGAAATAGAATTGAAAAGACATAACTTTATATCTATATCTATAGACATAGATATAGATAGATGATATAGATATAGATATGCAGCAAAAAGAAACAAATAGAGAGTAGCAAACCTGAAGATTTAGAAGAAGCAAGGTCTCAAAATATTTGTCAGTCCAACTCAGTCAAGATCACAGTCATTTTTTGTGTATGTCTTAACTTCCAGATCTCTTTTAGAGATCCCAAATTTTTGAATCACTTTCATTTTGGCTTCTGTTGTCAAGTGTGGAGACTTGAGGGTAGAATCAGACACAGCACTTGGAGACACACCACAATAATTTACTAGCTAGTGCATACAGGCATAGCTAGAACAATGTTGTGTGGAAAAGCTATGGCTTGGCTTGGGATAGGTGATGATATGTGGCAGAATATAACATAAAATATATTCACAAACCGCAGTACAGTCACCTGAGGAGTGTCTGCTTGTCATATTGGCACCAAGGAAGTGCAGAAGTGTTTAAGTTCTGCTGTTCCTTGAAATAAACTGATCCTCAGTATTGCTGATCATCATCTGGATCTATCTCTTTTCCTCAGATCTTATACCTTTTTCTGCTGGTGTTTTTCTTCTGAATAATTGATTAATAACTCATTATTAACATAGCAATCCCACTTCTTTGTTTCCATCTCCTCATTATGCAGAATTTATTGCACTATATACTCTCTCACAGACAACAGCTGCTGCTCAGTGCTTGCTACACCTGGATCACAAGCTGAACCTCCTAAATCTAGAGCCAGGACACACCATTGGTTGTGCAAGTCCAATGCACATGCATGTAGAAAACTTCAATCTGCAGTTGACCAGGACATTGCATTCCCTCTAACATAGCTATTTGTTACCTGACAACTCGATTTCTGCAATTCATATTTATAGATGAAATCACATTCCAGCCATGTGCTCCATGCTCTGTGTTGATGACTTACTGATCTCTCTGAGCAGAGTTTCTGTTCTTTATCAGCCTTTATCAACTTTATTGTAATTACAGTCAGTCACAGCAATCCATGCCTGCTGGCACACTGAGCTACTCATCAGCAGGGAAGGATTCCTGCACTCAGCTGTCCTTGTTTGCAGATGTGTCACACAGCTGTTCAGAGCAGTAACTCAGAATCTGTCAGCTACTAGGACACAAGTTTTTTCTTTAGCCACCAAACTCCAGATGCACAGGCAAAAAGTTTTAGGTATTGCAATCTGAAAATGTGTCACAGGGTAAAAAAAAGTACATTCATATAGTAAACCCAACCTGCCTTTGCATGGAGGACTGGGAACCTTTATCGAAGCATGATGACACTAATCCACTGCTGAGCTCATTATTTTTAAGTTTTTAGTCTCGTTTCAGGGGGAAAGTCTGGGAGACCCAAAGCTGGATTTCATCCTAGACATTAACTCCTTAGTGTCAGTGAGGTTCTGTACATTTTATGGAGCTATGGACATGGCAGATAAAGAAAGTCTCTGTGGAATGGATACAGATGTGCAGATTTTTTTTCTTTCTCCTGTTTTTTCCATTACCACTGGAATGCCTCAAAAATGAGAAGGAAAGATCCACTAACTGTCAACAACTATTTAAAGACTCCTTCTGCATGGATCATTTGTTGAGCCATTAGAGCAGGTCTGTCACTTACCTCCATATTGAGAGGGCAGCCTAACACAATTCCTACTAGCTCAGGGTTTGGTCCCTAAGTGTTCACTCTGGATTGCCCAAAAAGCATTTGCACACAATGTGACTGGACCTGATAGGAAAAAATTAAATGCAGACTCTCAGGAGGGGAAGGAATAATCATCTCAGTCTTTTCCTTCAGCACCTCCTAAGAAGTACTGCAAGTCCTCACCTACAACTTGGGTTCAAAGAGACAAATTCTTCCTTTCCATACACTGTAAATTTGCTGCCTTTTTTATTTCTTTTTTTCCATTTTCTTTGGCTTGTTCTATTTAAACACCCAACAGGTCACTTCACTAATTTTAGTTATACCTTTATAAAATACCAAAAACCTTTCTCCAAACTGCACTTGTTCTTTGGTTCAGAACAGTGGCTTATTTGCATTGCTATTTAAAGATGCATGAGTTAATCTAAATGGTTACAATCAGAAACTCAGCAAGCACTAGACTACCACTTAGTGCAGCTACAATGAAGTAATAAAAGTCAGAAATGTCCATAATTCTTCCTTCCTTACAGATTTCTCTATGCTTATGACACAATCATTGTTATTGCAAAAGCCTTTTGTTAAGGACAAAAAAGTTTGCTTTTTGTTGCTTTGTTTTTTTTTTTTCTCCTTGCTACTCTAATAGTACCAACTACCTTCTACCTATTCTATTTAATATACATACATAAAAAAAATAAAATTAACTTCTAACTGTACACTTATCTTTGCAACATGCATATTTAGGATCATCTAGCTATGGAATTGTCTTTTGTTTATTTCTTTTAAAAGAGATTTTAACAAATATTCTTTCTGTGCTTTTTTATGTCATGCAAGTCCAGTCCCCATGGAAAATCATTCAAAATGTCCTATTAGGCAGAAAAAGTTTTGACCTCAGTGTAGAACTTCGTTCCACTAAACCAAGCCCTATAACTATGTTGTTATTCATGAGTATAGCAGCTGCTTCCATAGACTCATATTTTTTTTCTGATGAAATTTTGAGTACTATCTTAGGAAGATCTGGAAGGTTTGTTTAAATACTGTGAGTTAAATGGTGAGTTAAAAGCATCAGCATGATG